>NC_083810.1:8667350-9039850 GCF_015708825.2 Lethenteron reissneri
TTATTGAGTATTATGCTAATTCACCTGCCTGTCTGTTTTTAGTCGCGCGCGTACGTGTCAGAGCGAGCGGCTGGCAAACCCAGGCGATTTCACGGCTCACAGCGGCAGGCAGGAAGGAGCGCGCTCAGGATATTGTCTCTCTCCCCCTCTCTCTCCGTCTCTTTCGGTCTCTCTCCGTCTGTCTCTCTCTAAATTTCCCACTTCCGTTCCCTCTCTCTTTCTCTCCCACTCCGGGGCTATAAAAAGTGAGCCTTTTGTTTGCGAACTTCTACCCAGTGATTTTTTTTTTGTTCCCCACGAGATGTTTAACTCGTGCAGTGCCCACTTTGCGTTGTGAGTGGATATCTCCACTACCCGTGTGCAACTTGCGCACTCCCATTCGCTTCCCTATCCCGTCTCCCTCCTCTCCCTTTACCCTCTCTCCATTCCCTCTCTCGTATCTCCTACCCCTCTCTCCTGTCTCTTCCTCTCTCTCATCTCGCTCCCCCACCTTTACCTCTCTCCCCCCTCTCTCTGAATCTCCCCTCTCCATCCTCTCCCCTCTCATGTCAATCTTAGGTAGGCGTGTTGACGCACGCGCCCCGCTGTTATCCGAGAGCAGCGAATCGTAGCGCAGCGCGAAAGCCACTCGATTGCAGTGCCCGAATAGCTGCTCGCCAACAGAACGTGCCCCAACAGTCGGCGTAGGCTGCACGGGTCATCTTTGTCTTTGTAAGCAGGTGTGACGCAGGGGTACGTGTGGTGTGATGTTTGAGCGTGTGTGTACATGTGTGTGTGTGTGCGCGAGTATGTGTCTGCATGATGTGAATGTGCGCGTGATGTATGCTTGTGTGTATGTGATGTACAAGTGTGTATGTATTATTATGTATTCAAGTGGACTTGCCGATGACTGGTACCAGCGGTGTCAAGATCGGCCTCTGTGGAAGAGGCTCGTGAAGGACGCTGCTACCGGGCAGTTGGAGGCAGTCGCCCTCCAGCAACAACGGAGGGCGGAGGAGCGACGCTCACAACAACGAGCGGAGCGCCGGGTGGCTAAAGCACAGCAAGTTGGCACAGTAGAGGGCACAGGTGGTGCATCAGCCAGTCGTCTCGGTCATCTCAGTCAGTCGACCCCTGGCACCTGGGTCTGCCCCGTGACCTCCTGCCAGCGGGCGTTCGACACTTCACGTGGCCTCAAGGTGCACATGGCCTGGCACAAGCGTCGTAGTGACGTCACCGCCGCTTAGTGGCGAATGGCGGTTGTTGGTTGTTGTATACAAATGTGTGTGTGATTTATTCCAATGCGTGATGTACAATTGTGCGTGTGTGTCATGTATGCTTGTATGTGTGATGTGTGTGTGCGTGTAATTGCGCTGTCACTCAATCTGATTAAAATCTCTCCCTCCCTTCGCACTCCTCTCAACTTCGCCATCTCTCCCGACCTCTGTCCATCCCAACTCGGGTTTTGTGCTGCTGCTGCTGCTGCTCTTCCTGCTGTGCAATTCTCCTACGTGGATTCGGGTTGTTTGTCAGACGTTTCGCTCCACGGTTCCTTCAGAGAAATCTCTCACTCAGCGCGTGCAGGGTGTGTACGTGTCCACCTGAGTTTGATTCTCGCTCACGGCCAACAGCAGTGACGATTATCTGAACCGGCCGCCGGCCCTCCCCTAGGTCAATCCAGCCTCAAATGAGTACCCGGTGCGGTGTGTAAACATCGCTACTGGGGAGACAAAGGCCGTCGGGCGTGGTGCTGGCCACCCACCCCCTCGTGTACCGTGCATGCTTCGATAACAGTACTTGGCCCAACAGCCTGCGAATGTTCCACGGGGGATTTTGCCTTTTGTTGTATATTTCAAGCCACTGATTCAACATCCAACAGTGGACTCATCGACCGTGAATGTAAATTAAATAAAAGTATGCAGGCGTAATGAACACTCTTGTCAGGGTGGGGCGTAATGTACACTCTTGTAAGCGTGGGGGAAGAGGGCCTCTGTTAACAACGTTAGAGATTTGGAATCGACCGTTGGTACCAGAGTGTGAATAATCATGTCAATTTGGAATGGACTTCCGTGCAGTATTCGAGTGAGAGGTGCCAGGAGAAACCGCAGACGAGCGGCAAGGCAGCAGCAACAGCAGCAGCCACAATTGCCCAAGCTCTGCGGGCCTCTATATAGTCACGATTGTTTGCACGTGACGGGGAGGCGGGGAACCGGAGCACACGGAGAAACCCCACGTGTGCGAGGGCGCAACGCTCGATTCCATACGGCCAGAACCGTCGGAATCCACATTTTGCCGTACCGCCTTCTCCTGGCGAGCCCGAGTTTCACCGCAACATTTGTCGGCGTGAACCACCAACCCCTCGCAGCAACAGCCACGTGGTGCCGGGGTTTTAGGCTACGTGCGTAGCTGCCACCGCCCGGTTGCACCGTGATGGACGGTGCATGGATTGAGGGGCTTAACGAAACGATGGCATGGCGAACGTGAATGATGAGATTTGATCTCGTCTTATAGATTTATTTTATGCAGATTTATTTAGGGCCTTGATGCAAGGCGCTTTACAACGATTGTTAATGTGCTCAAAAGACGCTCGCGGTTTAACAGCGAGCGGCGTTCTTAATGAGCACGGTTTGCTCCGTACAGTGCGAAATATGTTCAACATAACGTAGTTATGGTGATAGTTGGGAGGACAGGTGGGAGCGGGTAAGGAGGGGTGGGGTAGGGGTAGGGGTAAGGGTAGGCCTGATCGTAGCTGGGGGGCAGGGAGTAGCAGTCGGGGTAGTGCTAGGGGTTGGGGTAGTGGTGGGGGTTGGAGTAGGGATAGGGGTTGGGGTAGTGGTAGAAGTTGGGGTAGTGGTAGGGGTAGTGATAGGGGTTGGGGTAGGAGTGGGGGTTAGGGTAGTGATAGGGGTTGTGATAGGGGTTGGTGTAGTGATAGGGGTTGGGGTAGTGATAGGGGTTGGGGTAGTGATAGGGGTTGGGGTAGTGATATGGGCAGTGATAGGGGCAGTGATAGGGGTTGGGGTAGGGGTAGTAATAGGGGTTGGGGTAGTGATAGGGGTTGGGGTAGTGATAGGGGTTGGGGTAGTGATAGGGGCAGTGATAGGGGCAGTGATAGGGGCAGTGATAGGGGTTGGGGTAGTGATAGGGGTAGTGATAGGGGTTGGGGTAGTGATAGGGGTTGGGGTAGTGATAGGGGTAGTGGTTGGGGTAGTGATAGAGGTTGGGGTAGTGATATGGGTAGTGATAGGGGCAGTGATAGGGGTTGGGGTAGTGATAGGGGTAGTGATAGGGGCAGTGATATGGGTAGTGATAGGGGCAGTGATAGGGGTAGTGATAGGGGTAGTGATAGGGGCAGTGATAGGGGTAGTGATAGGGGCAGTGATAGGGGTAGTGATAGGGATAGTGATAGGGGTAGTGATAGGGGTAGTGATAGGGGCAGTGATAAGGGTAGTGATAGGGGCAGTGATAGGGGTTGGGGTAGTGATAGGGGTTGGGGTAGTGATAGGGGTAGTGATAGGGGTTGGGGTAGTGATAGGGGTTGGGGTAGTGATAGGGGCAGTGGTTGGGGTAGTGATAGGGGCAGTGATAGGGGTTGGGGTAGTGATAGGGGCAGTGATAGGGGTTGGGGTAGTGATAGGGGTAGTGATAGGGGTTGGGGTAGTGATAGGGGATATAGGCCTGGTGGTAGCTGGGGGGCGGGGGCAGTGAGTAGCAGTAGCAGGAGGTAGTAGCAGGAGCAGGAGGATGATGATGATGGGCCAGGGGAGTCGAGTTGAAGGTTGCTGTCAGCTAGTCGCTGGTTAGTGGCGACGATCGTCCTGCGAGCTGCAGTGAGAGTCGGCTCAGAAGGGGCGCAGACGCACGAACACGTGACTGCGAGATGCTGCCACCGTGCTGTGGATGACAATTACTTGGACAACAAGAGAAACTAAAATAGTACAAAAATGCCATCCTCCTTCCGGTGTTTATTTTACACTCCAGCTGCGAGCAATGCGAGCGAGGCTCACGGTGGCAAATGAACGCCCTCGATTAATTATCGGCATCCACTGCTGATGGGGGTTTAAAATAGAGACGCGGCGAAGCGGAGGAGGAGGAGGGAACTCGCGACCATGAGTGAGGGCAGAAACATGGACTTCGTGTTAATGATGTTTTTGTTTTACACAATTCCGTGCATGTTGAGTCGTGGCAAGAGGTTCGCGGTTCGAGTTCAAGCGGCCGCCCTGATTATTACTTGCGGTGTGGAGTGATCGTGGTAACAGCAGCAGCAGCAGTAATAACACTACCGTGGACTCGTCTTCTTAGTTCTTTCGGTAAAGTCACGTAGAAGGGAAATAATAAAATAATACAAATAAAACAAAATAGTATGTTTTATTTTTATTATTTTATAAAACTTAATAATATGCTTTATTTTTATTATTTTATTATTTCCCTTCTACGTGACTTTACCGAAAGAACCAAGAAGATGAATCCCCTGCAGTCACGAAAGAAGCTTTAAATCGAAACTAGCGTGGACCTTAAACATCCCCTTGTGGCGGCATTCGCGAGAGGGGGCCCACCGCGTGCCAAATCAACAAACAAAACATCGCACCACTGAACTGGGCCTGGCGACCACGACACCCAGCGACGCCGCTTTCAGTGACAAAGCTGTTTGTCATTTAGCAACACTCCCTACGAGTTGATTGGCCTTGCTACTGTCGCTGTAGCAGCAGCAACAGCAGCAGCAGCATTCCGTAGCGTTGCCATTGGTTGTTGTTGTTTTTGTTGCTGTTGTTGTTGTTCGCAAAGGAAGCGCATCGGACGGCAGGGAGATTTGGAACTCGTCCGCGGCGCTCGCCGTAATTCGCGGGGTTAACGCGGCCGGATTACCGCGGGGATTAAGGCTGCCGCAGATTTCCGGTAACTCCCCCACCCCGCCACCTACTTCGCCAATATGCCCGGTGTCCTGATTAGACATCCTCGGCAGCCCTCGTGGACATTTCACGCCGTGACGTCGAGTCCAAGGAAATGCACGTGGCCCCTGTTGAGGCTGAGTCGACCCAGGGGCAGGCCGGGACAGGTTCAAACAATCGTCACCTGGTAAAGTTACGTAGAAGGGAAGTAATAAAAGAATAAAAATAAAACATAATAAAATAATTCTCACGACGTTTCGGCCACAACGCAAGCAGCCGTCCTCAGGTGAAGAATGAAACACCACCAGGCTTGGAGCGTATATTTAAGCTGGGTTGGAGAGGGGGAGGTGGGAAGAAGAGCGCCTTGTGGCCGAAACGTCGTGAGAATTATTTTATTATGTTTTATTTTTATTATTTTATTACTTCCCTTCTACGTGACTTTACCGAAAGAACCAAGAAGATGAATCCCTGCAGTCACGAAAGCTTTAAATCGAAATTTAGTCGTCACCTGTATTGGGAGTCGAACTCGGGTCGCTGGGATCGGAGTGCAGCTTGCTAACCACTGCGCCACCGCTCCCGTTCACAAAGACAAAGATCCCCCGTGTAGCCTTAACAGACTTTTGGCGCAAGTGCTGTTAGCGAGCACCTATGAAGGCCGGCACGGCACACGAGGGTGAGGGTGGCCAGCACCACACTGAGTCGACCTAAGAGAGTCCCAGGGCCGGATCAGACAATCATCACTGGGTGTTGGCCTTGAACGGGAATCGAACTCGGGTGGCCGGGTTCGTAGCGCAGCGTAGCGCTAACCGCTACGCCACCGCTCCCCATCATTCCCTCACAACACAAACACACACACACTGGCGCCCGGGTCGGAGATTTGAACCCAATGTCCCTTCTGCCTGTGAGTCAACGCGTTGCCAGCCTGCCGGCCCAACATGGGGCAGTGGGCTTATACGCTTGTACTTGTCGGCCCGTGGATAGTTTATCATTAAATGCATCAGAGAGGGAGAAGGTGAGAGAGAGGGGAGCAATTTATTTCTTCTCTGAGAGCGGGAGAGTCGATGGCTGCTAGGAATGTCGAGCGACGCGTGGCGGTCGATGAGGTATGCCGATGTAATGTTCTTAGCGCGCGGCTCTGTTTCGTTATCGCTGTAACCCAGACGGACTTCCATCCAGGGGACACAGCCCACACACGCGGCGGCGACGGGCTGGGTGACCAGCACCATGCCCGACCGCCTTTGTCTCTCTTCACCCCCCCCCTACCCCCAACCGCGTGCCGAGTAGTGGGAACCTTCTTCTTGGTTCTTTCGGTAAAGTCACGTAGAAGGGAAATAATAAATTAATAAAGATAAAACATAATAAAATACAATTCCCACATTATTATTATTATTTGATTATTTCCCTTCTACGTGACTTTACCGAAAGAACCAAGAAGATGAATCCCTGCAGTCACGAAAGCTTTAAATCGAAATTTAGTGGGAACCTATCGAGGACGACTCGGCACACGAGAGGTTGTCTGGACAAAGCACTACGCCCGGCCACCTTTGTCTCCCCCCCCCCTCCCCCGGTGCCGATGCTTACGCACAGGACCCAGGTACAGTCCTCGCTGAAGGCTGAGTCGACCTAGGGGAGAACTCAGGGCCGGTTTAGATATCTCACTCGCCACTGACGTTGGCTGCGGCTGTAAAATCGACCTCCCGTTAATGGGTCCGTAGCACAGTGCGCTAGCCACTGCGCCACCGCTCCAAATACAAAGATCCCCCGTATAGCCTTCAACAGACTGTTGGGGCAAGTGCTGTTAGCGAACACCTTTGGAGGCCAGCACGGCAGGCGAGGGGGTGGGTTGCCAGCACCACGCCCGACCGCCTTTGTCTCCCCGGTGCTCACGTTTAACAATCCGCACCACCTTCTCGTTTCTACACATCATCGTCTCTGTGAGAGAAAACTCAAAAGCAGCGGCTTCTGCAATCGTTCCGCCCCGTGGGCAGGGAGGGCCCAGCGGGCCCGTGGTCCCACCGCTGGTCAGAGGCCAGGGTGAGTCTCACGTCGTGATGAGTATCCACTCCTGGCCCCAGCACACGCGATCTCGCTGGCTGAACGGCCTAGGATTGAACTCCTACCGGGTCATTCCTGCTACAGGTAGGTGAGCGCGCATGAGACCAGGGTGAGACGCATTCGCAAGATGGCCTGGCGACACACTTGACTAAGGAAGGGGGGGGGGGTGATGGGGGCGGAGTGATTGCGACCGTTTATAATCCCACGTGAGTCATTTGCGGTGTAATTTTTTAAACTTCTAATTAGAATTGGACCGTGACGCCGACACAGTGGCCAACTCTTGCGAATGATGTCAGGGGGATCTTTAACGTCCGCTGTGTTGGAGTATTATTAGTAGTAGTGTGGTGAATACTCGCACCGCAGTATTAATCAGGGCGGCCGCTGGGTTCGAACCGTGAACTCGTGCTACAGACGGGTAACGCGCTACCTCTGAGCCACGTCACCGCCACATTTACTCGTAAAACAAACTAAACTATTTTTCGATTTAATGCTTTCGTGACTGTAGGGATTCATCTTCTTGGTTCTTTCGGTAAAGTCACGTAGAAGGGCAGTAATAAAAGAATACAAATTAAACATAATAAAATAATTCTCACGACGTTTCGGCCACAACGCAAGCAGCCGTCCTCAGGTGAAGACCATGTCTGTCGGGGAGACAGCGCCTGAGGACGGCTGCTTGCGTTGTGGCCGAAACGTCGTGAGAATTATTTTATTATGTTTTATTTTTATTATTTTATTACTTCCCTTCTACGTGACTTTACCGAAAGAACCAAGAAGATGAAACGAAACTATATTTTGTATTTTACCAGACAAGACCCACTGAGCTATGAATCTCTTTTTCAAAAGGGACCTGGTCACAAGTTATAGCTCAACAAAGTCGCTTATCTTGTGGACGTTTATAGAAGCCACATAATAGTATCGCCTGTTTCTAAATGTGGAGGGGAAACATTGTAGGACCCGGAGAAAAATCCACGCGACCACGGGGAGAGAGATACGCAAACTCCAAATATATACAGCAGGCGTCAGGATCGGGATCGAACCAACGACCTCCTGTATACCAGGCGAGGTAGTTAACATCTCCTAGCCACCGTGATGATGATGAGAGAGAGACACGCAAACTCCAAATATACAGCAGGCGTCAGGATCGGGATCGAACCCACGACCTCCTGTATACCAGGCGAGGTAGTTAACATCTCCTAGCCACCGTGATGATGATGAGAGAGAGACACGCAAACTCCAAATATACAGCAGGCGTCAGGATCGGGATCGAACCCACGACCTCCTGTATACCAAGCGAGGTAGTTAACATCTCCTAGCCACCGTGATGATGATGAGAGAGAGACACGCAAACTCCAAATATATACAGCAGGCGTCAGGATCTGGATCGAACCAACGACCTCCTGTATACCAGGCGAGGTAGTTAACATCTCCTAGCCACCGTGATGATGATGAGAGAGAGACACGCAAACTCCAAATATACAGCAGGCGTCAGGATCGGGATCGAACCCACGACCTCCTGTATACCAGGCGAGGTAGTTAACATCTCATAGCGTAGAAGCAAACTTAACGTGACTTTGTTGTTGTTGTGCACTCATTGGCTACCGGGCCAAAACCATGACCTCACTAGGCTCGAGGATTCGGATTAATCACTGGAGGACGACACCCAGACCCGAACCCAGGCTCTCAGCCTTACTCAGCTCACCGTCATCTGACCTCTGAGCCGTTCTGAGCAGTAGCACATCATCTTGAGAGAACAGAGAAGGGCCAAACCCCTCCCCCCCCACCCCCCGAGGATGTCAGATTCCCTGGAGACGTAACAATCCTCGGCTGCAGGGGAGCCAGGGGGGGTGCTGATTGACTAGTGAATAGCGGCAGCGTCTCGCCGCTGGCGCGCTGAGCAAACGTTGACTCGAATCCAATAACCGCGGCTCTCATTGCGATCTGAAGTTCTGTAGACAGTCCGAATGAAATGGCGTTTGAGACGGAATTGATGTACAGACGTTGGGGTGAAATTCTAATGACTCGTACGAGAAGTCTCGTGGTGGTTCAAATGAGAATAGGGGACTGCAGCTGCTGCTGATGGTGCCGCTGATGCTGCTGCTGATTATGTTGCTGCTGATTAAATCTATAATTGAAAACGCATTTCTTTAGAACTGATCTTTTGTCATTAGTTTGTTGTCCTTCCCCGCACCTCCAATTAGCGCGGTTGGCTACGTACGGTGTGAAAGAGGTTCAACGTACGTACAAACATTTTGCTGCTGCTGATGATGCTTATTATGTTACTACCGATTATGCTGCTAATGCTGCTCCTGATTATGGTACTGGTGCTGATGATGATTATGGTACTGGTGCTGATGATGATTATGGTACTTGAGCTGATGATGATTATGGTACTGGTGCTGATGATTATGGTACTGGTGCTGATGATTATGGTACTGGTGCTGATGATGATTATGGTACTGGTGCTGATGATGACTATGGTACTGGTGCTGATGATTATGGTACTGGTGCTGATGATGATTATGGTACTGGTACTGATGATGATTATGGTACTGGTACTGATGATGATTATGGTACTGGTGCTGATGATGATTATGGTACTGGTACTGATGATGATTATGGTACTGGTGCTGATGATGATTATGGTACTGGTGCTGATGATGGTTATGGTTCTGGTGCTGATGATGATTATGGTGCTGGTGCTGATGATGATTATGGTTCTGGTGCTGATGATGATTATGGTACTGGTGCTGATGATGATTATGGTACTGGTGCTGATGATGATTATGGTTCTGGTGCTGCTGATGATTATGGCACTGGTGCTGATGATGATTATGGTTCTGGTGCTGATGATTATTATGGTACTGGTGCTGATGATGATTGTGGTACTGGTGCTGGTGCTGATGATGATTATGGTGCTGGTGCTGATGATGATTATGGTGCTGGTGCTGATGATGATTATGGTACTGGTGCTGATGATGATTGTGGTACTGGTGCTGATGATGACTGCGGTACTGGTGCTGATGGTGATTATGGTACTGGTGCTGATGATGATAATTATGCTGCTGATGATGCTGCTGCTGATTGTGCTGCTGCAGTTGCTGCGGGTGCCGCTGCTGTTTCTAACACACACAACAGGCTGCGGAATCATTACTCGGTGACTGATTGATGTCGTTTAATTAACTGGAAGAGAGTCCATTGAGATTCATCATCTCTGCGAGCGAGACGCGGCACTTTTAGAGTCTTACTGGGAAAGACGTTGTCGTGTTCGCTATTAATTCGGATAACGCGGCTATTAACTTACAAGGTGTTTTTAATCAATTTCCAGATGTACGCTCTCATGTAGATATCATGTTGGCGGCCGGCGCTTGTGAGCGTTGATGATGCTGATATACCGTATTCGTGAGGCATGTACAGTAGAAACGAATCAATAATTACGTAAAACGTGTCTTTTTTTTACATGTTTGATGTATGCAATGAATCCTACTGGAAATAATAAAATATGTAATGTGCTATGAAGAAAGGCTATTGCCGTAAACGTCACCTATTGTATATGTGTCCTATTAAGGCCAGGGTGTCATTGACGAATGTGTTAATGTTTAAATAAATAAATACATTGTATGTTAAATCGTGGAGCGGTGGGGCAGTGGTTAGCACACTGCCCTATGGACCCGCTAACCTGAGTTCGATTAAATCACGTAAACACATGATATACGTACACACACACACAACCACGTAACACACATACACACACACATACATACACCCACAAAGACAAAGATCTCCCGTATAGCCTCAACAGACTGTTGGGGCAAGAGCTCTTAACGAGCACCTGTGACGGCCGGCACAGCACGCGATGGGGTGGGTGGCCAGCACCACGCCCGGCCGCCTTTGTCTCCCCAATGTTGATGTTTACACACCGCACCAGGTACTCATTTGAGGCTAAGTCGCAGGGTGTCACCGCGGGTGTTAACACCTCGCCACCGTGCCACCGTAAATGACACCCAACATCAATTCGTCAGATGATTTCAAAGTGTTGACCGTGAGGATGCGTCACATTGTAGCTGCCTTCCCTGAGACACGACACCCGCGTTTTACATTTTAATGAATTTCACGACGCGAAACGAAATTATATTTATTTATTTACTTGCTTCATCGCTTCATTTGTGCTCGCGTAAGCGACGCGATTTCACCTCTGATTGGAAACTCGGTAATTGCTGCCGGGGAGTGGCGGCGCCTTTCGGGATGGGAATATTAAACACCCACATTGCGTGCCCATCATGGGGCGTCATTTACTCTGGCTGCTGCGCATCGCAGATTGCGAACCTGCCGTCTGGTTTTTCGGCCACGCTTCTCAAAGCCGCACGTGCTATTAACGCTGCGTGCTTGTGTATGGATGGCGGCGATCGGCGGCGCGGCGGTGAGTTCGATGCCCCGAGTTCAATTGCACGCAGCCGTGGAAAACATGAAGTGGCGAGCGATATCTGTACCGGTTCCCGTGAATTCACGTTCACAATTTTGGTATCCGTTCATTGATCGTAATGCTACACGTAATGAATAATGCGTCCGTTTTATACTTTTCATCTTGGAGTCGTTTGCTCTTCATGAGTGCGTGGCACAGAGGTTGGCGCCACGAACCTGGCGACCTGCCTTCGACTCAATCACATACACACACAATGCACATACACATCCTTATACATCCGCATCCACATACATCCACATACATCCACATCCACATATACATCCACATACATACATATCCACATACATAAACATGCACATACACATACATCCACACACATACACACACATCCACATAGACAAAAACAAAAATCCCCGTATAGCCTTTACAGACTGTTGGGGCAACAGAGAAGGCCGGAAACGGCACACGAGGGGGTGGGTGGCCACAACACCTCACATACATACACATATACAGACATACGCATACACACATACACACACAAAGTCTTACACACACACACAAAGACATACACACACTTACACACACTTACAAAGACATACATACACACACACATACACACACATACATACACACATCCACGTGTATCGACCTCCGATGCATACAAAGATCCACCATATATTCGTTACGAGACCATTGGGGCAATATCTGATAGCGAACATTGGCACGGCGCGCGAGAGCGTGGGTGGTCAACACCACGCCCGGCCGCCTTTGTCTTCATATAAGGCTGAGTCGACCTAGAGGAGACCCAGGGCCGGTTAAAATATTCGCCGCCGTTATTGGTTATTTGTGCAGGAATCGAACTCGGGTCGCCGGATTCCTCGCGCAGTGTGCTAACCGCTCCGCCACCGCTCCCCACACACCACAGACATCCGTGGCGAGTGACATCAGAACCTGGTCCTTCACCGACCATCGCAGTGAAGTTTGTTCAAATAACCCCAATAATGAAAGAGGTGAAAGAGAGAGGGAGAGATGTAGACACAGAGCTGGTGGGAGCATTTGGAGGGAGCTGATGAAAGAGAGGGAGCGAGAGAGAGAGAGAGGTGATGACAGCGAGGGAGAGAGATTTGATTCGAGCGAGCGAGGGAGGGAGGGAGCCTTTGGCCTGAGACTTTGACTGAGCAGCGTAAGAAACTCAGCGCAGTGATTAACGATCATGGGGGAATTAAAGTCCGAGCCAGGCATTTAATTGGAAATTCCGCGCGGAGTTATTTTCTTTCTTCCTGAGATGGTCTCATTAAAGACCGAGCTCCTGCGTGGTCTTCACAGGAGGAATGATACAGTGATGAAAGTGCTGCTGAGGATGACGATAATGATGATGATTGTATCTTCTTGGTTCTTTCGGTAAAGTCACGTAGAAGGGAAATAATAAAATAATAAAAATAAAACATTATAAAATAATTCTCACGACGTCGACAGACCTGTTCTTCACCTGAGGACGACTGCTTGCGTTGTGGCCGAAACGTCGTGAGAATTATTTTATTATGTTTTTAATTTTTATTATTTTATTATTTCCCTTCTACGTGACTTTACCGAAAGAACCAAGAAGATGAATCCCTACAGTCACGAAAGCTTTAAATCGAAAAATGATGATTGTTATTAATTATGATAACGACAATGATGACAGTAATGATGATGTTGAAAAGATGGAACTGTGAGGTTTAGAATATGACCCAAATTACCACGCTTTGTAATTCATAATTCCAATTCCGCGGTTAGAGGTTGACAAAACCTGACATTGCAGTTCTGGAATTTAAATGGAATGGTTACTTTTTCAACATTTTACCCTGTGCCGTCTGCATCAGCGTGACAACGTTAGAATACCCATGGACGTCTGTCTCAAGAGCGAGCCATCGTGTGCCGGCGTCATGATCCGAACTATACCGCACGGGACTCAATTGTGATCGCACAAACACAGCAGCAATCATCGCCCCCTACTGCCCGACTAATGCCTCGGGTCTCTTCTCTGCAAATGAGACCCATCCTGGTCTGTTAAGTTCTCACCCGGTTAAACCAAATCAACTCGAATCTTCAAACACTTTATATTCCGCACCTCCAAGCAGATTACACGTTCCTCATCCATCCTGCACACGTGTCCCAGCCACTGCAACCTTTCCCCCCTCCTCCACCTCCACCACTGCCCCCTTCCCCCTCCTCCTCCACCCCACCTCCTCCTCCACCCCCTTCTTTCTCTACCTCCCTCCACCTCAACCCTCCCCTCATCCCCCCCTCCTCCTCCACCCCCCCCTCCTCCACCCCCCCTTCCTCCTCCACCCCCCCCTTCCTCCTCCACCCCCCCTCCTCCTCCACCCCCTCCTCCTCCACCCCCCCCCTTCCTCCTCCACCCCCCCTTCCTCCTCCACCCCCCCTTCCTCCTCCACCCCCCCTCCTCCTCCACCCCCCTCCTCCACTCCCCCTTCCTCCTCCACCCCTCCTCCTCCACCCCCGTTCCTCCTCCACCCTCCCTTCCTCCTCCACCCCCCCTCCTCCTCCACCCCCCTCCTCCACCCCCCCCCCTTCCTCCTCCACCCCCCTCCTCCACCCCCCTTCTCCTCCACCCCCCCTCCTCCACCCCCCCTTCTCCTCCACCCCCCCTCCTCCTCCACCCCCGTTCCTCCTCCACCCCCCCTCCTCCACCCCCCTTTTCCTCCACCCCCCTCCTCCACCCCCCCTCCTCCTCCACCCCCCTTCCTCCTCCACCCCCCCTCCTCCTCCACCCCCCTCCTCCACCCCCCCCCCTTCCTCCTCCACCCCCCTTCCTCCTCCACCCTCCCTTCCTCCTCCACCCCCCTTCTCCTCCACCCCCCCTCCTCCACCCCCCCTCCTTCTCCACCCCCCTCCTCCACCCCCCCCCCTTCCTCCTCCACCCCCCCTCCTCCACCCCCCTTCTCCTCCACCCCCCCTCCTCCACCCCCCTTCTCCTCCACCCCCCCCTTCCTCCTCCACCCCCCCTCCTCCACCCCCCCTCTTTCACCCCCCTTCTCCTCCACCCCCCCTTCTCCTCCACCCCCCTTTTCCTCCACCCCCCCTCCTCCACCCCCCCTCCTTCTCCACCCCCCTCCTCCACCCCCCCCCCCTTCCTCCTCCACCCCCCCTCCTCCACCCCCCTTCTCCTCCACCCCCCCTCCTCCACCCCCCCTTCTCCTCCACCCCCCCTCCTCCTCCACCCCCCTTCCTCCTCCACCCTCCCTTCCTCCTCCACCCCCCCTCCTCCTCCACCCCCCCTCCTCCACCCCCCCTTCTCCTCCACCCCCCTTCCTCCTCCTCCACCCCTCCTTCTCCTCCACCCCCCTTCCTCCTCCACCCCCCACGTCCGCCTCCTCGTATTCCCGACGCTTGCCGCGTTCTAGACGGAACCACCAAGTTGCTCACTCCATGCGGCAGTGGTCCTCTACACCGGGACAGGCAGTGCGCGTGACACATCTGGAATGAAGCATTAATAATTTGCACAACAGATGAAACATGTTCTCATCTCCCGTTCAGAACAAAGTCATCACGCCGACCCAATTTATACCCGATGAATAATTCAGGGGCGCGTCAACTAGATTAATTGTCGCTTTTTTGGAATAAGAAAAAAAGTTCACGGTGGATTTGCCGCTGATGTTGTTGTTGGTGTACTTCGTGTTGCAGGGCCGTGAAGCGGAGCCCAGTGGGTCCCTTGAGCCACGCAAGGCGGGACCCGTTAAACAATGCGTGAACGTCGGGGACATGCCCAGCATCAGAGGTCGGGTTAGGGGTGGTTCTCACACCGCGTGTTGCTCGGTGCGATGCCCCACGTTTCGCTCGACGGTAGGAAACTGATATTTGGGCAGGTCACTTTCTCCCGCGATAGCGTCGCTCAAGAATCTCTCCGGACAATATCGTTTCCAACCGCCACGTGGAGCGGATAGTCGTCGGACACACCTCGTGCCGAGCAGCACGAGGTGTGTACAACCCGGACACGCGTTCGGCGAGCCGCGCAGCAGCGGAACCCCGCGCGGTAGCGATGCCGAATTCGTGACCGCTGTGAGCCTCATCATCATCATCACCGCCATCGGCCATGGTCAATCTACTGCTGGATGAAGGCCTCGACAAGCTGCCGCCCCCTCCCCTAACCGATCCGTCCAGCACGCAACGATCCGTCCAGCACCTGAACATTAAACTTAGACTTCATCGCTCCATCTCCCCGGTGGGTTGAGCCGTGTAAGATGCGTTTTCGTGCCTCGGTTTTGACACTCCGTCCCCAATGTTGACCCGTCGGTCATCGTCCCCTCTGACCGTGACGCGTCCTGCCGAGGGGCCTCACTCGCTTCTCTAAACAAAATTATGTTCAATTTCGAGTTAAAGCTTTCGTGACTGCAGGAATTCATCTTCTTGGTTCTTTCGGTAAAGTCACGTAGAAGGGAAGTAATACAATAGTAGCTCAGCTTATTGGAGAGTATATTTAGTATACTGATGATACTATGTAGTTTATACTTTAGTTTTTTACGTGGTTGTTTAGTTACTGCAGCTACATACTATTAACATTCCTTCCCTTTTTTAATGCTACCCCTATCCCTTCCCTTTGATGCTGCTAATCCTGCATAATGCACGGGCATAATATGACTTTGAAACCCCCCGCATACCTCCTACGCATTTCACAAGTAGTACTAATCACATACCTGCATTTCCCATAAATATGCTAAATTCCTCTTGATATGCAAATTATTTTGTCAAGGCGCCCTTCCCCCCTTCCAACCCAGTTTAAATATACGCTCCAAGCGTGGTGGTGTTTCATTCAGACGCTGTCTCCCCGACAGACCTGGTCTTCACCTGAGGACGGCTGCTTGCGTTGTGTCCGAAACGTCGTGAGAATTATTTTATTATGTTTTAGTTTTATTATTTTATTACTTCCCTTCTACGTGACTTTACCGAAAGAACCAAGAAGAATTCTAGACTTGAAGCTTTCGTGACTGCAAGGATTCATATTCTTAGGTTTTTTTTCGGTAAAGTCACGTAGGTAAAACATCAAAATTAATAAAAAATAAAATAAAGATCACGACGTTTTGGAGGCAACACAAGTCTCCGTCATCAGGTGGGACCGTCACAGCCAGATTAGCTGCATCAAGTGAGGCAATGATTCAAGATGTAATCCCTTAAAAGCGAGTTGAGGGGGGAGGAGAGGGGGGGGGGGCTCATCAGAATGTGGTAGCCAATGAATGGAACGTATCGGGAGGGATGGAGAAGCAAGGAAGAGAGTTGAAGTTCAAGTTAATTTATTTGGCATGGCCCTGTGAGCCATTCGGCTCTTGAATCGGGTGCAACCGCAACAAACAAAAAACAAAAACATGAACAAGAAAACATCTTAAAGTGACTATGTGAAAACTGAAAATCCAAGAAAAAAACAGCAAAAATGCAAGAAAAACCACCGTACACCAACGCTTGGCTACCACATTCTGATGAGCTCCCCCCCCCTCTCCTCCCCCCTCAACTCGCTTTTAAGGGATTACATCTTGAATCATTGCCTCACTTGATGCAGCTAATCTGGCTGTGACGGTCCCACCTGATGACGGAGACTTGTGTTGCCTCCGAAACGTCGTGATCTTTATTTTATTTTTTTATTAATTTTGATGTTTTACCTACGTGACTTTACCGAAGAAAAAAAAAACCTAAGAACCAAGAAGAACATTACGTTCAACAACAACAACGCATAGCTGTCAACCCGTATGGGTTTATACCCCGTATTCTTGTACAGGGAAATTGAGTTTTCAGGTCCATAAATACTGGCAACAAATTGTGTTTGTTTCTCCCTTGCGATGGGACTTTGTAGGATGAACGCTGAGATTTATAAGGGCACGGGGTGACCAATAAGCTCTGCATTGGTCTGTAATAGGGCAGGACACTGATCAGGGGTGTACAGGTCTGACGCCGCGTGCGTGGCCTTACAATGAATACTTACATAAGAGACGGTCGACCTTCTTCGCAGCAAATGCGCTGACTTTTTTCCCTTAATAGTTTAGTTCAGTGGTTCTTCACCTTTTACTTGCAGCCTTGCTGCACCCCTTGGGTTCTCAAGCGTTAAGCAAGTATAATAATAATAAATACGTCGCTTTGATGAAACAAAGTAAGCCGTGCTTAATTTGTGTTTTCGATTATTTACCTTCTTAAAAAAAAAATCGGACCATGTCTCGCACCCCCAGAAAAGGGCATCACGTACCCCAGTGGGTACAGCGTGCACCGCCAGGTTAAGAACCACTGGTTTAGTTGATGTAATTTACTTACGTATGTTCTCTGACCCACGCTCTGTATCTCTCAGTACATGCATGTACCTGTTTGCACAAGCGTGCATAGAGATGAAGACATCTACGCAGGCTTCTTCGTGCGCTTAAGACTCGATGTGTATTGTGTTGAGTCGCTCCTAATTCCACTGTCCTACCCAACCCTGTTAAAGTTGTAGCCCACCAATCATTCAACCTTCCCGTCCCTCTCTCCTCTCTATTTCCATTCCTCTCTCTCCTCTTGCTATCTATCGTTCTAACTCTCTCCCCACTGGGGTTTTTGCACACATCGTTGGTGTACGGTGCCTTTTCTAGAATTTTTTCAGTTTTTTTCCTGGATTTTCAGTTTGCACGTAGTCACATAGTCACTTTTAAGATGTTTTCTTGTTCATGTTTTTGTTTTTTGTTTGTTGCGGTTGCACCCGATTCAAGAGCCGAATGGCTCACAGGGCTATACCTAATAAATTAACTTGAACTTCAACTCTCTTCCTTGCTTCTCCATCACCCCCGAGATCACAGCTGGTCTTCACTGTGACCATTCATTGCTCGCGAACGCCGGTCACCTGACGATTGTGTTCCTCGGCTCTCCGTTGTTGTTGTTGTTGCCGCTGAAATATAAATAACTACATTGCTGAAATCTCTGAACGTAGATGTTGCGTGTCGTAAACCCCCGCTCCACCCGAACCGGCCAATTCATGTACATCATCAACGAATGGTAATTATATTGGCCGCGGAATCCTTCGTGATGAATAACAACTCGATGCGAGCCGCTGCAATCTATTATTTTATGACACCTGCGATGAGCACGCTGTGTGGTCAATGGGTGGTGAGTGGGGAGGGGTTCTGGGTGGGAGGAAGGGAGGGAGGGAGGGGGTGGAGACGCGAACAGAGCAGCCACGCACAGGGAGGTGAGGGCAGATGATGGGACGAGGTCGCATTGGGGTGTGGTGGGTGTGTACCAGAGGTCGCAACCGGGTACCCGATACCCGTACCCTACCCGATACCCGGCTACCCGTACCCGGCCGGTACCCATTTGCGACCCTGGTGCGGCCGGGTACGGGTAAGGAATCAAAACCCTTCTTGTCTCTTTCGGTAAAGTCACGTAGAAGGGAAGTAATAAAATAATAAAAATAAAACATAATAAAACAATTCTCACGACGTTTCGGCTACAACGCAAGCAGCCGTCTTCAGGTGAAGAATGAGACACTACCAAACTAGGAGCTTATATATAAGCTGCATTGGGGGTTGAAGAGCGCCTTAACAAAAAGAATGTGCATGTGAAGAGGGATTTAGCATATTCATGGAAAATGCGTAGGCGTTGGGCGGGGGGGTGTCAAAGTCATATTATGCCCATGCATTATGCAGGATCAGCAGCAACCAAGGGGGGTGCAGGGATTAGCAGTAACAAAGGAAAGGAATGTTAATGATATGTAGCTGCAGTTACTCAACAACCACGTAGAAAACTAAAGTATAAACTACATAAAAAACTAAAGTATAAACTGCATCGCACCATCAGTATACTTACTATACTCTATAATAAGCTGAGTTACTAACAGCAAGTAATACATTACAATTTTACCTCGTAAAAATTCTATAATATGCTTCCATCTAAACCTTATTCTCTTACATCACACGAGCATATACCGTACTATATACTGCCATAGATAAACCCAACATTAAATTATATACTGTATTGCTGTAAACCAACCTATATCTTATACATTTAATATCACACTATGTATTATTCTACACACCCTAATGTGTATCGAAATGGTTTATTACGTCCTTCCAATGATTGCTGAGCCAGAATCCATCTTCTCGGTTAAAGTTGTCTCTGTGTTTGTATATGTGGATCGCCTCATGAACGAATCTCTCATGATAGCCAGATGGCTTGCAGAGAACCTCTGTCTTGGAGAAGTCAATATCATGTGAGCCCACTGAGTTGTAACAGTGATCTGCCACGGCTGAGGTGTTAGTCCTACCGTGTTTCAGGTCAGCTTTATGTTCACGGATGCGGTCCGAGACATGTCGTTTGGTTTCCCCAATGTAACTGCTACCACAGAGGCAACTTAGTTTGTAGACGCCAGGGTACTGTATGTCTGGAACCACATCTTTTACAGACGGTACCAGATCACGGATTTTATGTACTGTGTTGAATCGGACCTGGATCTTGTGTTTAATCAGGATTTTGGAGATCTTTTTTGTGACCCCAGCAATGTAGGGTAAGGTGATGGTCTTGAAAGGCTCCTCAACAGGATCCTTCTTGATGGTTGGAGTGATGGCTTTGCGGATTGTATAGTCGGAGTAACCATTTGCCTTAAGAGCTTGGCGTACGTGTTTGAGTTCACTGGAAATGTGTTCATGGTCGGAGATGCATTGGGCTCTATGATATAGAGTCTTGATGAGGGAATTCTTCTGAGATGGATGGTGGTGGGAATCCGGTTTTAGATAAGCATCCGTGTGGGTGGCTTTCCTGTAGACAGAGTGGCTCATTGAACCATCAAGTCTCCTTTTGATTAGGACATCCAAAAAGGGTAGCTTGCCATCATTTTCGACTTCCATGGTGAATCTGATGGCTGGGTGTATGGAATTGATGTGGTCGAGAAATTGGTCTAGAGCAGGCCGGCCATGTGGCCAGATGACTATACAATCCGCAAAGCCATCACTCCAACCATCAAGAAGGATCCTGTTGAGGAGCCTTTCAAGACCATCACCTTACCCTACATTGCTGGGGTCACAAAAAAGATCTCCAAAATCCTGATTAAACACAAGATCCAGGTCCGATTCAACACAGTACATAAAATCCGTGATCTGGTACCGTCTGTAAAAGATGTGGTTCCAGACATACAGTACCCTGGCGTCTACAAACTAAGTTGCCTCTGTGGTAGCAGTTACATTGGGGAAACCAAACGACATGTCTCGGACCGCATCCGTGAACATAAAGCTGACCTGAAACACGGTAGGACTAACACCTCAGCCGTGGCAGATCACTGTTACAACTCAGTGGGCTCACATGATATTGACCTCTCCAAGACAGAGGTTCTCTGCAAGCCATCTGGCTATCATGAGAGATTCGTTCATGAGGCGATCCACATATACAAACACAGAGACAACTTTAACCGAGAAGATGGATTCTGGCTCAGCAATCATTGGAAGGACGTAATAAACCATTTCGATACACATTAGGGTGTGTAGAATAATACATAGTGTGATATTAAATGTATAAGATATAGGTTGGTTTACAGCAATACAGTATATAATTTAATGTTGGGTTTATCTATGGCAGTATATAGTACGGTATATGCTCGTGTGATGTAAGAGAATAAGGTTTAGATGGAAGCATATTATAGAATTTTTACGAGGTAAAATTGTAATGTATTACTTGCTGTTAGTAACTCAGCTTATTATAGAGTATAGTAAGTATACTGATGGTGCGATGCAGTTTATACTTTAGTTTTTTATGTAGTTTATACTTTAGTTTTCTACGTGGTTGTTGAGTAACTGCAGCTACATATCATTAACATTCCTTTCCTTTGTTACTGCTAATCCCTGCACCCCCCTTGGTTGCTGCTGATCCTGCATAATGCATGGGCATAATATGACTTTGACACCCCCCCGCCCAACGCCTACGCATTTTCCATGAATATGCTAAATCCCTCTTCACATGCACATTCTTTTTGTTAAGGCGCTCTTCAACCCCCAATGCAGCTTATATATAAGCTCCTAGTTTGGTAGTGTCTCATTCTTCACCTGAAGACGGCTGCTTGCGTTGTAGCCGAAACGTCGTGAGAATTGTTTTATTATGTTTTATTTTTATTATTTTATTACTTCCCTTCTACGTGACTTTACCGAAAGAGACAAGAAGATGAATCCCTGCAGTCACGAAAGCTTTAAATCGAAATTGAATCAAAACCCGTTTGCGACCTCGGGTGTGTAGGGGAGGAGGTGGTGGAGAGGGGGAAATAGAGGATGGGGAGTGGGGGGGCAGTCTACGGGAGCTATGGGGTCTGGTGGGGTAGAGGGGGGGGTGGATGGGGTGATGGTGGGCAGCGGTAGTGTAGCGGTTAGCGCTAATCTGCGCTACGAACCTGGCGACCCGAGTTCGATTCCCGCTCACGGCCAACACCAGTGACGATTATCTGAACCGGTCCTGGGCCTACTCTAGGTCGACTCAGCCTCAATGAGTACCTGGTGCGATGTGTGAGCATCGCCACTAGGGAGGCAAAGGCGGTCGGGCGTGGTGCTGGCCACCCACCCCCTCGTGTACCGTACCGGTCTTCATAGGTGCTACTCGCTAACAGCACTTGCCCCTACAGTCTTTAAAGGCTACACGGGGGATCATTGTCTTTGTTTGTCTTTGTGCGAATAAGCATCGTGTAATTTTTGCCCCGGTCAATCAATAAGTCCCCTCCCCGCACCACCCCCAATTATCATCCCTCCTTCCCTTCCCTATGCAAGTGTACTTGGTGCTGCCCGCTTGTCGTTATGGGCCTTAGGGAGGGAGGGGGGTGTGGGGGAGACGTTAGCCACGGTCTCGTTGCGTCGACACTTCGTAGCGGGGAGGGGGAGCAGGGAAGGAGGACGGGGGAGGGAGCATGGCTGGAGGCTTGTCTGTGGGTAGGGGAAATGGGGGCGGCGCGGGTTTGGGGTCGTGTGGATGATCGCAAGGCCCACGAACGCCTCTATAGTCACTTTGCCAGCTGCTAAATTCTGTTAACGTGGCTGGGTGCGTACATACTGTGACACACAAAGACGAAGCCAACACCCCACACCACCGCCGCCTCCCCCCCCCCCCCCCCCCTTATAACCACATCGACAGTTAGGGGCGAGCGCTGTTCGCGAGCACCGCCGATGAATTCTAGATTTTAAGCTTTCGTGACTGCAAGGATTCATACTCCTAGTTCTTTCGGTAAAGTCACGTAGGTAAAAAATGAAATTAAAATTAATAAAAAAAATAAAAACAATAAAATCACGACGTTTCGGAGGCAGCTTGTGTTGCCTCCGAAACGTCGTGATTTTATTGTTTTTATTTTTATTAATTTTTTTTCATTTTTTACCTACGTGACTTTACCGAAAGAACTAGGAGTATGGACCGCCGATGAAGGCTGACACGGCACGCGAGGCGCCGGTGTGCCCGGGGACCACGCACGGCCGTCTATGTCTCCTTACCGCCGATGGATGGCACACACACACACGCACACCACGCGGAGTGCTTTGTTTAAGGGGTGGGATGGAGGAAGTTGTGCCACTAGGGTTGGACCCCCCCCCCCCCCCCCCACCATGGACCTCCGCCCGTACGAGACCGTACAGAATCCTTAGTAATGTTTGTTGTACTAATGTTACTCGTACATCGTAATTCCAGTATGTCACTGAATGTAATGGCAATAGTAGTGACATCTTTAAATTATAATATTTCCTTTAATTACTACTTCATTCTCAGAAAAAGTTATCGATATCGGTTCACAAATACTAATTACCGCAATATTGTAGCTAAAACACCAGAAAATTTGACTAAATCAGCGACTATAAAAACACCAGCAGCGACGAACACGACAGCGCGTGCTGGTGGCGCGTGCAGACGAGACCACGTGACTCGACGCGTCACTATAGTTGAGTAACAACGACGGCTCTGACCGGAGCGCATTAGAAGGTTCAAAAAGTAAATTAGCATCGAGTTTTCGCCTTGTCGGTATAGTGACACAGTACATGTAAGCTGGGCTTACGAAAAATGTGTTTTGTTATAACTAACTACGAGGGTATTTCTTTTTATATATATAATATATTCTGCTGAAACACTGCACAAATTTTTTTATAGAAAGTAATTTTGGTGTCGCCCCGTCTGATGGTGTCACCCGGTGCTGTCCGCAAGCCCCCTGACCCCCCGAGTGACGACACTGGATGAGGGGGGGGGCACATGACGACGAAGATCGTTCCGCATTGCGTGAGACGAGGCGAATATCTAAAACCGATCCTGGGCCAACCCTCGGTCGACTTAGCCTCAAATGAGTACCTGGTGCGATGTGTAAACATCGCCACTGGGGAGATAAAGGCGGCCGGGCGTGATGCTGACCACCCACCCCCTCGTGTGCCGTGCCGGCCTTCATAGGTGCTCGCTAACAGCACTTGCCCCTAGAGTATGTGAAGGCTACACGGGGCATCTTTGTCTTTGTGTGTGCGAGACACCGCCTGCACGCGCGCGTTTACGGTACACCGAGTGTGTGAGTTTGTGCGGCACAATAAAGTGTGTATTCAAGTGTAAGCCATTGAGTGTGTGTGTGAGAGAGACACTGCCCTGTGAGTGTGTTTGAGACGTGTGTGTGTGTGCGCGCGACTCAACGAGTGTGTTCGTGTGTAAGAGGCCTTGAACGCGTGCGTAGCGTGTGAAGTCTGAGAGAATGGGCGCGCGTGTTTGTGTCCTATACGAACCCGGCGTTTGAGCTGTCGGTCGTCATGCTAAAGAAAGCGCTGACTTAGCGTCAAGAGGCTTTATCAGCTGAGTCTATAGGCATCTGTGTAACGATATGGATCTCTACGTAACTCTGGATCCCTATGTAATTCCATCCTTTGATAGAACACTGCGGATCTCTATGAAACTCTATGGAATTCGACGTAACTCTTCGGGTCTCTATGAATTTCTACGCGCCGCTTTCTTTGAAAGCAAATAACAAATATGCATATCCACCCCGTATAGCCTCAGCCGAGTGTTGGGGCCAGTGCTGTTAGCGAGCACCTATGAAGGCCGGCACGGCACACGAGGGGGTGAGTGGCCAGCACCACGCCCGGTCGCCTTTGTCTCCCCAGTGGTGATGTTTACAGGCCCCGCCAGGTACTCATTTGAGGCACACACGTACACACACGCACACACACACACGCACACACTCGAACACACACGCACACACGCACGCACGCAAACACACACACGTACACACACGCACACACACGTACACACACGCACACACACGCACACACGCACGCACGCACACACACGGACACACACACACTCTCACACTCGGACACACACGCACACACACTCTCGCACACACACACACTCTCGGACACACACGCACTCACACACTCGGAGACACGCACACACGCACACACACACTCGCACACACGTACACACACACACGCACACACACTCACACGCACACACGTACACACACACGCGCACACACTCACACACACTCACACGCGCACACACTCACACGCACACACACGTACACACACACACACGTACACACACGCGCACACACACTCACACGCGCACACACGTACACACACACACACGCGCACACACTCACACACACTCACACGCACACACACGTACGCACACGCACACACACTCTCGCACACACACACACTCTCGGACACACACGCACTCACACACTCGGAGACACGCACACACGCACACACACACTCGCACACACGTACACACACACACGCACACACACTCACACGCACACACGTACACACACACACGCACACACTCACACACACTCACACGCGCACACACTCACACGCACACACACGTACACATACACACGTACACACACGCGCACACACACTCACACACACTCACACGCGCACACACGTACACACACACACACGCGCACACACTCACACACACTCACACGCACACACACGTACACACACGCACACACACACGTACACACAAACGCACACACACGTCCACTGTATCCCCGGCTGCCGTTGCACAGCTGGGAATTAGCGGAGAGCAAATCGGAGCGTGCGGGAAACGCCGCCCTGGGTACCCAACCAGACAGACTGCCACTTCGCGGGGGGTGGTGGATGGGGTGGGGGATGGGGGGGTGGAGAGGGGTGGGGGGTGGGGGTGGTGGATGGGGGGTGGAGAGGGAGGAGGGGTGGTGGATGGGGGTGGTGGATGGGGGGGTGGAGGGGGGTGGTGGATGGGGGGGATGGGACGGGGGGTGGACGGAGGGGGTGGTGTTGGAGAGGGAGGAGGGGTTGGTGGGTGGTGGGTGGTAGTGGAGGTGGTTGTGGTAGTAGGGGGCTGGTAGGGGTGGTCGTGGTGACGAGTAGTTGTGGGGTGATTGGGGCGGCGGCGGCGGTGGTGGTGGTGGTAGCGGAGGGAGTTGCGACGGCAGGAGAAAGGAACCTAGGGGGGGCTGCGCACTATCATCAGCCACGATCTTATCCACCGCTGGACGAACGCCTCTTCCCTAAGCCTTCGCGATCTCTCCCGCGACGCTGCGATGTCGCAATCCACGCACCCGGCTCGCGATCTGGTGGTGGTGGTCTCACCCC
Organism: Lethenteron reissneri; assembly: GCF_015708825.2. Taxonomy (NCBI): domain Eukaryota; kingdom Metazoa; phylum Chordata; class Hyperoartia; order Petromyzontiformes; family Petromyzontidae; genus Lethenteron; species Lethenteron reissneri. The sequence goes on from NC_083810.1 coordinate 8,693,273, forward strand.
GGCGTCTTCTCCCGGGCGCTCTCCCTCCCTCGACTGCCGTTCCGGCCCTCGTCTCGACCACCGCCCCCCGTAGCCGACTTCGCCATTAGAAAGCTGGCTACGATCTCCACAGTCGCAATTATTGCACTCACTGCATCCCTAACACGGGGTGGGGGGGAGAGACAGAGGGAAGGGTCGATTGGTGGGGAGGGGTGGGGGTGCAGGAGGTAATGCGTGCTGGGTGGGGAAGACAAAGGCGGCCGGGAAGAGAGGAACTACCCCACACTGTCACCACGATACGTGTCGTCGTGGCAATGGCTGCAGCACGTGGGTGGGTCGACGTCTGCGGAGACGCGGGGGCGGTGGGCGGAGGGGGGGGGGTCTTCAATGCCCTGCGGACATTCATAGGAGCTCGCTAACAGCACTTGCCCCAACAGTCTGTTAAGGCTACACGGGGGATCTTTGTCTTTGTACTCGATGACGAGATCGGGCGGGATACGGGGGCAAGTCGTTGTTCTTGGTGGCCGGGCGTTGATTGCTGTGCTGACACACAGAGAGAGAGAGAGAGACAGGTGGTGGGGGGAGGTGTCAATAATTGTGTGGCGGATTGTGGTGATAATGATGGTGATGATGATGATGATGATTATACCCTGGGAGGAGTGCGCGTGCTGCGAGTGACTGCGCGAGGTCGCTCGCCACAGGGGCAGCGTGGCACCCCCTCCCCGGCTCGCTCTGCCACTTTCATTCATCCAACAACCGCCCGCGTGAAAGGCTCGCTAACAGCACTTGCCCCAGAGTCCGTTGAGGCTATACGGGCCTTCTTTGTCTTGTGTGGCGGGTAGCGCGCTGCGCTACGAACCGCGCGACGCGAGGTCGATTCCCATTTACGGCCAACACCAGTGACGATTATCCGAACCGGTCCTGGGCCTCCCCTAGGTTGACTCAGCCATAAACGCGCACCTTGTGGACTGCTTATGGCTCCCGCCACCACAGCGGGCTGGATAATCCTCGACTCGGGGCCAAGATGACACCAGGCAACAGGGGAGTGGCTCTTCTTTTGAATAAAATAATTCGGAAGGCCAACGAGGTGAGATATGGGGAGGGGGGTTGGGGGCTGTTGTGGGCTCCCCTACTACTGGAGAGGGTGAATGATGATGGATGTTGGGTTATTTTCTTCTCATTACCTATCACCCCCACCGAAGTTGAACGCGCGCAGAGTAGACGCGGGCCAGGCCGATGGGCGAGACGTCTTCTATGGCCCCTTTCTGCCGGGTGCTGGCGAGAGTGACCCTCCCGGGTCTGTCCTATTGGGTGGGCTTTTTAATGCCGACTGGGTCGCGACGCGAGCGCAGCAGTGATTGGAAAGCCACGGGACAGGTCACGTAGCTGTCTGTGTACGTATGTGTGGGGAGCGGTGGTGCAGTGGTCAGCGCGCTGCTGCAAACCCCGTACGACCTGAGTGGTGAGTGACACCTGAACAATTCCTTAGCCTCTCCCAGGTCGACCAAGCCTTAAATCAGTATCTAATAGAGTACAGTGCGTGAACATCATCACTGGGAAAACAAAGACGACCGGGCGATGGGTGGAGGGGGCAGGGGTGTTAATAATCACATCACTGCTAAACAGGCACTCGCTAGCAGCAATTTGCCCATAGGTTATAATGACTGAACAAGATATTTTTTGAGTTGTAAGCCTTTTGGCGTCATCTGGTCCAACACCAATGGAGACTAGGCTCTAAGAAAAGCTGTCTCGGGTGTGGACCAATCAACTTCAAGAACAGTGCATATCATTATCATTATCAGAGTTGTTTCTTTTTGTTTGCATTTTGACTGCTTGTGTTGTGGCTATTTGCAAACATGATGCCTTGTATAAAGGTGTCAGTTTTTTGTACCAGTTGAAAGGGTAAAAACCTATTACTATAAGATATCTATCTCTCTCGCTCTGTTTCTCTCTGTCGCCTCCACGTCCACAATCGCTCATCGCAGACTCTCCATCCTGCCCCCCTCCACCTCCCCCAGTCGCTCTTTGCCATCATCATCATCATCGTCATCATCATCATCATCGTCGTCAAATTGAATCTGTCGCTCGCCCGTCCAGGCGGTGTCACCGTGCCTCGTGACCCCTGACTCTGCCGAGATCGCGGTTCTCATCCAGCATGGGCGCCACGGTAGCTAGGAAATGTTATGTCCCTCGCCTGGTACACAGGAGGTCGTGGGTTCGATCTTGACCCTGACGAATGCTGTGTATTTGGAGTTTGCGTCTCTCTCTCTCTCTCCCGTGGTCGCGTGGATTTTGCTTCGGGTTCTCCGGGTTTTTCCCTCCACATTTAGAATCAACGTGCGTTCAGAGGATTCGGCTGATGTACAATTCCACATGGCAAGCGACTTCGCTAAGGTATCATTTGTGGCCAGGTCGCTTCTTTAAAAAAAATAGCTGAATTGTTAAGTGGGCCCAATCAAGTAAAATAAAATAAAAATTTCAGTTTAGTTTTAGGAACACGGGCGCGCTTGGTCCTGCCGGGCCGCGAGGAGAACAAAGAGGCAAGCCAGTCCGTTAAGGGAGCCTCGGGATAGTTTTCTTTAGTTTCGAGTTGTTTTTATTTGTTCGTTTGACCGTACGGAGGAACGTGCACGCAACATTCCACATCACTTAATCAACGGGGAATGTGCAAATGGTCCGAGCCGAGGCAGAAGCGCGGATGTTTGGCAGGGAAACAAACCCCGACAAGACGACGCACGCGGCGCCGCGGTGGGGATTGCGAATCGGCTCCGTCTGGGCTTAAACGCGCCGATTGTGGTGGTTAATCGGACTTCCGACCAATGATTTAAGTGACGATGCTGCCGCCGCTGCTGCTGCTCCTGCTGCTGCGTTGGCAGTGATGCAAAAATACAATTAACAACAACAACTCAACACGTTCATCAAACACAACACCGTGTGTGGTTTTAGAACGAAGAATATAATAAGCGACGTTTCGGGCAATGTGCCTTCTTTCACAGCACGTACAAACGTGCCACGAAAAATGGCCATTGCCCGAAACGTCGCCTCGCATATTTCCTTTTCCTTTAAACGCCACCGAGTGTTGTTCACGACGAACGTGTCAATGTTGTTGTTGTTGTTATTCGTTCGTTATTTGGAATTCCAACAGGCAGGGCTGTGGGGGGGGGGGGGGGGGCTGCCAATGAGAAATCTCCGACCGCGCTCTCCCTTCGCCCGAGTTGGTCCCGCTCTCAGCAAGTCCCCCTCCCTCGAGGGAGCGTGGTGCCGCGTGGCTGGTGGACAATGGGTGGATGACGTCCCTCGGAAGAGGATGGTCGGCCCGTGGTCAAGCACGCGGCAAAGCGAGGACTGCTGCTCACTTCACGGTGAATGATGTGCTCCGACATGAACACCTCCCGCACCTCCGATTACGTACGGTAGGAAAGAAGTTCAACATACATACGAACATAAATCAAGATTGTCCATTTCGCCTCCAAAGACTGTTGTTGAGCTGTTCGCGAGCACCACGTCCGGCCGCCTTTGTCTCCCCAGTGCACCACCCCCTTGCATGGTGCAGCGGTACAGCGCGCTCGGCCGCCTGTTGTAGAAGTTCACGGTTCGAGTCCAGCGGCCGCCCTGATCAACACTGCGGTGTCTGTGCATTACACCGCGACAACTCTACGCGTCGTCTGCATCGCAAGCGGCCGTCCAAGATCCCCGTGGCGTCGTTCGCAGGAGTAGACCATTTGTGTGTCACAACTGAAAACAGTTACGCCGCAAAGATCTAGATTTGGAATGCTGAGTAGAGAACAGAGCGATCCCTCCCGCTCCTCCCACTGCGACAGGACCCTCCTACAAGAGTCCTGAGACTCCAGTGAGCCTGTCCTGGATAAGCCTACCAATAAGCATGCTAGTCGGTGCTGCGTTGTGGAAGGTGGTGAATATAGATGCCGGGGGGGAGAGGGGGGGGGGGAGCTGGGAACATAGAGGGACAGTCCCAACAACAGATTTAGCTTCATTGGCGACGACCGCCCACAACGTAACGGAGCCTTCTCAAGTTCCCCGGCCTGGCATGCATTGGCAATGGCCCAGCCACAGCGCTCCCCATGCTTAACTCCCCCCCCCCCCCCCAGGACTGACGAAATTCAGAAGTCAATTCGGATTTACATTCGCGACGCCATTTATTCATTCATTTATTCATTCCATTTGCAACCTCAGGGAGCGCCTCGTCGAAAACGTAGTACGCGGGCGCATAGAAGTGCAATCCAACAGCAGTGGCTTTGGCTGGGCGCATTGAAGCACGGACAATACTGGACTGCTCTCGCCCACTCTTCCACGCACCCGGCAAAGACAAAGATCCCCCCCGTATAGCCCGAATAGACTGTTGGGGCAAGTGCTGTTAGCGGGCACCTGTGAAGGCCGGCACTGGACACTAGGGCGTAGCTGGCCAGTAGCGATTCTGACATTTGAGGCTGAGTCGACCTAAGGGGGGGGGGGGGACCAAGACCGGTTCAGATAATCGGCCATGGCCGGGAATCGAACTCGGGGTGGCCGGGTTCGTAGCGCAGCATAGCGCTAACCGTGACACTCCTGCTCCCCTGTACGTACAAACGCAACATGCATATAGGCGCACCTCGTGACAGGATAATGATTACGGCGGAAAGCTATTCACGAGGATGAATGCACCCTGGCTGAGCGCGGCACGCAATTAGGAGGCGAAGGGCAGCGGTTGTGGGGAGGGGTAGTGCAGCGGGGAACGGTGGCGCCGCGGTTAGCGCACGGAGTTGAAAAAATCAACTCAGAAGTCAACGTTGAATTTCACGGGCGTGGGGCTAAGAAATCATTGGCGGGGGGATATCTGAGCGCAGGGGACGGCAACCAAATAGCAAGAGGCATTTATTTTCGAAATCGGTACACGCAAAAATCATCAATATTTCAAGAGCCGCAATGAGTGAAGAATAACGTCATGAAGGAGTGCGGGGAAGAGCCGCGAGAGGGTCCGGAGCCGCAGGTTACCGACCCCTGAGATCCATTCAGTTATACTGAAAACCACAGACTCACGTAGAGATCCTTACAGTTATACTGAGAACCACAGACTCACACAGAGATCCTTACAGTTACACTGAGAACCACAGACTCAAACAGAGTTCATTACAGTTATACTGAGAACCACAGACTCACACAGAGTTCATTACAGTTATACTGAGAACCACAGACTCACACAGAGTTCATTACAGTTATACTGAGAACCACAGACTCACACAGAGTTCATTACAGTTATACTGAGAACCACAGACTCACACAGAGTTCATTACAGTTATACTGAGAACCACAGACTCACAAAGAGATCCTTACAGTTATACTGAGAACCACAGACTCACACAGAGTTCATTACAGTTATACTGAGAACCACAGACTCACACAGAGTTCATTACAGTTATACTGAGAACCACAGACTCACACAGAGATCATTACAGTTACACTGAGAACCACAGACTCACAAAGAGATCCTTACAGTTATACTGAGAACCACAGACTCACACAGAGTTCATTACAGTTATACTGAGAACCACAGACTCACAAAGAGATCCTTACAGTTATACTGAGAACCACAGACTCACACAGAGTTCATTACAGTTATACTGAGAACCACAGACTCACAAAGAGATCCTTACAGTTATACTGAGAACCACAGACTCACACAGAGATCCTTACAGTTATACTGAGAACCACAGACTCACACAGAGATCATTACAGTTATACTAAGAACCACAGACTCACACAGAGATCATTACAGTTATACTGAGAACCACAGACTCACACAGAGATCCTTACAGTTATACAGAGAACCACAGACTCACAAAGAGATCATTACAGTTATACTGAGAACCACAGACTCACACAGAGATCATTACAGTTATACTAAGAACCACAGACTCACAAAGAGATCATTACAGTTATACTGAGAACCACAGACTCACAAAGAGATCATTACAGTTATACTGAGAACCACAGACTCACACAGAGATCCTTACAGTTATACAGAGAACCACAGACTCACAAAGAGATCATTACAGTTATACAGAGAACCACAGACTCACACAGAGATCATTACAGTTATACTAAGAACCACAGACTCACAAAGAGATCATTACAGTTATACTGAGAACCACAGACTCACACAGAGATCATTACAGTTATACTGAGAACCACAGACTCACACAGAGTTCATTACAGTTATACCGAGAACCACAGACTCACACAGAGATCATTACAGTTATACTGAGAACCACATACTCACACAGAGATCATTACAGTTATACTGAGAACCACAGACTCACACAGAGTTCATTACAGTTATACTGAGAACCACAGACTCACACAGAGATCATTACAGTTATACTAAGAACCACAGACTCACAAAGAGATCATTTCAGTTATACTGAGAACCACAGACTCACACAGAGATCATTACAGTTATACTAAGAACCACAGACTCACAAAGAGATCATTACAGTTATACTGAGAACCACAGACTCACACAGAGATCATTACAGTTATACTGAGAACCACAGACTCACACAGAGATCATTACAGTTATACTGAGAACCACAGACTCACACAGAGATCATTACAGTTATACTGAGAACCACAGACTCACACAGAGATCATTACAGTTATACTGAGAACCATAGACTCACGTAGAGATCATTACAGTTATACTGAGAACTACATACTCACGTAGAGATCATTACAGTTATACTGAGAACCACAGACTCACACAGAGATCATTACAGTTATAATGAGAACCACAGCCTCACACAGAGATCATTACAGTTATACTAAGAACCACAGACTCACAAAGAGATCATTACAGTTATACTGAGAACCACAGACTCACACAGAGATCATTACAGTTATACTGAGAACCATAGACTCACGCAGAGATCCTTAGAGTTATACTGAGAACCATAGACTCGTGGACTAACACAGACAGAGCTGTGATTAAAGCAGCTTCTCAAGTGTCAATAACTGATTGGTCTCAGGTTGGTTCGCCCAATGACCGCACGCACAAAGCAAACGCATCACGAACTCTCGTGCCGCGCCCGACATCAATCGGGCGACATTCTAGCTTTCGAAGGATGAAACCATCGCCTTGAATGCCACAAACGACGATCACTCTGCGCCAGGGGGTGTTCGACAACGCGCGGTTGCGTCTCCTCGTGAGATGCCGACGGAACCCTTCGCGGATGCCAGGCGCGGGTTCGAAGTCGTCGTCTTCCGGGGCCGCGTTCTCTCTCACACAGGGTGGCGGTGGGCCGCTCGCCTCGACAGTTTCGTAGCGAAGGAGTTCCCCCATCTCCGTGGCACAGGAACGAAGCGGAATGGGAATATAACCGGAGTCAAACAAACATATCGAAATTAAATCATTTCGATGAAATTAAATCTAACCACCCGAGGCTGTCCTATTACGCGTTCTAATTGTTTTACGGCGCACAAACATTTTTGTCGTCAGGATCTTTGCCTGTGAACATTCAATTGCCAAACTTAATGATTTCAGATTTAGAACCTGAGAGTCAATTTATCAACCACCCGAGTAAAGCAGTCTGGCTTCATCCAAGCCTCCCTCGGGACCACACAACGGCTCACGTCTTCAAGATATCCCACACACCCCCCCACTTCTCATCTCGCTCTACTATCCTTCAAGCCCTCTCCTCCCTCTCCACTCTCATCTCACTCTCCTCCGCCACACGCACTCTCATACCTCTCCCCTCTCATCTCACTCTACTCCCTTCCACGCACTCTCCTACCTCTCCCCTCTCATCTCACTCTACTCCCTTCCACGCACTCTCCTACCTCTCCACTCTCATCTCACTCTACTCCCCTTCACATACTCTCCTACCTCTCCCCTCTCATCTCACTCTACTCCCCTCCACACTCTCTCCTACTTCTCCCCTCTCATCTCACTCTACTCCCCTCCACGCACTCCCCTACCTCTCCCCTCTCATCTCACTCAACTCCCCTCCACGCACTCTCCTACCTCTCCTCTCTCATCTCACTCTACTCCCGTCCACGCACTCTCCTACCTCTCCCCTCTCATCTCACTCTACTCCCTTCCACGCACTCTCCTACCTCTCCCCTCTCATCTCACTCTACTCCCTTCCACGCACTCTCCTACCTCTCTCCTATCATCTCACTCTACTCCCTTCCACGCACTCTCCTACCTCTCCCCTCTCATCTCACTCTCCTCCGCCACACGCACTCTCCGCTCCAGGTAAAACCTTTGCTTAGTGGAAGGTCGCTAGTTCTCCTCTACTGCCCCCACACTCACTTCCCTACATCCATCCGTGTTGCCGGCTCCTGGTTAATTCGAGGCACAGGACCTGCCTCCACTCATCTGCCGATGACTGACTTTCGCCTCCTTCTCTCAAACAAAAACACAACAACTGCTTCCGCACATCTTCCCGAGACAGAACGCTGCTACGTAAATACGCTCGGTGTTCCGTTCTCGATCGAATCGAAGTTGGGTTCAAGACGTCGGCCGCTCATAGTTCGTACTTGGAGAGTAAATTCGCCTGCCACTGGCGCCGCTTCTCGCTGAACTTGTTGGGAATTCGAATCCTCTTGTACTCGCCGATGCATTTGCGCAGAGCGTCTTCCATGTCCATTCGCTCCACATCTTCGCCGCGTGCTTGGCTGCACACCTCTTCACCCTCGCCATCATCACCACCGCCAGCAAGAGCACCGGCAGCACCATCAGCACCAGCAGCAGCACCAGCAGCACCAGCAGCATCATCATCATCATCACTCGCGTCTATTCGTTCTGTCTCCTGGACCGAAAGGCCCCGCATCGCGGCGTTCATTTGCCGGGTGTCGCGTGGCCCCCCCTCCCTGTGCACGACGATGGCCTCTGCTCGCTGGGCGCTGTCGCTGGAGGCTACGGCGTGGGGGGCCTCGCCTGGCCCCGCCGACGGGGGTACGCGGCCCCCCGTACCCAGCACGTGCTGATTCTCGCTGTGTCGGCGTTTGCTGAGCGCTTTGATGCGGCCGAGCGGTTCCTTGCTGTGCAGACCCGAGGCCTGTGCCCCCCTTTGCTGCTGCTGATGTTGATGATGATGTTGTTCTGCCATAGAATATCCCATCTTGCTCATGTGACCACCTTCTCCGCCGCTTTCTCCTCCTCCCCCTCTACCACCACCACCACCACCACCTCGTCCTCCGTTTCCGGACCTCGCGCTCGGACCGAACTGGACCACGGATCCGTTGTCCCTGGCAGGGTCCCCTGTGGAACCCCTCACTCCGGGGGGTCCGTGCGGTTTAGGGGACTCGGGAGAGGCGTCGGCGCTTGCCGTGGAGGCAGCAGCGGCAGGGGTCTCGGCGCTCGGTGTGGGGGTCGTCTCTGCGTTGAGAAGAGATTTTGCAATTAAGAAGAGATTTTTGCAACCGTGCACGTAAAAATGTAATATTTATTAGATGTTGTCACCTGGAAACACATCCTATCGCACGGAACATCCCGTCTGCAAGGGTGTCCATGGTGTTGATTAATAAAGACAAAGATCCCCCGTGTAGCCATTATCGACTTTAGGGGCAAGTGCTGTTAGCGATCACCTATGAAAGCCGGCACAGCACAAGTGGGGGTGGGTGGCCAGCATCACGCCCGGGCGCCTTTGCCTCCCGGGTACTCATTTTCGGCTGAGTCGACCTAGTGGAGGCCCAGGACCTGTTCAGATAATCGTCACTGGTGTTCGCCGTGAGCGGGAATCGAACTCGGGTCGCCGGGTTCTTAGCGCAGTGCGCTAACCGCTACGCCACCGCTCCGCCACCGCTCCGCCACCGCTCCACACACAACACACAAAGACACAAAGACAAAGACCCCCCATATAGCCTTAACAGACTATAGGGGCAAGTGCTGTTAGCGAGCACCTATGAAGGCCGCAACGGTACACGAGGGGGTGGGTGGCCAGCACCACGCCCGACCGCCTTTGTCTCCCTAGTGGTGATGTTTACACACCGCACCAGGTACTCATTTGAGGCTGAGCCGACCTAGGGGAGGCCCAGGACCGGTTCAGATAATCGTCACTGGTGTTCGCCGTGAGCGGGAATCGAACTCTGGTGGCCGGGTTCATAGCGCAGCGCGCTAACCGCTACACTATCGCTCCCCACACAACACACGCACGCATACAACACACGCACACACAGACACACAGAGCGCAATGCACATTCACGGGGTCACACACAATCACGCATTTACATTCGCGCGGCGAGAGTCAACTCGATAACGATCCCCCATTCCCCTCCCCCTCCCCGCAGCCCCCTCCCCCCTTCTACCCCCCCCTTCTCCCCCATCATGTAAATCACCATCGTCTCGCCCGAGCACAGAGAGGGGGGGAGAGAGTGTGGAACGGTCGTGATGAACGGCGGCGCTCAGAAAGCGCGACCTCGCTCTGCCAGTGCAGATTATTAACTCTTGCGTAATCCCACGGGATTGTTGGTGGTGGGCGGGGGGAGGGGTTAACGGGGGGGGGGGCTTTTGAGGGTACGAGGCCCCCACCCTCTATTGACTTGCGTTCCTGCAGCCTGACACAGACTTACATAAGATTACAACGGATAGCACCCATTGACCGCACGCGAACGAAACCGACGGTTCGCGCGCGCCTCTTTCCTTCATTCCGTTGGCGCTTCGGGACTCGTTGTTTTTTTTTTTGCATTCAGAATCAGAATGTTTATTTTGGACCGGAGGAACCCGACACCCTATCGAGATATGTTTCCACTGATAATTAATCGGGGATCCGCGTGAACGGCGCGGCGCGGGGAGCAGGCCATCGACATCGAGGTGCCGGCCACCGCATCGCGCGCTTTCGGATGCGCTTCTGCGGCCGTCTGGAACGCTCCTCCTTCCCATATTAGGAAAACCACTGCAGCCATTCGCTTTTAAATCATCTGGATTGAACACTCATTCATTCGTGACTGCGTTTAGTGTTCAGTTGTTTTGTCCTTCCACCCGCAATTCCAATTAAGCACGCTTGGCTACTTACAGCGCGAAAGAAGTTCAACATACATGATCTGTACTCTTAGTTCTTTCGGTAAAGTCACGTAGGTAAAAAATGAAATTAAAATTAATACATTTTTAATTTTTTACCTACGTGACTTTACCGAAAGAACTAAGAGTATGAATCTTTGCAGTCACGAAAGCTTCAAATCTAGAATGAATACATGATCTGGCTTGCAGCCAGAGAGCAGTAGAGCAAAAGTGTGGACTAACATCACCTGTCCCCTGTGCATGGGATACAGTGTTGCCCCCGCGCACGCGTGGGTATTTATTTGTTTTCTCTCTCCGGGTGCTCCGGTTTCCCTCCAAAGGGGGCCCGCAGCGCAGGGGACCCCACTCAGAGCCCGTACCTGGCCGCCCGAGTCGGGCTGCTTCTCCTGGCGACGATCCCCCGTCTCCGTAAGACCCGGGTCCTGCGATCGGAGAAGGTGGAAACAGAGACACGTCGAGATTTTTCGCAGTTGATATTTCATTCATTCATAATCAACGTTTTTGGGTTTAGATCGCGTTATTTATAAATGTGTCGTAACCCTCCACCACCCGACACGGCCAATCAGCCAAAAAAGTGTCACGTTGACAAAAGACAAATAGTTCACTGCTTTAGCCCACCGGTGTGTTAAAGCGTGAAACCACAACATTTACAATTTTTTGAGTAGTACGACGTTTCGCTGGTAATTGCATCCAGCATCATCGGGAAATTCGACAGAATGGTGAGGCTCTGCTCTGGCTCCCGGTCTTAAATAGAGCAGCAGCAGCAGGGTGACGTCATCATGTAACGATTTGAGGCGGAGGGGCGTATTGTAATTATATACTAGATTAGTAATTCATTCATATATATACACACACACACGTTATTTATCTAAATGGGCTCAAGCGGCTTGTACATCCCGTGACTCGTGTGTGTCCACCCCCGCTCCGAATGCTGTGCCTCGCATCTTTATATCTCTCCTTTGAAGTCAGCTCAAGCCTCCCGTACATCCAGTGGCGTAGTAACTATTTTATTATTCCATTGGAACCTCATTTGCCAGGAAAAATATGATAATTGTTTTTTTACCCTTCTATCTGGCAACAAAACTGACACCTTTTTTTTTACAAGGAGTCATGTTTACATAGACCACAATACCTGCAGTCATAATAATGCAAACAAAAAACATAATGTTTTTGTGTTGTTTGTTTGCATTATGACTGCAGGTATTGTGGTCTATGTAAACATGACTCCTTGTAAAAAAAAGGTGTCAGTTTTGTTGCCAGATAGAAGGGTAAAAAAACAATTATCATATTTTATTATTATTATTATCAGCTCAGGGGGTGCATCGATCGGTATTTTTGGGGCCCAATGTTTGATGTGTCTCGCACGGTCGCACCCTCGGCTATTCCATATCGCCGCCTCCTCTTGCCTAATCACATCCATTGCGCTCACGGCGTCGAACATTTTAATATTTGCGTACATCACACATCTTGTGTGTGACCACATCCCACCCTGAATCTCCCCCCCTCCCCCTCTGCACTGTCACATTCCTGGCCACGGGATCTCTCTGCGTGATCCACCAACGCCCTGGCCTCAACATCGTCGGGCCGCAGGCGTGCGCCGTGACACGCGGCTCGGGACATTAAAAGCGACCGGGACGCCCCCGTCTGTGAATGGAGCTGCTCGTTTGCAAAGGTTGCCTGCACATGTTTCACTCCTTACTGGCCACATAAAACAAGGACCAATTCCCTTTCCGCTCAAAAAGTTTTGCGGCGAGAATTGCACAAAAGGCTAACACCGTGTACTGAGTTGCAAGGCAGAAAAGATGTATGCTTGTAATTACACAGAGAGACGCAGAGACAGAGAGGAACCAGTGGACCAGATTACAAATATATAACGAGTCCAGAGATCGGATTGGGGCAGGGCGCGTCTCGAGCCGAGTTGATGGGCGATGGGCAAGGCATGTTTTTGTCTTTGTTTGGAGGTGGTGGTGATGATGGTGATGGAAGTGATGGTGGGTATATGGAGGTGAAAAGGTTTGGGGAGGTCGGAGATGGTGGTAATAGTGGTGGTGGTGATGTAGGTGATATCGGTGAGAACGGATAGGAATTTGGTGATGTTGATTATGGTGGTGCTGACATGCTTGGGAGGTTTGTGATGGTTGATGATGATGGTGGCGATGGAGGTTAGAACGTGTGGGAGATGATGGTGGTGATGATGTCGGTGAGAAGGCTTCGGAGGGTGGTGATGGTGATGATGGTGGTTGGTGATGATGGATGGGGCTGTGTTTTTGGGGTTAAACATCAATGAACACGGAAGTGGTCAAGAGAACATCGCGGATGTTCTGCATGCTGTGTACAGAACAAACAAGGCCGTTGGACTTCAATCTCACAAGAAGCACAGCAACAACATCCGAAAACACGGCACGTGCTCTGCATGTCCCTTCTTGCGCCGTTAAACCGTGAGGAGGGCGGGGGGGCAAGAGGGGAAGGGGGGGGGGGCTGGGGGGAGGAGGGGGGGGCTGCCACGAGCCACTCCCCGAGTCTCGCTCCTATCTTCTCCGTCCACACCACCCACTTAACGCTGAGTCGCCCTAGTGGCGGACCAAATCAAGGCGACTTGTGTCATAATTCTAATCAGAATACGAACACGCGATTCTTTGTTCGGATCCACTGCTGGATGAGGGCCTCCCCACGGTCGTGTCGGTCATGGGGGGGGGAGGGGAAGAGTCGTTAGACCGACATACTTCCCTACGCGGGTCAATGCCGGGTTGGGGTGAAGTGGGGGAGTTCGGAGAATGGCGGTGTGTGGGTGGGTGGGTGGGGGCGGGGAGGGGTCGGCTCGGCATCGATTCAGATTTCCTTCGCCACGCGTGCGAGCCATGCTCGGGGATCGAACTCAGGTGGACGGTTTCACAGCGCAGTGCGATCACTCCCCCCCAGCCCCCCAGCTCCACCACCAGTGTCCCACCGCTATCTGTGCATTGTTTATTACCCACAGCTCAGCACAAGCAATGCGACACGGCCTGTTTGTTTTCCGCTCGTGGCTCCAAGCCACGTGTGGAAATTCCACATTGCTATCGCCGTGGGAGAGAGGGGGTAGAGAGAGAGGGGGGTAGAGAGAGAGGGTAGAGAGAGAGGGGGGGCTAGAGAGAGGGGGGGGCTAGAGAGAGAGGGGGGGAAGGTAGAGAAAGGAGGTAGAGAGAGAGGGGGGTTAGAGAGAGAGGGGGGGAGGGTAGAGAGAGGGGGTAGAGAAAGAGGGAGGGGGTAGAGAGAGAGGGGGGAGGGTAGAGAGAGGGGGTAGAGAGAGAGCGGGGGTAGAGAGAGGGGGTAGAGAGAGAGGTAAGGGGTAAGAAGGAGAAGAGCAGAGCGTGAAATCTTTTGTGAAATCTTTCATTTAAAAATGTGGGGGGGTGGGGCACAAAAAGCAAAGCATTGAAAAAAAATGATGAACGAAGCAAAGTGCCGACTACACCGAGCATCTTCTTGTTTCCTCTGATCGTAAAAAAAGAGAGAGGAGAGAGAAGAGAGGGCGAAGGGAGAAGGAAGGGAGAGGAGTGAGCGGCAGAAGTGAGCTGCACGGCGGTAGGAGCGGCGTCTGTTTTCAGGGAGAAGGGAGGGGGGTGCAGAGTGGGGGTGGCCACACACGAGTCACGTGATCTACGGCAGGGCCCTTAGATGATTCAGATGGATACATGTGGAGTAATGACAAAACCCGTGCATTTATAGCGACGTGTCCTGGGAGGGACTTGATCATCAGCGCTTCCTCGCACCGAGACCCATAGATCCACATCCGTAGACTCAGACGGAAACCCATGAACTCACATGGAGATCCATAAACTCAGGCGCAGACCCACAGACTCATACAGAGCTGGATGCATGGTTAGGGGTGGCGACGCCTTTGGTTAAGCAGTGGGTAGAGCGTGGTTGTGTGTCCGTGTGTATATGTGAATGTTTCTGTGCTCATGGCCAGTTCCAGAGACATCTCGACTCACTCTCACGCACGCGTTTAGCTGCTTTGATGATGACTTTCTCATCGCTTCTCTTGCCACCACCAAAGACCCCCCGTGTAGCCTTAACAGACTGTTGGGACAAGTGCTGTTAGTGAACCCCTATGAAGTCCGGTACGGCACACGAGGGGTCGGTGGTCTGCACCACGGTCGGCCTCCTTTGCCTCCCGAGTGGCGATGTTTACACATTGCACTAGGTACTCATTCGAGGCTGAGTCGACCTAGGGGAAGCCTAGGACCGGTTCAGATATTCGTCACTGTTATATTGGCTGTGAGCGCCCGGTTTGTAGCGCAGTGCGCTAACCACTGCGCCACTGTTCCCCACTTGCCACCACCTCCACCACCACCTCGTTCAAGCCGCACGAGCCTCGACGTCGAGGAGTAGCCTCAGGCAACTTCGCGTCCACTCCCCCACACCAACAGCACGCGCCAGCAGTTTCCCTCCGTTCCATTCCAATCGGCGGCCCCTTCACCCGAATTCATGGCCCGAATTGAAGCAATTTCCGAGATGCCTGTCGTAGGGTGAGCGGCTCGCAGCAATTGAGAGGTCGCGAGGTCAAATCCTGGGTTCTGGATGGGTCGTCTCAGCCCATCATCCCTCCCTCCGGGGTCGATAAAATAAATACCGCTCTGTGGGGGGTATAAATACCGCCGTAAAATAAATGTGGAGCTTCCACCACTGGCTCCGCCGGGTTGTAAATGGGAGATGAGCACCAACGATTAGATGGTCGTTTGAACAGGAAATCGATTTGACTTTTTTTTTAGAGACTTGAAATGAACCTTGCAGGACAATAACGCTCGTTATTAAAGCTTGGGGAATTAGTTTTGTTTCATGATTACGTTTCATCATAATCATCGCGAGCGCCGAAATCATCGGCTTCACGATCCCCGGACGCCAAAATCTGAAAGAAGTGCTCAAAGATGCCGCAGAGTGATGCATGATTTGAATTACGCTGAGCCACCGAAAGATGAAGAACCGATGGATTGGGCGATCACGCGCCAGCTCCCAAGATATTCACTGAAGAAAAGCGGGCTTGAGCCAAGCGTTAATGTTTGCATGTTGAACTTCTTTCGCATCGTACGGAGCCAACCGTGCTCATCGGGGGTGGAGGGGGTGGAGGGGGTGGCGGGGGTAGAGGGGAAACTGACGATGGAGTCGCAGCCAAGGAAGGGAGCGCTTCCGACAGGATCAACAACGTGGAGATGGAGTGATGAAATCAGCGCGCGCATGGTTGGATGGATTCTTACATCACAGGACCGGTTTGCGAAGGCAGGCTTTCATCCAGCAATGGCCGATGATGATGATGATGACATCCAGCAGTGGATTGACCATGACTTATGTTCACAGACGTAGTCCAAAGGTGGTGCAGGGGCGCGGAACCAAATCCGTTCCTTAGTTCCTTCCCCATTTGCGTTCCCTCTTTTGCCCGCCCGGATCTGAAGATGTATTTATACTGGAGGAATCCGATGAGCTATAAAGCTTTTTTTCACAGATGTCCAGTAGTAGAGAAGGCATAGAGAACGCGTATTGCTCCATTTTTCAGATCCCAACCGCCTTCAACGATAACAATAACGTAACGCCATTTGGGGACAGAGCCGTGCATGCGGCTGCAACTCAATTGCACCGTAAAACGATGCCACGATGTGCACCGACGAAGGCAGACGTCAACAAAAAGACAGCAACAACGAAAAACGGAACAAACACACAACTCGCTAAATAAATAGCGCGCCACGCCATCAACGGCGTTTGCAATGCTGACCAGGCGGCACTCCCCAAGGGTGGCACAGTCGGGTTCTTTACAATCGGGTATATTTGTCTTTTAAAATTAAACCCGATCATCTGAGATTGGGAGAAATCCGGTTTAATTGGTTCTAATTGCAGAACCGCACTTCTCAACGATGGGCTTCATCCATTCCAAGCAAAGGAACTCACTGGCGCCCACGATTGTGGAGAAGCTCGTGTTCATCAAGACCAACCTGCCCGCCGCATTATACGACTACCCCGTGCCCGACGCCCCCCCCCCCCCCCGAGTACGATAGCAGCACCGACGAGGAAGCAGCCTAAGCCTTGGATCAGACAGAGTTTCGTATTCATTAAACCAGGTTTTAATTCCCCGAAATCGGGTGTAATTGTATTAAAGAAAAAACTCGATGCCTGCCGCTGGAAAAATCGGGTTTTTTTTCCACCCATGGCACTCCCAGCGACTCACACCTGCCAACACCACCGAGCCCCCAGTGGGCCGACAAGCCCTGCAGAAGGCTCTAAACCGTTTCTCTTCCGTACAATTTCAATGGGATTTCCTTTCATCCCGACGGCGTTGCAAGCGATTTCCGATGCGCGGGTGTCCCTTGCTCGACACCACTAACCCTGGCAGGCACCGAGGGGCTATGGAGTTATTGTTTCCACCAATCATCGTTACCGCTGCCATCAGAACGACAGCCGCAGCCTTCACGGCCACACGACGTCGCACAAATCCATCTCACTCCGGCTCGTGTATCGATCTCATCGCTCCGTCTCACATGTGTCATCATCATCGTCATCGCCGCCATCATCGCCATCACCAGCCGTGATGTATCTATCCACTCCTGGGCGAAGGGAAAACTACCCAAGCCATCGCCGTCTCTCGCGGAGATCGCTCTGAGATAGCTCGGGGATATCTGGAGATAAATCTCGATCTCTGGGAGATCTCTGCAGATGTCTGGGAGATCTCTGCAGATCTCTGCGAAATCCGATCCTTTCTCTTCTTCCATCTATTCTATCCGCGACTCTCCACTGAGAGATGGCGATGCAACAATCCATCCAGCTACGGGACACGAGCAGATTTCATCATCGCTCCGTCTCGCGGACGCATTTGGCCGCCACTCCGTCCTAGGTCTCGAGTCTTGGCCGTCGGGCATCATCTCCGTCTCGCGACGCGTCTTGCGCGGGCCCACTCGCCTTCTCTCCCCTAGCAATCATCGGTGATGTCTCTGATGTGTGTGTGTGTCTTTTTTCGTCCCTCTTTCACCTCTGTATTGTATCTCTTATCGTGTTTTTGTGTCGTTTGTTGTTGTAACATTCTGACCCGCCCTCTACTGGACATCTGTGAAAACAGAGGTTCATAGCTCATCGGATTCCTGCAGTATAAATACATATTCTCATAGATCACGTGACCTGTGTGTGGCCACCCCCACTCGGAATCCCTCCCCGCCCCCTGTGAAAACAGACGCCGCTCCTCCGTGCAGCTCCCATCCTTCTCTCTCCCTCTCTTCCCTCCTCTCTCATCGTGATCGTCATCATGGCCCTGACATCTTAGCCCAGTCATTCCTTCTCACTCTTCCTTCTCGTCCCCGGCGCTCATCCTTCTGTCTTCCCGCTGCTCATCTTGGGCCGTGCCCTCGTGTTTGTCCGTCTTGGGAACTTCCGTCCCCGCATCGCTTCCATCGATTATATCCCTGACTAAAATTGAAAGGATTCTAATTTAGTATTATATGATCATTATATTATGACTAAGTGTGACGTATGCGTGCGTCACACTTACACACGGATATCGCACACAAGACGTCACGCAAAGATAAAGATCCCCCATGTAGCCTACATCTGAAGGCTGTTGGGGCAAGTGCTGTTTGCGAGTACCTATGAAGGCTGGTTCGTCATACAAGGTGGTGGATGGCTAACACAACCCCCGGCCGCCTTTGCCTCCCCAGTGTTTACTGATGTTTACACACCGCACCAAGTACGCGTTTAAGGCTAAGTCGACCTAGGAAAGGCCCAGGTTCAGGTTCAGATATTCACCACCGATGTTGACCGTGAGCGAGAAAAGAACTCGGGTCGCCGGGTTCGTAGTGCAGTGAGCTAACCACTGCGCCACCGCTCCCCACACAACACACGAACACACCAACACGGAGGCATATCTACTGGTGATGTATATTATGCTGTACACGCACAATATAAATAAACACAGAGACAAATAGACTCGGTAAACAGCATACGGTTGTGCACGGGCAGTCAGAATGTGAAGGAAGGCGTGTTTGTATAGCGACAAACGTAGTGATACACGGGCCACACAGTACAACCCAACATACCCAGCACACATGCAAACTTGGGCTAACGTTGGGCCAAGGTTAGGTCAACGTTGGTTCAACGTTAGACCACCGTGAGGCTAACGTTGAGCCAACCTTGCGCCAAAGTTGGGCAAACTTTGGCGCTAGGTTAGGCCAACGTTGGGTCAACGGTTCCAACCACATTCCCAACTTTGCATGTCACCTGGGCAAAGAGCCCAGGCGGACTGTCCTGCACAGTGACTCCCTGTCAATCACCAGCCGGCGGACTGCCGCGTGCCTCTTTATTCTCACGCTGAGACACGCAACAGAGTTGTGCGTATACAGGGGACTCCTCTAATGAAGAAAATTCGACTTACGAACATACGAACAAACCTGTTCCTATGTCCAGTTGCCCGTTCGGACCGAGAGTCGTAAGTTTAACCGCCGCGCAATGGATGGTGGTGGTGGCATCGACATCTGCAGAACGTGAAGAACCAGTGGCATTTACATCTACAGGAGATGATACAACTTTTAAAGTCATTCCCCGTGTTTAGTGTACACTCCGTAAACACGTTTGGAATCGACAGGAGTAAAGTTGCACTTACGAACAAATCGACTTACGAACAGACCTCTGGAATCGAACTCGTTCATAATAGAGGAGTCCATGTGTGCTGCTTTCACGCGGGGTCTATACAATTCATACTACTTCGTTGGGAAGTCAACAACGGTTGTGCTATGGATGGACTCGCCCCCCTCACCTGCCATAGGAATGTGGAATTCACTCCTCTGGCTAAGGGCTGTAAACGGGAGATGAGCAGTACATTACATTGACTGACCCGGTTAACAATTAATAATAATTGTTGTTTTAAATCTACATAAAGTGCCATTTATTAGAGGAAACGTTTTGGGAAATTCTATTGGACGGATACGATATTGTCCCAAGGGGCGAACGAGATTAAACATCTGCACGCCCTTTATAATTTAAATTATTGGAGGAAATAAAGACACGCGGAGACATTCCATCCAATCACAGGCAATTATGTGCTCTGAAGAAGAAGGGACATTGCCCCAAAGCATCGGCTCACATATATTATAATAATTACTCTATATATTACTTTTCAGAGCAGTGTTATTGACAAATGTGTTGATTTTTGTGTTGTTGTTTGTGCTTTTGCAACACTGCCAAACGCAGCATCGCTATACTGTATATATATTGTTTTGTTAAATGTTGACATTTATCATCAGGAGTTACTGTGAAATAATAAACATGTGACGGGTTTCTAGCCAGTCACAGTTATGATCAGAAAAAACAGCACGTTCGTCACCAACACCGAGTTGTGTGGCTTTCAAAGGAAAACATAAATAAGGGCCATCGTCCGAAACGTCGACCGTTACATATGTTGCTATGAAGATGAAGCTGAACGCAGTCGTCAGCAGCACTGCCTTAGATATATACTGTATATATACAAAGATCCCCCGTATAGCCTTAACAGACTGTAGGGGCAAGTGTTGTTAGCGAGCACCTATGAAGGCCGGAACGGTACACGAGGGGGTGGGTGGCCAGCACCACGCCCGACCGCACCAGGTACTCATTTGAGGCTGAGTCGACCTAGGGGAGGCCCAGGACCGGTTCAGATTATCGTAACTGGTGTTAGCCGTGAGCGGGAATCGAACTTGGGTCGCCAGGTTCATAGCGCAGCGCGCTAACCGCTACACTACCGCTCCCACACACGCACACGCATACAGTGTATATATATAAATACAATTGGCGACGTTTTGGGACAATTGCCTGAAACGTCACCAATTGTACATCTGTTTAACACGTCGTAGGCTTTCGCGACCAATCTTATCCATAATAAAGGGGGGAGGGGGGGTTTTTGGGTTAGATCGCGTAAGTATACATGTGTCGTTAAACCCGCCACCACCCGACACGGCCAATTAGTAAGGTTTGTCACGTAAACAAAACTTGTCGATTCGTTACTTAATTCAGCACAACGGTTGTGTGTTGGAGAGTTAAACCCACAACATGTGCCGTTCGAGTACGACGTTTCGCAAGTGATTACAGCCAGCCTCATCAGGCGGCAGCCAGAGTGGTGGAGAAATCCTCCCGTTTCGGTCGTAAATAGAGGGATGAATGTAATTGGCTGTGTCGGTTGGTGATGGGGTTTAAGGACACATTTATACGCTTTGGGTCTTTTGGTAAAGTCACGTAGATAGAAAAATACTCAAAAAAATCACGACGTTTCGATCGCAACACAAGCAATTGTCCTCAGGAAGTTTATTTTTATTTTATTTTTCTACCAACGTGCCTTTACCGAAATACCGAAAGAGTATGAATTCCTGCAGTCACGAAAGCTTCAAGTGAAGACACATTTATATTTACGCGATCTAACCTAACCCCCCCCCCCTCTCCTATATTATGGATATTTTTGTAATATTTGACCGACGTCTTCAGTTTGTGCTGTTGTTGCTGCTGTTATCTGTGTTTGTGTACCAATGCCAATGTATCATCATCATCATCGCGACAACAGTTATCACCAGGCCGCAGCTGTAAGTAAAAAAAAAAGAAACCACCCCACGCAAAATCGCGGCACACATCGCCAGCTCTGGACAGGTACAGAGAAACGATTCCACGTACGGAATAAGACGACACAATGTGTTCATCTTCTTGTTTCTTTCGGTAAAGTCACGTAGAAGGGAAGTAATAAAATAATAAAAATAAAACATAATAAAACAATTCTCACGACGTTTCGGCTACAACGCAAGCAGCCGTCTTCAGGTGAAGAATGAGACACTACCAAACTAGGAGCTTATATATAAGCTGCATTGGGGGTTGAAGAGCGCCTTAACAAAAAGAATGTGCATGTGAAGAGGGATTTAGCATATTCATGGAAAATGCGTAGGCGTTGGGCGGGGGGGTGTCAAAGTCATATTATGCCCATGCATTATGCAGGATCAGCAGCAACCAAGGGGGGTGCAGGGATTAGCAGTAACAAAGGAAAGGAATGTTAATGATATGTAGCTGCAGTTACTCAACAACCACGTAGAAAACTAAAGTATAAACTACATCAAAAACTAAAGTATAAACTGCATCGCACCATCAGTATACTTACTATACTCTATAATAAGCTGAGTTACTAACAGCAAGTAATACATTACAATTTTACCTCGTAAAAATTCTATAATATGCTTCCATCTAAACCTTATTCTCTTACATCACACGAGCATATACCGTACTATATACTGCCATAGATAAACCCAACATTAAATTATATACTGTATTGCTGTAAACCAACCTATATCTTATACATTTAATATCACACTATGTATTATTCTACACACCCTAATGTGTATCGAAATGGTTTATTACGTCCTTCCAATGATTGCTGAGCCAGAATCCATCTTCTCGGTTAAAGTTGTCTCTGTGTTTGTATATGTGGATCGCCTCATGAACGAATCTCTCATGATAGCCAGATGGCTTGCAGAGAACCTCTGTCTTGGAGAAGTCAATATCATGTGAGCCCACTGAGTTGTAACAGTGATCTGCCACGGCTGAGGTGTTAGTCCTACCGTGTTTCAGGTCAGCTTTATGTTCACGGATGCGGTCCGAGACATGTCGTTTGGTTTCCCCAATGTAACTGCTACCACAGAGGCAACTTAGTTTGTAGACGCCAGGGTACTGTATGTCTGGAACCACATCTTTTACAGACGGTACCAGATCACGGATTTTATGTACTGTGTTGAATCGGACCTGGATCTTGTGTTTAATCAGGATTTTGGAGATCTTTTTTGTGACCCCAGCAATGTAGGGTAAGGTGATGGTCTTGAAAGGCTCCTCAACAGGATCCTTCTTGATGGTTGGAGTGATGGCTTTGCGGATTGTATAGTCGGAGTAACCATTTGCCTTAAGAGCTTGGCGTACGTGTTTGAGTTCACTGGAAATGTGTTCATGGTCGGAGATGCATTGGGCTCTATGATATAGAGTCTTGATGAGGGAATTCTTCTGAGATGGATGGTGGTGGGAATCCGGTTTTAGATAAGCATCCGTGTGGGTGGCTTTCCTGTAGACAGAGTGGCTCATTGAACCATCAAGTCTCCTTTTGATTAGGACATCCAAAAAGGGTAGCTTGCCATCATTTTCGACTTCCATGGTGAATCTGATGGCTGGGTGTATGGAATTGATGTGGTCGAGAAATTGGTCTAGAGCAGGCCGGCCATGTGGCCAGATGACAAAAGTGTCGTCTACGTACCTCTTCCATAAGGTCGGGCGTAGAGTGGCAGTCTGGATGGCGTCCGTCTCAAATTTCTCCATGAAGATGTTGGCTACAACCGGAGATAGGGGGGAGCCCATTGGGGTGCCCTCAATTTGCTTGTAGAAGGTTCCATTCCAGGTGAAGTATGTATTGGTTAAGCAGTGTCTCACCAGGGGGGGTACCCCAGCATTCAGTCCTTGATGAACCAAGTCTTCAATGATTGCGATGGTGTCAGGCACAGGTACCTTGGTGAACAAGGAAACCACATCAAAACTGACAAGCAGGTCGTCTGGGGACAGGGCAATCCCCTTGATTGTCGATACCAGGTCAGTAGAGTTTAGTACTGCAGAGGTGGTTTTTCCAGTGAAAGGCTGTGTTCATGTTTAACGAATTACATATTGATTCGTATAAAGCCGAGCTGTTACTCAGTGGTTGTACTGGAATCCCAGCATTTTATGATCTGTGTATTGGTGATTGTCCGTTATTTGTTTGTTGTTGATAATGGTTATCTTCCATAATAAATGTTGTTTTGGGGTTAGAGTGTTTAAATATAAATGTCCCATTAAACCCGACACCACTCGACACAGCCAATTCGTAAGATTTGTCACGTAAACACAACGTGCCAATTAATTGACTACTTCAGCACACAGATGTGTTGGGGAGTAAACCCACAACATTCACAATTCGAGTACAACGTTTTGCTGGTGATTACAAATAGCATCGTCAGGCGGGTGGTGGCGGGTTTAACAACGCACTTATATTCACACGACCTAACCCAAAAATCCTTTATTATGGATAATATTGGTCACGAATTGGTTACTCGTTATTTTCCTCCGTCACACATTGACACCACATCAGGCTAACCACGCCACGTAAATAATTTTAATGGATTATGCAACTTACAAATAGAAGAAAGACAATCAGTTCTTAAATCTGTCATCTCGCGAGTTGTCTGCTGTGGCTGCTGCTGTTTTTGCTACATTGGCAGTGGTGCACAAGCATCACTAATTGTACAACTTAAACACGTTAGCCAACAGCTACGCTGCGTGGTCTTAAATGAAAAAAAAACATATAATAGGCTACGTTACAGGCAATGTCTCTTCTTCATATGGGTCATTGCCCGAAACGTCGCCTGTTTATATACATTATATCCCTTTTAATGCCACACACACAGTGCTATTGACGCATGCATGTGCTGAGTTGGTGATCTCGCAAGGCTTTGTTTCGGCGTCTGCTCCACACGTGGCGATGTGTCATCCCGATGTCCGAGGCATCCTGGGATTCCTGTCGCTGAAGACGCGCGATTCGCCAAGAATGATATCGAAAGTTTCGGAGTTGACGCGGCACGCATCAAGCCGTGCGTGCGACGATCAACCGCGTAAATCTCTCTCCGCCGTTGTGCTGCGGGTGCGGCCTCATTGAGCAAAGCAGACTTCGCGACCGAGACGAGAGAGCGAGACACGGTGCCGTCTATTCGTGGATTCAATTGTGGTGGTGCTGCTGCTGGTGCAGCTACTCGTGCGTAGGCAGTGGTGCACAAACAACAACAAGAACAACTTAACGCGTTCCGTCAATATCATCACCACGCGTGGCCCGATAAAGAAAACGAACGCTTTGGGCGACGTTAATTTCAGTGTGTAATAGGCGACGTTTCGGGCAGTGACCCTTTTTGGGATGAAGGGCAATTGTCCTAAACGTCGCCTGTTATGTTTTATGAATCAAACGTACAATGTTATGACTGACAAATGTGTTGAGTTGTTGTTGTTGTTTCTGCTTGTACACCACTGCCAACGCAGCAGCATCGCCAACAAGAATTTGTTTCATATATTGATTTTTCTTTTTACAATTCTTGCTCGCGATTCCATCTGTTCACCTCGGTTGTGAATACAGCAGCCTCTAGTGGCTGGCAAGGGGAGGGGGTCACGTGAACCAATTCGTGCGTACGACGAAGTACGAGGCACGTGACTCACTCACCGGTGCCTCTAGTGAGCCTAAAGCATCGACCTTTAATCGATGTATCGATCGATCGATCGAAGAAGCATGCTTGCTGTGCTCGTCACGTGCTGCCCGACATTGTGACGTCACTGCGATAAACAAAACTCAACGAATTCGTCATTTGTGTGCTTTGAAAATGGGCCATTGCCCGAAACGTCTTACTGTTATATATCAATATATATAGTTTTCCTTTTAAGGCAACAGTGTTGTTATTGACTAATGTGTTGGGAGTGTTTCATTTATTGTTGTTGTTTGTGCTTGTGAACCACTGTCAACGTAGCAGCAGCAGTAGCATAGCCAAATAACTAGTTGCATGAGAGGTATTCAGAATCTTTATTCATACTGGAGGAATCTGAGGAGCTATTAAGCTCTTTTTCACAAACGTCCTCTGTTTGGCAGTGACGTCACCATCGATCTATTATGACGCAACAGCAACGCGGTTGTCAATGGTTTCCGTGTATCGCTTCGGACCTCTTGCCGGGCAGAACTCGGGACACGCAACCTCGGCACTCGGCTGCCTGAGTAATCGCTTGCGCAGGCGGTGCAACTGCACCAAGAGCCCCTGGGACCGCGGGGGGGAGGAGAGGTCAAGTTGCCAGGTTATGAAGATGATGGTGGGGAGGGGCGGTAGGAGGGGGGATTTTATTCCCTGCACCAGGGCTCATGCTATATCCACGCGACGACCGTGTGTATGCATGTGCATATAGGTCAACGAGATGTCTGTCACGTGGCATCTGTCTGTGGGGCTGTTTCCTTCGTTTGTGAAGTCGTGGGAGCGACACTGTGTGCCGTGATGTCGCCTCGGGGAGCGGGTGCTGCTGCTGCAGGGGGTCTGAGCCTACTCCGCGCCGGCTGCTGTACGCTCAACACTACTACCCACCACCACCACGCACCACTACTACCCACCACCACCCACCACCACCCGCCACCACCACCCACCACTACTACCCACTACCACCACCCACCACCACCCACCACCACCCACCACTACTACCCACTACCACCACCCACCACCACCTACCACCACCACCCACCACCACCCACCGCCACCACTACCTTCCACCACCACCACCACCCACCACTACCACCTATCACGATCACCACCACCACCACCCACCACCACCACCCACCACCACCCACCGCCACCATTACCTTCCACCACCACCACCACCACCACCCACCACTACCACCTATCACGATCACCACCACCACCCACCACCACCCACCACCGCCACCACCGCTCCCCTCTTCTAACCATTTCTATTCAAAACATTGGTCCGCTAGTGAACGCGAGTGATGATGGCAACAAGCGGCTGGCCGTCACAGCCTTCGCGGCACACACACACGGAACACACACACACACGCGACACACACACACGCGACACACACACACGCGACACACACACACACGCGACACACACACACGCGACACACACACACGCGCGACACATACGCGCGACACACACACGGCGCCGGCGGCGGCAGGTGAGAGCGAGGGCAGAATGCGCGACAGGGCATGGCATGGTCCCATTGTCTTCCCTTCGTGTTCGTTCCGTTTGGCGTCACATCGCCATCAGCGCCAGCAGCTATGATCAATCCACTGCTGCACCGAGGCCTCCCGAAGACGTCGCCATTCCCGTCGCGTGCACGGGGAGGTGAGAGCACGAGCGGAATGCGTGACGAGCGGAATGAGCTTGGTTAATATCAGACGTTAGCCCAACGTTGAGCCGACGTTGGGCCACAGCTTCCCAACCACGTGATAACAGTACTCGAGTTTACTTATTTATCCATAACATCCACACTGAGTCGCAAGGCTGCTTTTCATGAGGGTCCTGTCGCTATGTTGAAGGTTTTGTTGTTGTTAAATGTTAAGATCTTTTCAGCCAATGAATCGACGAGTCTTTAGATTCGTGGGAGTGAGCAGAACTCCCCACGCGCGCGAGGAGTCAGCAACAGCCTTCACCTTCCCCGGAGCAGACGCACAGCGGACGGCGAAGACTCCACTGGCTGCACGGCCCTCTCCTGGGCGAGCCAGCATGGGGGGCTAGAGGCACCTCCATCCCTCCTACTCCTCGACGGCCACGGGGAAGGGAGTTTTCACAACATCCGCGTGTGATCCACCTACCCTCGCTGCTGCCTCCACAGCGCTGGATTGAAGGGGCGCGCGCATAGCCACCGCGTGCCAACGTTGGCCCAACGTTGGCCCAACGTTGGAATGTTTACTGGGGGATCGCGTCGTGGCCAATTGTGTTTGGCGTTTGAGAATTTGTTTTAAAGCTTGTCTAACATTGACCGTCGCCTCCTCCACCCCCCCCCCCCGAATTACCCGTGAGTTGTACGCCCCCCCCCCGCACCACTTTTTAAAACAGGGCCATGCCACAGGGCTGACTTTCAATTTCACACGGCTGCTGAGCACACGCCCCAAAAGCGACCAGCAACAAACAGCACTATGTTTAGTTGTAATCGGAGTGCTCGCATATGCCGTAATGAATGTCGCCTGACGCCTCTGCTGCCGCAGCCGATAAGAAGACAACATAAGTTCAAGACGTGTGGGGGGGGGGAGGGGGATGCAAGAGGGGGGGGGGGGTGTGAAACAGGGAGGATGAGATACTTGCACAGGGGTCAATAATAAATGCGAGCGGTGGCGCGTGAACGCACGTGGTCAGAAGCATCTAGGCAGCGTCAGCAGCACGATCATCGGCAGGAGCACCAGCAGCAGTCAAGGAACCGAGGCGGTACAAATGAGGATCGGATCGGATCTGGTTGGATCGGGCAAAAGGGAATCAGTTCGAGTCCACACAATAAAAGGTCTTCACAAGACGAGGGAAGAGACGTCGGCGCGGCCGGCCGGACACACAACAAAGTCTCGGGGTTCCACGCATCCGCGCTCGGAGTTCAACTCGGGTCATTAGCGGTGCGCGGTCGTGGGTCATTTTACAGGAGGAGGAGGAGAAGTGAGGATTGGCGGCGGTTGGAGTGGGAAGGGATTGTGGGTTGTGGAGGGGGGTGGGGAGAGTCGATAGTTTAGTAAGCAGAGTCCACGTGCCAACGCAGCATCATCATCAGGATCATCATCATCACTCACGGAAGAAGACATATTCGGTGTAGTTGGTCCAAATTCTGTCTTCGCTCAGGTCGCCGGCGTAGGCCGCGGACCCGTTAGAGTTGCACGCGACCATGTGGAACCCGGCCTCTGCCAGGCGATCGAAGGCCTGCTCCAGGAAGGTGAACTTCAGGTAGTAGCGCGACGTGTAGCGCTCGGGCGGGCGGTCGGGGTCTCTGCTCTCGTTCAGCGTCTCGCCGAACACTTCTTTGGCCAGCGCCGTCTTCCCGCACACCATGATGCGCGCCACGCGTCGAAACTTGGCGTCCGCCGCCTGGCTGTCTCGCGCCACCGTGTAGGAGCCGCGGTACCCCACCGTGATGAAGCCGGGCCGACGCTCGTAGCTGATGCCACCAACGCCACTGCCGACAGCGACTCCACACTGCAGCCCGGAGCTTTGGGACGTGGTCGTCCCAATGACACCGCCGCCGCCGCCGCTGCTGCCTCCTCCGCGGATCGTCGTCTCGCTGGACGGCGAACTCTCGTCGCAGTCGCTGACGCACGCGTCGTCCGTGATGGAGTTCTGCGTGCTGATGCGACGCGGGGCCAGCGAGCGGGCCAGCTCGGGGAGACCGAAGAATTCCGCCTCGCGCTGGAGGCGGCTCCGCTCGGGGAAGTGCTCGGGTAGGACGAGCCGATTGTCGCGCAAGTAATCGAGGATGTAGCGAAAGAGGAAGCCGTCGCGGTCGATGAAGTAGCGGCCCTTGCCGTCCCGCGAGAGACTCTCGCCCAGAGAGCCGCCGCCGCCGCCGCCCGGCTTGCCGCAGAAGATGCGACCGAGCAGCGAGTCGGGGGCGCTGACCAGCGTAGCGCAGCGGGTCAGGTACACCTGGCCGCCCACGTTCAGCTCGATGACCTCGGCGAATGAGGTCGCCTCCCCGTTGGTCAGCTTGTTGGCATTGTCGGGTAGGGCCATTGCTGCTCGCGCGGCGTCAAGCAACTTGTGTGCTCGGTCGCAGCGTCGGCTGTGCTGGTGGTGTTGGTGCAGGCGTAGTTTTTGACTTGTGGGAGGGCTACGTACGTGTGTCCGTGTGTGCGAGAGAGTCGATGTGTGTGGGTGGATGGATGTGTGTGTGTGTGTGGGTGGATGTGTGTGGGTGGATGTGTGTGTGGGTGGATGTGTGTGTCGGGGTCGCAGAGAGACCGCCGCTTCGCGCGGGCCGGAGGCGCGGTGGATGTTAAGGCTGCAGGGCTGGTGCGGAATGCGAGCTCCGGCTTGATGTGAACGCGATTGAGATCGGCAGCCGTTTAACGCAACTCGCTCTCTTTCTCTCTCTCTCTCGCTACACGAGTGGCGGGTGGGGGTGGGCAGAGACTCAATTGGCTGATGTGCAGCTACAAGCCGCTATTGGTCAGCGAGCGAGAGAGAGGAGGAGGGAGGGAGGGAGAGAAGCGGGGGAGAGAGAGAGAGCAAAAGAAAGAGGGAGAGCTCACGAAAGCCGGTCGCTCCATCTCTCCCTCCAGCCGCATTCACGCCGTGATTGTTGCTGCTATTGCTGCGTCTCCAGGCGTGAGCGACCTCGTGGTGCCAGCGGCGGACGTTGCTAAAGACGCAGACGATTGCTTTCTGGGTGTGTGTGTGTGATTAATAACGAATGATTATTCCACACACTCACAGCCTTGATATGAGTACCTAGTGCAATGTGTAAATGTCAGCACTGGGGAGACAAAGGCGATCGGGCGTGGAGCGGGGAATCTTTGTCATTAATAAAACATTATTGCGCCATCTACATATCACATTAAGTATTATGGTTTTATTTGTTTCTGGATGGTCCCACTACATTGCATTGTAATGAACTGTTTGTAATGTGCAGCGCCCGTTGGACGAACGGTTTCCCAACGCCGCGTAGCTCATGGGGGTTTGACCATACTTCACCACGCTGGTCAGTGCGCGTTGGTGAAGGGGAGAGCGGGTGGTCGGGGGGTGGAAGGTCAAATGCGATGCAGATAGTGTATCACCGATGTTAAGAGCCACGGCCAAGGAATCAAACTCACGTTGCCGGGTTCATAGCGCAACGCAACGCGCTGCCCACTGCGCCACCGGCACTTCCTTTCGATTGTTCACCCGATTCAGTTTTTTTTAAGTTAAATAACAAACCTATTTGGAGAACCAAGAAGATTAATCCCTGCAGTCACGAAAGCTTTAAATCGAAATTTAAACTTATTTGTGTGGAAAGAAATCGGAGAACATGTAGGACACCCACCATACCCATAGGAGGGGGGAAACGACCTTATTATAAGAGGTCCGCCCTCGACGACGCTGATGGCGTATACATCCGTTTTCGTCTCGACGGGAGCGTGTTCAACCTGAGGCGTTTGCAGGCCCACACAAAGACCATGGAGCAACTGATCAGGGAGCTGCTTTTTGCTGACGATGCCGCCCTCCTTGCTCATACAGAGGCAGCTATGCAGCGAATTACGTCCTGTTTCGCGAAAACAGCTCAGATCTTCGGCCTTGAAGTCAGCCTGAGGAAGACTGAAGTTATTCATCAGTCCGCACCCCAGGAGGAGCACCATCCACCAAGCATCTTCATTGAACAAACAGAACTGAAAGCTGTCCACCAGTTCAGCTACTTGGGGTGCGTCATCTCGTCTGATGCCAAGATCGACAACGAAGTCGACAACAGGCTGGCCAAGGCAAACAGTGCATTTGGCAGACTATACAAACGTGTCTGGAACAACAGAAACCTTAAAAGAGCCACAAAGGTGAACGTCTACAAAGCTGTTGTGCTAACCACTCTCCTGTATGGCGCTGAGTCATGGGTCACGTACCGTCGTCACCTGAGTCTCCTCGAGCGTTTCCATCAGCGCTGCCTCCGCACAATCTTCAATATTCACTGGAGTGACTTCGTCGCCAACACTGAAGTCCTCAAGTCAGCGAAGGTCATCAGCATCGAGGCCATGGTCCTCAAGACACAGCTTCGTTGGGCAGGGCACATCGCCAGGATGGAGAACCACCGCTTGCCTAAGATTGTGCTGTATGGGGAACTGTCCTCTGGCCATCGCGACATAGGGGCACCACGAAAGCGATACAAAGACTCCCTGAAGAAGTCCCTCACTGCTTGCTGCATCGATCACCGTCAGTGGGCAACACAAGCAGCTGATCGCAACTCCTGGCGGCACACAGTCCACCAGGCCACCTCCTTCTTCGAAGATACCCGCAGGGCCCGTATGGAGGACAAAAGGAGAAGGAGGAAGAACCGTGATCCCTCAGCACCCATCCCAGATGAGACCTTCACTTGCAGCTGTTGTGGCAGGACCTGCCTGTCCCGCATAGGCCTCTTCAGCCACCAGCGTGCCTGCAGAAGACGTGGATGTCCTTCCTAGATCTTCGTTCGCGAAGCCAAGCCATGATAAGAGGTCCGCACAGAAGAGTTCACGATCCCACGTGTTCTATCTGTTGCCATCTCCTGGACACCTCTCTATCCCAGCAGTAGGCTAGTGGGGATTATCACAAGGCCTCAGAGACATCGGCCTTGATGACCTCTTGACCTGAGCAATTTCACTGTACTAGCAACGTTGTGCCCGTGGCGACACCACCGGGAGGGGAGTAGGGTCAAGGTTGGAATCCATGGGGATACGGAAAAGGAACGGGAAAGGGAAGAGAAGTAATGATAAATAAGATAAAACAAATTAATGGAAAAGGAACGCAGAACGGGAGCAAATGTTTCAGGATATATGAGGAGAGGGAGGAAGAAACTGCATCATCGGGGCCTCCCTCGACATTGCTGCACGGAATAGAGTCTGTTTTCACAGGGGGCGGCGAGGAGAGGGGACGGGTTCAGAGTGGGGGTGGCCACACAGAAGTCACGTGATTCACGGGAGGCTTAAGCTGATTAAGATAGATATACGTACGTTAGAGATATGGCGATTCAATCTGCGGAAATGCTATGAATTGTCGCGATTTTTAAAAATCATGATTCGATTTGAGAATTGCTTATTTTATAATTGCATGTTGATATATATAGGTCACGAGATGCCACATGGAGTCATCCAACCCATTACAAACAATGCACGCAATAACAATACTCAACTTCTTGGTTCTTTCGGCAAAGTCACGTAGAATGGAAATAAAAAAATAAAAAAATAAAACAATAAAATAATTCTCACGACGTTTCGGCCACAACGCAAGTAGCCGTCCTCAGGTGGAGACAGAGTCTCCTCGACAGACCTGTTCTCCACCTGAGGACGGCTACTTGCGTTGTGGCCGAAACGTCGTGAGAATTATTTTATTATGTTCTATGTTTATTATTTTATTATTTCCATTCTACGTGACTTTACCGAAAGAACCAAGAAGATGAATCCCTGCAGTCACGAAAGCTTTGCATCGAAAAACAACACTCATTGTCAGCCCTTTGTTAATCCGCTGCTGGCTGAAGGTCTCCCCACCCCGTGTCTGTCGTGGGGGTGGTTTGGCCAAACTTCACCACGCCGGTTAGTGCGAGTTGATGAAATACGGGCGCTGGGGGAGCCCAGGATCGGTTCAGACACCGTGACCGGGAATCGATCGGGAATCGACAACAGGTGGCCAGGTTCGTAGCCGAGCGCAGTGTGCTGATCATTGCGACATCGACGACCCATAAAAAACTAACGCATGCGAATCGACACAGCGATTCCTCTACTCACGTGATTCAATTACTATGTCGTGAGCTTAATAATTGATATTCATAGATGCGCCATTACGGCACTTAATGTAAATGTGTGGCGCGCAGGGAGGTTTACGTAACGTACTCTCAACCTACAATCGTTCTCGTGTGAGACCGACCACAGCCCTGCTAGCCAAAGCGATATTCTGCTCAAATGAGGCATTGCGGCATTGGTGTTCATCTCCTGTTTGCAGCGCTGAGCCAGAGGTGGAGGAAGTATCCACATTCCTATGGCTGCTCAATCTACCGCTGAGCCACTTGGTCGAATTCTGTACGTGTACTCCAAACGTACAATGCATTAAAACCAATAAAACACTGCTCTTAGCGCTGAATAAGGCCCCATAGTGAAGGTTCATCAGGAAATGTTGTTTAAATGTAATTCGTATCAGGCCCCGTGATGTTAAACGCAGTTTCCAACTCCAATCCAATCTATATCAGTGGCCTCTCTAGTTTTTAATGAAAGAGAGGCATTTCCCAAAAAGTCGCCAATCATATATTGTTAATCAAAAGGCCAAAGTGTCATTGACGAATGTGTAGAGTTGAGTTGCTATTTGTTGCTAATTGTGCTTGTGCACCGCTGCCAACACAATAAAAATATGTATTTATACTGGTAGGAACCTCCTGGTTAGACCAGCCCACAGGGGATTATTGTGTCCGTCGTGCAGGGAGGGGCTGGGTGGGGAGGGGAGGGTGGGGAGGGGCTGGGTGGGGAGGGTGAGGCTGGGGGGGGAGGGGAGGGTGGGGAGGGGCTGGGTGGGGAGGGTGGGGAGGGGCTGGGTGGGGAGGGTGGGGAGGGGCTGGGTGGGGAGGGTGGGGTTGGGTGGGGAGGGTGGGGCTGGGTGGGGCGGGGCCGGTCACCCCGTGGTGCCCTTATAAAACTCAACGTTTAACCTACACACGCCGGCTTGTGCCCACCCTCACAGTCGGGCATATTTGCGGAATACACCACGCCGCCGTTGACCCTGGCCATTGACCGAGCAACCCAACGTTCCTACCAGCTCCCTCCGCAGGAATGTGTTTCTGGAGGAATCCGATGAGCTATAAAGCTCTTTTTCACAGATTTCCAATAGGGGCGGGTCAGAACGTTACAACACCAAACAATGCAAAAACACGATAGGAGTGCAAAGTATAGGAAAGGTAAACTAAGCACGTAAAATATACAAATAAAGCACAATTACATTTATCTTACCAGGTAAAGCCCACCAAACATTTTATTGAGTAATGAAGGTGGAGTGCTCTGGTAACCGAGTCGTATGTGTTTAACAAGGCTGAGTTTGCTGATGAGACGCGGAAGGCCAAAACTGGTTCAGCGTTTGCTGATACAAATGCTTTTGCTAGATGAGATTGTTCCGGAAAGCCCACACAGGCTGAAAGACTAAACACATATTACGTTTTTATGTGTGTGTTGATCAACGAACGGAGAGGTCGAATTAATGATTCTATACCACAGCTGCACTTGGCATGAATTCCATGGGCGAGAGAAGATACCAGTGCCAGCTACAGTAGCAACAACTGTTGTCGCACCGATGTATTTACCTGGCCAATACGAGTGAATTATCTGTTAACCCACTAATTTCAAGTGGTTATCACACCATTCACTGTCATTAGCCACACACAAAGACAGCGTCTGACAGACAGACGTGTTCTTCACCTGAGGACGGCTGCTTGCGTTGTGGCCGAAACGTCGTGAGAATTGTATTTTATTATGTTTTATTTTTATTACTTTATTATTTCCCTTTTACGTGACTTTACCGAAAGAACCAAGAAGATGAATCTCTGCAGTCACGAAAGCTTAAATAGAAAGATTAGAATCACTCAAGTGATGCCTCCCGCAGGTGGTCAGTATAAGTGAAATGTCTGCTCTGGGCTCATCAATATACTGTGAATAAAGCAGCTCAGCCTCCTGTAAATCACGTGACCTATGTGTGACCACGCCCACTATGGATACCTCCCCTCTCACTGCCGCCCCCTATAACACCAGACGCTGCTCCTCCTCCTCCTGTTAGCAACGTCAATGCCCTATCCTCATCTTCCCTGACCCTTTGTTCCCATTTTCCGTTCCACTTCCCATACTTTTCCTCCTATTTCCCATTCTCTCTCTTCCCGTTTACGTCCCTTTTTCTTTTTCCATACAATAAATCCTGGAATCTGCTCCAACTTCCCGCGGCGTGCCACGGGGTAAAATTATTTAGGGACCAATGCATATATACAGTAGCCTCTGCCAGTCGCTGTCCACTCACTCAGTCGCTGTCCACTCGGGCGTGGTGCTGAAACGTTTCATTGGCGGCCCTCAACGGCGGTGGGTTGTTAGCGCCGTCTGCTGGCTAGAAACAACATCACTTGGTGTGGCAAATTAGTTCATTAAAATCGGTGTTCCTCAATTGTTTTGCTATGGGTGCCCCCCAATCAAGATCACATGTCCCAACGCATGCCCCCCCCCGAGGCCCCGCGACCCTTGCGCTCTGTCCCCTGCCCACCCCCCCCCCCCTAGATGACTACTGTCACAAGACAGCGAGATCACGTGTCCACACCTCGATGCAATGCGGTGTTAGCAAGGCATTCGTGGCACGGTGTGTATCCGTGTGATTTGCCGCCGCAACGTGGTGCTGATGTTCCCCAGCCTATATTAAACATTTCTCCTGCACGGTATTCAACATCATTAAACGGCAAAATTCATTGCTGCGTATAACGCTGTTGATGCGTCCACCGTTGTTTGTCACGAGACAACACAGTCGTGTGCAAACAAAAGATCATAATTATGGGACAGGGACATTTGCGCGAACATTAATCACGTGAGTTGTAGAACGAGCGTGTATTGCCATCTCGTGGCCCCGACTAACATTGTCTATTATAGTTTTGTTTCTATTATAAATATTTAGCCTTTTCAGGCAATGCGGTGTTATTATCGAGGAGTGTGTTGTGTTATTTGTGCTTTGCACCACTGCAAATGCAGCAGCGTCACCAAGTAGAGTAATACCTCGATATACGACGTAGATACGTTCCTGCAGCTTCGTATATTGAAACGTTGTACATTTAATATTGTATATTAGTATTATGAAGGATGCGTTCCCAGGCCGACGTCACTTATAATTTCATCCTATAAACACTTCATAAATTAGCATAAAAATTCTGAACAAAGACAATTTATACTGAAAATCATGTATTATACTGTACAGTATGAAAATTAAAATAAAATACAAATAAAACATAGCGAAGAAACATATTTCGTAATTTATAAAATGTTAATTCATTATTTAGTCATTCGTGCCAGTGTATTTATTATTTAGCTTTAGTTTTAGCTTTCTGTGTAAGATAATGGTAAAATAGAGATCCAAAGTTCGTTATCGAATATACGCATTTCGACGTATTACTGTAACTTGTCCCATTGCTTATCGGGGCCACGAGGTGGCGATAGACGCTCGCTATACAACTCACGTTCGTAATGTTCGTGAAAACCTCCCCGTCCCACGTTGTTTCTAACGTTTGTTGACACACTACTGTACTGTATTTGTCTCGTGAATAACTGCAGCACCAGTTTCACGGGCCGCAGTGGATTTCGCTAGGTTACGTTGCCGCGAAATCCCCAGTGTGATGGGCACACGCCAAGTCCGTCGTCATTGTTGATGCCTTGAGTCAATGAACTCATGATGCGTTGGAGAAGCGAGGGCCCGTTTTGCTGTCTTCATGGCCAGTCGAAAAAGATAAACAAAAACCGCATTACAACAAAGATTTCCATGCACACTACTTTAATTTGGGTAGAGTGGGGAGTGGTGGTGCAGAGGTTGAATCACTGCGAGAACTACGCACCGTGAACCTGGCAACCTAATAAGTTCGGCCACCAATTTGTAGCTACAACCAGCTCCTGGCCTCCGCAACTAATCCGCACCGGCTGGTGTGGTGAAGTATGGTCAAACAACCTCCCCTGGCATGGAGACGTCTTCATCCAGAAGTGGATTGCCAAAATGCTGTATTCATCAGCCATGGTCAATCCACTGCCTGGATGAAAGACTCCCCAAGTCGTCGCCATCTCTCATGGTCCTGCGATGCAAGAGTCCATCCAGCTCCTACACACGACCTGATTTCATCGATCCATCTTAAAAGGCTGGATGTTTTTTTTGTTACTTAGCTTTAATTAAGGTCACAGTTTTACCACTTTGAGCCAGTAAACTTTTGCAAGGCTGGTTAATGGGGTCATGAA
The DNA here is from genome assembly GCF_015708825.2 of Lethenteron reissneri. NCBI lineage: Eukaryota > Metazoa > Chordata > Hyperoartia > Petromyzontiformes > Petromyzontidae > Lethenteron > Lethenteron reissneri. Next base: position 8,730,473 of record NC_083810.1, read on the forward strand.
TTTGTATCCGTGCCAAGAGAGCAAAACAAGGAATGATTGGAGGTCGTTGTGTATAATCGTCTCCGGTGTCATTTGGATTGCCGCAATTTTTACACCGGAGATGGGTGAGCTGTAGTAAAACTGCGTGCTCTCTCATCGGCAAGGAGATCACCCCACATTGTGACAGATTATTTGGTGATGCGCACACGTACAGTTAACAAAACAAAACTCAGCACATTATATAGGTGACTTTTCGGATAATGGCTCTTATCCATACGACAGAGATGACGGAGTGATAGAGTGGATAATAAGAGTTGGGGGCCGTCCATAAATGACGTCACGCCATTTTTGGCGATTTTTGACCCCCCCCCCCTCGTCACACGGCGTTACAAAAAGTCAGATCCCCTCAAATATGACGTGACAAAGCTCTGCCCCCCCCCCCAAAACCATATTTCAATTTAAAAAAAAAATGCTTCAAATCGCTTTAAACTATTGTCATTGCAGTGCGTATTTAATGTGGCGCTGCACTCTGATGTTGTAGGAGTGTTGTTAGAACAATTAGTGTGGTTATAACAATTCCATATTTATTTAAAGTTGCGCATTTTGATGTGACGTCACATTTCTCACCCCCCCCCCCCTCGTCACACATCGTCAAAAATGTCTGACCCCCCCCCCTAGGTACGTGACGTCATTTATGGACGGCCCCTTGGTGAAAATTTAAACCAATTAAATGTTATTTGTTTGCAGTGTACGAACCACTGCGCCACCGCTCCCACCAATTTGCTCTAGACCACATCATCTGTATTCTTCACAAGATATATCAGTATGCATAAATCAACATGCTTGCTTTGTAAATGCCTTGTATTTTCTCTATATCCCAGTATCTCCTTGCGTATAAAGAGCCACGTTTTCAACAATTCCAGGGGCATTTAAACCCGGCACTGGGATTTATTTTTCCAGACAATCAAGATAGTGCTTGAGTAATCATCCTCCCAGTAACAATGTATATCTTATTCTATGGGTCTTTCGGTAAAGTCACGTAGATAGGTTCAAAGAAAATAACAAAAAACTACGACATTTCGATCGCAACGCAAGCAATCACTTGCGATCGAAACGTCGTAGTTTTTTGTTATTTTTTGTTATTTTCTTTGAACCTATCTACGTGACTTTACCGAAAGACCCATAGAATATGAATTCCTGCAGTCACGAAAGCTTTAAGTCAAGATTTAATGTATATCTTCTCAATGGGCCTGTTATAGCCTGGCGGAATGACGGTTTCCAGTTAGTAATATTTCACTGATTGCCATAATAAAAAAAGCCCGAGTAATCATTAAAAATGTTCTGAATAACATTTCCAATAATTGTTCTTGTTGTGTAGGATACATATTCATGATGATTTATGCCCTTTGTCAATAACACTGATGTATGAAGGGCTCTCCATCCCCTTGTTCGTCAGGTGGGTGGTTTAACCATATTTCACTAAGTTGGTCAATCAGAGCTGGTGAAGGGGGGAGGCCTCGGATCGGCTCAGATTTTTATCGCCACCGATATTAGGCGCGTGTCCTGGAAATCAAACTCAAATTCACCAGATTCATAGCGCAGTTCGCTGACCACTGCACTTGCCTTACCGCTAATAAAACATCCTGTACAGTACTGTAATTGGAAGCCCGTGAAATTCATATTATTTCCCTGGGTCCCTGATCCTCTGGTGGCATTAAAGGACAAGAGGGTCATCATGACACGTGGGTTTCAGATGTATTTACCTCGTGGGTGAAGTGTACTGCTTGATACATTTTGGTAACGAAAAAAAACTTGTCAAAAACCCCTAAGCAAATCGGATTATTTTCACACATTTTAAAACGGCCCATTGCACTAAACCGGTTTACATTCTCATGTAATAAAACAAAAAATATATTTCACCACACGACTTAGGTTTCATATCTTGCATGTGATGAAACGGGGTAACATTATTTATCGTGAAAAAGATCTATTGGGGGTACAGCAGTTGATATCTTGAAGACATTTTTGGCCAAAATAATTCTGCTGCTCTATTTCAGACCGGGAGCCAGAGCAGAGCCTCAACATTCTGGCGAATTGCCCTGATGATGCTGGATGCAATTACCAGCGAAACGTCGTACTCAAAAATGGTAAATGTTGTAGTTTCACGCTTCAACACACCGGTGGGCTAAAGCAGTGAACTATTTGTCTTTTGTCAACGTGACACTTTTTTTGCTGATTGGCCGTGTCGGGTGGTGGAGGGTTACGACACATTTATAAATAACGCGATCTAAACCCAAAAACGTTGATTATGCAAAATAATTCTGTTGAACGTCGATATTCCTCCAAGTCCAGCTAAAGGGACGTTGCACCGAACGCATGCGATGTTCGTTTCAATAATCCTGTAATCATGTCCATGTGGGTATCGCACATTTCCCGATGCAATTCAATAAAAAACGATTGCACTAAAAACAGGTTGTTAAAATGTCTCAAGTGAGATTACATATTGAGGTTAGTTTGTTTCTGAATTTTGTATGGGGGGTGGGAAGGGGATAACATTAAAAACAAACGTTTACATTTCGATTTAAAGCTTTCGTGACTGCAGGGATTCATCTTCTTGGTTCTTTCGGTAAAGTCACGTAGAAGGGAAATAATAAAATAATAAAAATAAAACATAATAAAATAATTCTCACGACGTTTCGGCCACAATGCAAGCAGCCGTCCTCAGGTGAAGAACAGGTCTGTCGGAAAGACAGCGTCTGAATGCGTTGTGGCCGAAACGTCGTGAGAATTATTTTGTTTTATTTTTATTATTTTATTATTTCCCTTCTACGTGACTTTACCGAAAGAACCAAGAAGATGAAACGTTTAAATGTTAATGACCATGTAAAAATAGAACGGGATACGTTATTCGAACGCATAGATTTCCATGCTTCCACGTATATCCACGTATATGCTCCTGCCAATTAAGCAACGGTATATAAAGTTTAAAACTTTATATTTTTCAGTAAGGTTTAATTAAAACAGAAATTAATATGCAAAAGGAAACAATGTAATGGGATCAATTAATTGGGGGGGGGGGGGGGTCAGAAGACATGGACCACCCTGTACAGTAGGAATGTGCGTCGTACATAACATGAATGTTAAGAATGTTAAGGCTTTCATTTATTTATTCCCAACAAATTATTTGGCGATGCTATTGGCGATGCTGCGTAAGACTGCTGCGCTGCGAAGCGGTGCAAATGCACGAATATCAACAACAGCAACAGCAGCACCAACCAAAAAAAAACACTAAACACGTTCGCCAATGACATTTGCCTCGAAATGCAAATAAATATCGACAGTGCGCTACGAGGAGGAGGAGGAAGAAAGAGGGGCCCATCGGCCGAAACGTCGTGGGCCAATATCATCACACAACCATTGCCGTTCCACGTTCACCCCCCCCCCCTACGCAACATGCCGGCGCAGAATCCCGCACGCGAATGACATCACGGCCAATGTCTGCTGCCATGGGGTGGTGGGGGGTGGTTGGGGGGTGGGGTATTGGGGGGGTGTGCGGGGGTGGGGGTGCGGGGGTTGTGGGGGGTGGGGGGTGCGGGGGGTTCGGGGGGGTGCGGGGGGTGGTTGGGAAGTGGGGGTGGTGGGGGTGGTGGGGGGGTGGTTGGGGGGGGTGTGGGGGATGGTTGGGGGGGGGTTGGGGGGGTGGTTGGGGGGGGTGGTGGGGGGGGGTGTGGGGTGGTTGGGGGGTGGTTGGGGGGGAGTGTGGGGGGTGGGGGGTGCGGGGGTTGTGGGGGGGTGCGGGGGGGGGTGCGGGGGGTGGTTGGGGGGGAGTGTGGGGGGTGGTGGGGGGTGGTGGGGGGTGGTTGGGGGGTCGGGGCCGCCTCCTGCCCCCTCCGCTGATTCCCCAGAGCACCGCCCGCCCGGCTCGTGCCCGACGTTCGCCGGCGTCCTCCGCGTCTGTAGCGGCGGCGGCGACGGCCACACAAACCCGGCCGCCATCAACAACAACAACATCATCGCTGCCACCACCAGCAGCAGCAGCAGCAATGATGATGATGATGGCCACCACCACCACCACCATGACAACCGTGGCTGAGCAGCGGCCTCCCGACCCGGAGCCTCCGGAGGAGATGGGCGGCCGGTTGCTGGAGCTGCTCTCGGGCTCGGCGCTCGGCGCAAAGTATCACCGACTGTTCGCCGGCCTCGACAGCGGTATCAGGTGAAGGAGACATCGGGGAGGACGAGGAGAGACGAGGACGACGATGACGATGATGAGGGAACACGGGGAAGAGGGCATGCGATGCCAATGGTTGTTGGGTGTAATTCGGTGGGCAGACCGTGGCTGATGTTGTTTGACCGGCGTTTCCTAGCGCGGTCGTACCGGGAGAGAGCGATGCTGCCCGGGGTGGATGGCTGGCCGAGGCCGCCGTGTCCGTGACGGTCGTGTAGGCCGCACTGATTGTGGGTGTATTTTTGTTTTGTTTTCAATTGTTTATTTCTTCATTGGTGGTGCTGTGGTCGTCGTAACTTGTGTTCTACTGACTAAGGGATGCAACTGCTGGCGGTGTTAATCGGCAAACGCGAGCTATGAGCTTGCTCGATATTTAAACCATTATGCCTCGACACTTCCGTGTGATAACCGCTCTGTGTTTGTATCTCAATGGAGGGCTCTCGATCGCCGTGTTATTTTTTTAAATTTCAACAACGTTCGCAATAGATTCATTATCCTTGATGTTTATACCCCCCGCTGCCTCGCTAGTTGATGTTAGAAAAAAAAGAGATGCATTCTGTCAAGCCCAAGGCTGGGGAGGTGGGGGGAAGTGTTGAGCTGAGAACCATTGTTTTCATACCTGTATCGTTATTACGGTATTGGTTTTTTTTTAAGTTGCACAATTATAGCTCATTAAATGATCACTTTCGGCACAATGTATACGCTTTTAGCCAGATAATTACGCTTACGAACACAGTGATATATCTTGCCACTTTGGACCCAGTGATAAAAGATGATCGCATGAAATTTACTACACAGTGAGGGCCTGATTACCGTTTTATCAAGCAAATAATCGATTGATTATTCCACTAAAGGTCTTAGGTCATGCGTTTTATCATTGTTTATTACACGTGGAATCTATTATAATTACAGCAGTATTCCGTGAAATTACAACTATGTGATCGCGATTAATTACGAATAAAGGGCTGTAGTTACAGGTTTACTGTTTATTTTTCACTGCTCCTAAAAGCAAAAATAATTTTACAAAATTGGTTGTTACTGTGCAGCGCCGTCGATATGCAACGCGCTTGGGAAGGCCTTCATCCAGCAGTGGATTTATAATAATCATATAACAGGGTCACTCGGAGCATGCGTTTGATGAGAGCTCTTCTTCGGTTCACTGTCCCTCAGCTCTCAATTGATTTCAACCTTTTAATTTAGCCCATCATCATCTCTTTGGTGGACGATAAAATAAGTACCACTTTGTGGGAAATTATTAGTCGTTGGTCTGTGGACAGACTTTCTCCCGTAATAGGAAAGTTGAATTTTCACCACGGACTCATCCAATGAGATGTGGCACCCTCATTTGATCAGGCAGGAACACTGTTTCCTCCTCTTTATGCCAGGACTATATTTGGCCTGATATTGCTAGTTCATTAACAGTGGCTACGTTGAATCAGCTTCCTTTGGGTTTACTTGGGGGGGGGGGGGGTTTGTTTCAATTTAGCCTTTGTAAATAAATAAAATCAAGCACACACGGCTTAGAACTGCTTGTTCAGACTGCAAATCAATTGGAGGAATGAATAAAGGTTTCTCATTCACTCTGACCTGGCCTTGAATGAGATTAATGTTTTAAAGGTGTATTATTTTATATGTCCATTCATTTTTCTTTATTTACAACACATAAGCGAGCCAAACATGTCATTGTCTTGAGTATAATACATTTTTAATGGCTTTCATTTTGGAGCAATCTGATTAATAACCACAAATATTTAGCTTAAATAAGCATCACTTAATTGAGAAAAAGCTAATTGGATGCACGGCAATTATATTAAGGTTTCTGTGCTGTAGGCTTTGTATTAAAGACTGCTATGTACAGGGGAAACAATGTCCATTCACTGCATTGATTGTGCAACCTTCCATCGTCACGTCTATGTTTAGTCCGGACAGCTGCTTGCACTTTTAGTTTATGAAAACAAAATCGGGCGAACGGGGCAAAAAGACACAACTTACACACACACACGTCTGTTCGATACTACACATAGCGCCATTGCAATGTACTGCACTCGTCCTATCGGCTGCTGTAAAAAATACATGGCAAATACATATAGTAAATTGTGACTTATGTGTATTCTGATGAAGTCCTAGTAGGACTAGGAATCTTGACAATTGACACATATAGTCGAGTCTATGATTATGACAGGGGAGAGGTGGTGCAGTGGGTAGGGCACTGCTAAGAACCTGAGTTAGATTCCTGGCCACATCTGGGATAATTTGTAGAATTATAATGGAACTGGTCCTTATTGTCCAAGGACACTCTTTGATAATCTGCACCGACGTTCATAGTGAAGTATGATCAAATAATCGCCATAACAGACACGGTGTGGTGGGGTCTTCATCCATCTGAAGACCAAATATTTCATAATGTCAATGTCGAAAATGATAGCCCTTAGGTTCATTTATTTCATTTGTAGGGCAGGGTCAGCCCAAGTTCTGAAGTGATCGTGTGCTGAACGCTTAAAAATCTGTTCCCAATCTTCAACGAAGCAAGTCATTTATTTCCACTGGAGTGTGACACTTAAGCTGCGAGAATGCAGGCCAAAGCCTGCTGACAATTTTGCATGGACATTGTTCAGTTTGGCGGCTGCAAACCGAATTCCCTCCCTACCGCCCTGCGTGCCCATGCACTTGCCAAGCGGATAAAAGGAATTAGCATATAGGTGTGTAAAAATGCCGAGCTAAGCATTCCACGCACGGGTTACGTCAGCTGGAATGCGGCTCCCGTTGCAAGCGGCGGGTGGTAAACAGAGAGCAATCGATTGAGTAAATAAATAATGAAACAAACCATCAAATATTTCCTTTAAAAAAATCTCTGTCCACTGAGGACGCGTCAGCGATGCGTTTAAATATTAAAATTCCACGCACGTGTTCTGTGTTGAGCGAGCATCCATGCTTGGTTTCACCCTGTATAATGACACTGTCTGACTGGGCCCTACTGAAAGGATTGAATGTAGTATTATGAAAATTGCTTATATTGTTTATCTTTTAACCATTGTTGGTATAATTACTATTTGGAAAACAAATCCTGACATGTAAACTGCATTCATCACACCTGACCTTCGCAGTGGGATGGTCATGAAAGATTATTATTCATGTGCAGTGGCAAGTCATGATTTTTTATGATAATTATGTGGCCAGGAAAGCCTTACTGAGTCTCCACAGACTCTTATTCAGGAGGGTCCTGCTACATTGGGATGTTTGGCCATTATTAGTGATGACCGTTTGGCTTCGTGTGGAGGGGAAACTGGAGTACCTGGAAAAACTCAACACTCATTGCTCCATCTCTGTGGTGGACATGCCTCTTGTTTCCCTGCTTTGACTACCACTCCGTTGGTAATTTTGATCACCGGCCATCATCCGTATGCTGCCCAGTCGATTAATTGCGTGGAATTCTCCGAATATGTGGCCAATTCCACCAGGGCACAATGGCTCGCACAGATAATGCCATGTGATGCTGTTTATGTGCGCAAAAGTCTTTTGTGTCCACACAGCATGCTCTTCTAGCCGGTGAGATTTGATAGGAGCCGACAAATTCTGAAAGCATGACCCAGCGCATATACTGGCGGGGCTTCTCACCCGTGCAAAACAGTTACCCTTTATTTATCGTCAAATATTTATGTACAACGAGGCGGGATCCCATTGAGACTGATGGGCTCTTTTTTTCAAAGGAGACCTGGGTCACACGGCAATACAAAACAAATTCACAACAGTTCACAACAATTTATAGTATTTATCCATTTCCTTTCATTCGTGCAATAATCTCATCACTGTATCTCCATGGTGGTCATTTTCTGGGGCGTGCTCTCTCCTTGGGCTGCCATTCCGTTACCTGGATTGACCATGTATTCTTATGACCTCGGTGTCCTGCCCAAGCCCATTAAGTTTATCAACCGGCAACATAAAAAATATCTGACGTGCATTTGTTCCCTGGTCCATGTGTTGCCCTTTCTATGTTTTGGTGTAATTCCATGCATCCATCTTTCCATGATCCTTTGCACAATTTACAGCCATGTCACTGAGCCACACTCCACAGCTGGTGATACACAATGGTTGAAAACTTTCCTCTTAAGGCACACTTGTATACGACTGTCTTTCATTTCATATTGAAATGCTAAAATAAAATAAAAACCCGTATGTAGCAGGATCTTCATGAAAACCGGTCATTTGACGCAGTGTGGCTTTCCTGGATAAATATATAATTATTCTTATTGGTTCTTTCGGTAAAGTCACGTAGAAGGGAAGTAATAAAATAATAAAAAGAAAACATAATAAAATTATTCTCACGACGTTTCGGCCAATCTTGCGTTGTGGCCGAAACGTCGTGAGAATAATTTTATTATGTTTTATTTTTATTATTTTATTACTTCCCTTCTACGTGACTTTACCGAAAGAACCAAGGAGATGAATCCCTGCAGTCACGAAAGCTTTAAATCGAAATATATAATTATTATACCATACATGTGATGGTGTCCACATAGGCCATCGTTCAAACGACTGAACATGTGAAAATGTGAAAGTGTCAAATCTGGACTGTAGGGTGGATGGGGCAGCACAGTTCAAGGCAATTATCCAATGACCTTCTGATATTCTCAGACTCGTGTAGTGTCTACCAACGTCACACAATAAAACGACTTTCCCATTAAAGTGATATACGTTCATAGCATTCCCAGAATTTTTTTTAAAATGCATCAGTTTACCGAGAGGTTATTGACAAGAAAAATATAAGGAATTGCAAGATGTTTTTAGCCAATTAATGAGTAATGAGCTATACATGTGGGAGGCAATCGGAGCACCAAGAGAAACCCATGCACACAAGGGGACAACACTCTATCCTCATACAAATGGAAACAGATGGATGGAAATTAGTCCACTTACCATTACCGCCTTCTCGTGAACCAGGGTATGGTGTCTCACGCGCCCACGGGAAGGGGAATTTCACAAACATTTGTGTGATTCACCAACCCTCACTGCCTCCACGGTGCTGGCTTACAGGCATTGATGTACAGGATACTGTTGCGAATATTTATGCAAGGTTGATGAATCCTATTGACCATGATGAAATGCAGGCATTGTTTTCATGTTGGCACAAATGTGTTGAAAAGGAATGGAGACCGTGCTGATAGACAGCCAAAATGGTCATGACATTCCCATGAATGAACGTCAAAATAATTTTCATCGTTTCGATAAAAAATAATACTTTTCAGTTTAACACGTAGGCTTTCGCGACCAATATTATTCATAATCAACGTTTTTGGGTTAGATCGCGTTATTTACCACTCACCATTCTGGCGAATTGCCCGATGATGCTGGATGCAATTACCAGCGAAACGTCGTACAAAAAAATTGTAAATGTTGTGGTTTCACGAATCAACACACCGGTGGGCTAAAGCAGTGAACTATTTGTTTTTTGTCAACGTGACACTTTTTTGCTGATTGGCCATGTCGGGTGGTGGAGGGTTACGACACATTTATAAATAACACGATCTAACCCAAAAAACGTTGATTATGAAGAATACTTTTAATGAATATGATGATGTACTTTTAGGGCATCCCTCATAAGATACAATATTTATTATTGTAAAACAATGTTGTCGTTTTAGGAGTACCCTACGTGCTTTCTGAGCATGTGGCACAGTGATTATCGCGCTGCTATTAAAGCCTAACTTTGGGTCCTGTGAACAGCTGACACCAGTGATGTGTCCTATCTGAACCTGTCCTGAGCCTCCCCTACACCAACCTGCACTGACCAGCGCAGTAACGTCCAATGAAACGACCCTCATACCCTAATAGTATGGACAGGCCTTCATCCAGTAATAGATTAACATCAGCCTGTACATTGTTTATGCATGTGGGCTATTTAAACGGCCAGTTTTTTAGTTTAACACGTAGGCTTGTATTTAGCAATTTTTTTGGTATTAACAATATGATAAAATCAGTTGCTTAATGGCAACAACACTGTAGATTCAAATTTTTATTTAGATATATTTGGATTAAATCTCATGTGTTTTTTTTCATGAGTAAGTTCATGTTTTTGTGTGATGTTTCCCCCAACCCCACACTTTTTCAGAGCCAGAAAGAATGCGATTAACAAGAAGAAGTTAAAGAAGAAACAGAGGCCAAAGTCAAAAACCAAACAGAAGTCTAAGGTTTGTGAGTCATCAGCGACTACCATTCTGTCCTGTCGTGCATCTGTATCAACCCCTGCCCTTGGTGATTGCTAATTCCATGGAAATCCGTTTCATAAATATGACATTTTCTGACTTTGGGCTGTCCTATACGAGGTTGGAAAAGTCTTAAAAGTCGAATTTGGAAGCTTCCTAATGGCATCATTGCAATGACGCTATGTTACACATTATTAGGGTGATGCTGCAGTTATGTCAGTGGTGCACTGCTAACTGTGGCAGTCTTTTTATTCGCTCATTAAGGAGCTTTAAACTGTTGGCGGACAGCCCAGAATTCCGTGACCGTCAAAGTGCAGATCTACTCGGGGTGCGACAATTCTCCCCCCACCACTCATCAGTTAATGATTGGTATTAGGAGTCACGATATAATCCCATTCTTGTTTTTAACGTTATTTGTGAATGTTGGAACCACAAGTGTCTCCGGTGAATGTGGTGACTAAGGAGATTACCTAACGGCAGATGGTGGGATACTGTCAGGCCAGTTTTTTGGAGGTTGCGTCTCCACTGCAAAAGCTGAGGGACTTGGAGAAAGCCTTTAATAGTGAGGTGTGGTGGCATCAATGTCCTTGACCATGGCGAAAGCTTGACCTTTATCTGGTGGTGAGTGGGGGTCACATTAAATCATTACCTACAACATCATCAGTCATAATTTTTGGGTGTCTTGTTCCATTCTGTGGATGCCTCTCGGTTGTTAGTCTTGACCACCGATTAGTTAGGCATATAATGGTACGTTGATTCATCGATTGAATCAAATCTTACATTGGCATGTAATCATCATCATTAGCCATGATTCATCCACTGCTGGATGAAGGTCTTCGTCGCTGTCTCTTGCAGTCTTGCGATGCACGTATCCGGCGAGCTCCCGCGCACGAGATGATATTGTCGATGAAAAATGTCGACCCTTAACCTCGCGATTTGATTGCAGCTATCGCGAGTTCAAGAACCAATACTAATTGATGAATTCACGTGGCATTGCTCCGCCGCTGGCAATGTGCATGACAGAAGCCATCAGGGGTTCCCACCCGCGGCGACACTGCCATATCGGCGTCCTGTCGTATTGCACGCAAGGATTGTCGGCACACGTCTCCTGATTTAGCAAAAACACTGCCCACACCCAGAGGCGAGTTTGATGACGCCCACTTCTCAGCGGCAAGGTCACTCTGCGCACTGCATAGGGCCCACACGTAGCCTGCTGTGCGTGAGTTAATATGCACGCTGTGTTTGTCATGTTGGGTGGGCATGGCAAGTGTCGGATGTGATAGACCGACGATAATCCTTGTAGGGATTGCAGGACAGTGTGTGCGGGCGCACAACTGGGCCGGCTTCATCTGCTTTGGCACCACCAAATCAAATCTGTACGTGACAAGAAAACCCACCACCACTGTGAAAATCAATGCAGGCTGGAAATAAATAGATTTAACACCACACACAAAACTGTGCATTGCATGTGCAGAAATCCTCTCGGCCTGGTGGGATCACCACATTTTCTCAGGTCTTTGAGTCGGTGGTCTGAACAATGACATGGCCACACATTCAGTTATTTTGAGATTGTGGTCTGGATAAGGCTGAGCTTTTGTGCATGCAAAACTTCACACCCCTTGTGTGTGTTTTGTTAACTTAATCGGCACCATTGCACACGTCTTTGAGTTATTCTCAATACTTTCTATGGAAATCCCGCCCCTCATGATATGTAATGGGGAGGGTACAGTGATTAGCACACATCACCACGAACCCAAAAACCAGAGTTTGATTCCCACCCATGCAAACATCAGTGGCAAGTGATATTTTAACTTGTTCTGGCGCTACCTCCTTCTGCACTGACTAGCATGCTGACATTTGGTGAAAACATCCTGCCATGACCAACAGTGCGGCCAGGCCTTCAGCCATCAGTGGATTGACAAAGGGCCGGTTGTGTATAATTTATATCTTGTATGCAAAGAGTTAATGTGACGCCCACCGTCCAGTAGATGCTGTTAGATATTCCACAATAGGATAAAATATACAATTTGTTGAATCAACTTATGATTCATTGAATAATTCCAGGTCCACTAAGTAGCCGTACACATTCTATTTGACATAGCGGTCCCGGAATAATAGTTCAGGAATCTTTATGTTATGAATAGAAATACATGCAAATCACCTCCACCTAGACCCACAAAACAAAGAGTAACACGAGTTGTGTTTAAACACGAATTTCATCATTCATGGCCATTACTATGTGTACCTCTGGGCACATTTGCAAAGCGGTGTTGGTCGTAATTGCGATCGTGAAATCATTCTAATTTAGCACAACCACTTACGGCAGGAAATACTCTCACCCGTTGGCTTCGCACATGTGAATTGCACCAGGTTTGGTGATTTGATCGGAAACGTGCATCGGCATTGATGGAGGATATGGCACGGAAGCTGAAAAGTGTTCAGAGAAGCATGCACTTGAGAGATGGGAAGAGGGACGCACGGATTAGAGAACATACGCAGACCCTCTTAAGTTTTTTCGGTAAAGTCACGTAGGTAAAAATAAAATTAAAATTGATAAAAGTAAAGTATTTTACTTTTATTAATTTTATTAATTCAAATAAAAGTAAAGTATTTTACTTTCATTAATTTTAATTATATTTTTTACCTACGTGACTTTACCGAAAAAACCTAAGAGTATGAATCCTTGCAGTCACGAAAGCTTCAAATCTAACATACGCAGATTACAGACGTCGTGTTTACTGTTGAGAGAAGTATGTGGCATTGCATAGGACACGCCGCCGTAGGCGATGGTGGTCGGTGGTCGAGAATATTGACGCAGTGACAGCCAAGGAAGGGAATGGCGCCCAAGAGGACGTCCATCATGCAGACAGAACGCTGAAACTAGTTGCCGTGCAGGTGCTGGGCGGACTGTTACATCGCAGAACCGTGATAGATGGTGACAAAATCAGGGAGACTTTTTCATCCAGCAGTGGATTGATTGTGGCTAATTATGTTGATGAAAATGCTTGAGCTGGCGCTGTTCCAGAACAAAGCTGGGCTGAAGAGTCCATGTCCCAATGGCAGCCTTATACAGGAACGCGATTCTTGATTGGTTCTCAAAGTGGCACGAGCCCCATATTTGTTTATCTTTGAACTTTCGCACGGGCTGACCCCCGAAACAGGTGATGATGTTACAGGGTCAACACTGAATATATTTAATAAATATACTTTTTCTTAAACTAGTCGGTGGGATTGCAGAATTTGTAGCGGGATGACGATGACATGAGATGGCCTTCATCCTTCAGTGGATCAACTGTGGCTGATAATGGTGGTTTAATGTATTCCATGGCTTTCACTAACATTTGTCAAACTACTTTTGAGGATTGCTTAGTCCTGGTACATTGTTACATTTGCGCAACATTGCTGCACGGTTATAATATGTGGACAATTGCTAGAGTAAGAGACTAATAGCTGGCCAGAAACACGTTTTGGTTTCAAAGGAGAGTGCTGGAAATATGCTGGTCTGAAAGAATGACAAATGAAGACGTATTACAGAGAGCAAAGCAGAGTTGTGAACTTATAAAGGTTACAGCAATAGGGAAGTCAACATTTTTGGCACACGCAAATGGACAAGATGGCTTTAGCAAACTTTTCATTGCTGGTAAGATTGAGGGCAAGAGATCGAATGGGAGATGAACAAGTGAGCATCTGGATAATAGATTGTCGGTGGTTTGGTTAACACGGACAGGCAAAGTGTGGCATGTTACAAGAAACAAGGGACAGTAAGACACAGACAATGCGACACTTTGAGATTGTAACACTAGCCATCATCAGCCATGATTTATCCACTGCTGGATCAAGGCCTCCGCAAATCATCAGCATCATGGTACAGCGATACAACAAGCCATCTAGCACCGACACACGAGCTGATTTTATTTCACCATCTGCATAGTGGTCATACCCCTGGGTGTTTAAAATTGGATGGTTTGGTACGAATCCATGAATTTTGATGGCTTCTTGACCATGGGGACACAGACTGGGGCCCTGGTGCACTTCTTGTGCCAGAACTTGGGCTGTTCCTTGGCCATCATTCCTGCTCTCGTTTTCTATTTTTACAATTGAATGTCCGGGGCTTTGCTAAGCCAGTGCAGCGCAGGTCTCCGGAAGCGCGGGGGGTTACTTTTCCACCGCACAAGCCGAGCTGTGCCGCTGACGTCGCGTGCAACGTCATGGCGTCAAGGCGCGTGTAGATGACGCCGTGTTTGGGTCGCAACCGACTTAACGTCGCGCAAATTGCGCGTGCCGTTAGCACCGCCCCTAGCACTTCTTGAACCGGAGGTAGATGCGGATGTCTTGTGAGGCCGGCAGCATAAAGCTCGCTTCGGGCTCAGCTTGGTAAAATTCCAATGGAAAGCCGCCGCCACTTGTGTGCTGTGCTGGCCCTGGGCTCGGTAGTGCTCCGTGCTCAGATGTCCAGGTGGAAAAGGGATAATAGGTGATGGAAACGAGGCTTGAGTGCAGCTATCTGGCCCTGGGTGGCCTGCTCTTACTGGGTGGGTCATTGGTTAGTCGAGCTTTTTCTTCCCAAAAAAAAGAGAGCTAAAGGCGGCCTTCTATAATCCGCCGTGCAATTAGCGTGACGGCAACGTGCCAGGAGGTCCGCTATGGCCATTAGATCATGCTTGGAAAGCGCAGGGTCACATTGGTTGTGTTTGAGGCTTAGCCGCTATGGTGATGATGATGAGTCATAACGCAAGTTTAATTTCTCTTAATACGTTACGCGTATTTTTGCAGCAGTAGGCCCGCACGGGTTGCGTTGAGAATATTTAGCCCCCCCAATGTGTCAGCAAAAACCTTTAAGTGTTGTCTTTTTTTTGGGCATTGGCTATGCTTTCGTGGAATTATGCTTCTCTCGTTGGTCTGGTCTTTGATCGCGATGATGTGAGCCGAGTGGACAACACTCGGAATCGTTTGAAATTTCTGTCTGATGTGTCACCGCAATGTCGTGAAATTTTACTATCGAAAAGCCTAAGGCTTAGTGCAGCACAATATGCACAGATATCTACAGCAATTTACAATACGTGATATTGGGCAAAAACCTGCAAGTTACCCAATTGGGGATGAAAACTCACAACATCGCCCTCCTACTGCAACAAAAACTTGGCAAGATCCTGCAAAAAAGGGTCTTGAGGTGTTCCTAGGTAAACAAGAATAATAATATATTCTTGGTCCTTTCGGTAAAGTCACGTAGAAGGGAAATAAAATAATGAAAATATTTGAACTTATATTACTGGGAAAAAAATATTTCTATTATTTTATTATTTCCCTTTATTTTATTATTTCCCTTCTGCGTTACTTTACCGAAAGAACCAAGAATATGAATCCATGCAGTCACGAAAGCTTTAAATCAAAGAATAATAATAACAATATTCATAATTTGTCCTTTTTACAACCTCGGCAAGCGCTATGCATTGAGTGGGGGTTTTGCTAGGGTGTGTCGTATGTAGATGTTCAATACATAAATTAATTGGTTCATAAATTAAGAGGTTATTTATGTTTCATCCGCCAATCAGCTGTCGTCCGTGTATAATGGTCAGAGTTATGAAGACGCTATTATTTATTTACATCGCGACGACGTTTCTCGTGGAAATTGACTGCGTGTTGGGCGACACTAAAACTCAGAA
The DNA here is from genome assembly GCF_015708825.2 of Lethenteron reissneri. NCBI lineage: Eukaryota > Metazoa > Chordata > Hyperoartia > Petromyzontiformes > Petromyzontidae > Lethenteron > Lethenteron reissneri. The sequence continues at coordinate 8,746,543 of NC_083810.1, forward strand.
ATAATAAAAAGAATTCCACATTAATCAAAATGTCTAGGAAAGAGCATCCTGAAGCTTTTCAGTGCTCAAGAGTGCAATGCATTTAGATACTGGCAATACAATTTGCACAATTTGTTGTGCAATGCATTTCATGCTTGTATATCGACTCAAACGGGATGCAGCGGTGGCGCTGTGGTTTGGGCACTGTACTATGAATCTGGCGAACTGAATTGAATGCCCAGCCCAGGATAACATCAGTGGCGAGTGATAGCTGTACTGATCTTGGGTATCTCCTTCACCAACCCGCACCGACTCGCGTGCCTATTATCTTTATTTACCCACGAAAGCTACACTGAGTCTCGCGACTCTTTCCCAGGAGGTTCCTGCCAAGTTTTCTCAATAGGGGGGCGATGATTGAGTTGAGTAATTTGCGGGTTATTTTTTGGACCTTTGGCTTCAACTTCCACTGAAGCAGATGGTGCGTAGTATTTTTACGGCTATTAATCAGGGCAGCCGGCTGGATTCGAACCCTGAACCTCTGCAACAAGCGGGGCAAACGCACTACCACTCGGCCACATCACTGCTCCTGAATTCTGATCAAAGAAAGATGAAGTATGGTCACACAAACCCACCCACCCCCACGACTGGCACAGCCTGAGAAGGCCTTCATCCCTGAGTGAATCAACAAATTGTTGAACTGCACCCACTGCCTGAAGTGAAGCAACGTTGGCCGGGTGCAATGGTTTCACGCTGAGTAAGAGTGTGTGCAAGCCGAACCCTGCCCCCGCCCCCGCCCCGGCCCACCCTTAGACAGTGAGCATTCCTACCCCCATATCTCACATTTGACGTCGTCATTTTTATTGAGTAATCGGTCTTTTTCTGTCATGGATAATTCGAGATGAACCGTAAGCGAGTGTTCTTTAACCCAGCTGTGCAATTCCTTTAGCCTTAATGTAATTGGGCCAAGCGTTGAAGGGTAAAATATGTAAATGCCTCGCCCGGATGTTACACATTAACCACAAGCCAAATATAGCGGGAAAAGCAAAAGTGGGGCACTTATTTGACTGTACACTACTCTCTCTAGTTGTTTTTGCAGAAAGATTCGCTTAATTCAATTTGTCACTCTTTATGTTAAGCGAAATTGGGCAGGCGTAATAATGGATGTTTTGAAACCGATAGAAATCTACTAATGGCACGTGAAGTTGGTAATTTAGCGCATTGCGCGATTTTGAATGATTATTTTTGCAGCAGTGTAATATCACATACACGCAAGGGTGCGTGTTTTATCCGTGCCTTAGTTGGACACACAAACAAACTACTCTTCTGTTGAGCCGACTCGCAGACCGAATTGGTTCATGCCATTACCGACGACCCACGGCACAAGGACCGACAACGTTTCTATAGTAGCTCTCCACCACACCTCTGCCCTCAGCCGGATGTCTTATGTAAGGGAAGCTACCTTCGTGTGTAGATTTTTCACGGTTGTGCTGCGTAGCTTCATGTTCTTGGGCTGGTTGTATCACGCGTTGTTCGGCGCGACATCGATGTTCTTCAGCAACCGATGAGATCTCAGCGTGTGGAGCGAAACGTCAGACAGACATCGTGCCAAACGACGCGCGGTAACAACCTAAAGACACTGCGGAGAGGTGTACGGCACAATGGCGGAAACAAACGTAGTGGCGTTGTTGTTGTTGTGGGTCTCGCTGTCGCCGTAATTAATGGCGCGTTTTCTCCACCCCCAATAAAACGTCGGAGATGACATCGGCGAGTGAAGCGGCTCTCGAAAGCGGCCGACGATAATTGAATGGGGCTGGGTGGTAGGAGGGCAGTGGCTTTGTAGACAATATGCTTTTGGGCTGTATACGTTGGTGTAATGTAAGCACTGTGTGTACAAGGCGTGACTTTCACCATTCAAATATTCAAGAAACATTGAAAAAAATAAAATGGGTCATAATAAGACCGGCTGCATTTTAACCAATGCACGTGTGACGTGCCTTCTCAAAGAGCGCACCATTTAAAATATTCCATTAGATTAACCTGCCTGTCTTCTCAAGCTCCCAGTCTGGTTAATTGGCTTAGGGCTATTCAAATATCATTATCATCTGCAAACCTTACGTCAGGACTAGTTATTTATAATGGAGCTTTGTGCACTGGGATTTATACTACATGCGTGAGCAATGATGCAGGTTTGGTGACGACAAAAAATATTTGCTTGGCTTTGGAAGTGCCGTGGCATCGTTTGCTCAAGTGGATCATGAAGATGCCGTTTCGTGTGGGAGAGGCTCTGGTTATTGGTTTCGCCTGAAATCATTAGGGCGTTGGTGACGACACCCGCTGCCGTCTAGAGAAATATGACGGCCCTGCACGTGTGTGTACGTGTTTTTCTATTGTGTTTTATTGATGAATGTCAGAGTAGAATGAGATGAGACAGGAGTGTGAGGCTTGGGTGAAACCATTTTAGCATGGCTTAAAGTGATGAAGAACCAAATTACATTTTGATGTAATTTGACAAGTTGTGGGTAGCAGAGGGTGATCGGAAAAATCTATTGTTGTCATGTACTTCTGTGCTCCAACATCAATGCTTGCCGGCTTAACCAACGCGTGCTGACCAACGTGGTGAAGTATGGTCAAACGATGTGGTGAGGCCCTCATCCAGCAGAGGTTTGACAAAGGGTTTTCCTTGCATACTCATTTATGTTTCTCGTGATCGGTTTATGTAAACCCTCGCCACCGTCTCAGCCCAGTGGGTTTGGGAGTTTTACAAATCTCTGCGTGATCCACCAAGCATCGCACGGGATCACAAAATAAGTTGGAGGTTAAAATCCAGTGACCAGTCCTCATTAATACTGCGAGCGAATGAACCATAAAAATAAACACTGTCTGCTTCACAGTGGATGTTAGATATCTCGTGACTGTCGTTTGCAAGAAAGTCGTGGCATTGTGCGCTAGCGTCAGGGGTCCACATTTTCTAAACTTCGCCGCCAATTACTCACGTAGAAGCTACATAGCAATTATTGCCCCCCACTGTTGCGCACACTTCGCAGGACACTCCTGAAAGAAAATCACGAGACTCGGTGAGGTTTTCCTGGGAAAACGAGCATCATGAAAATATTAATATTATTAACAGGTTTTGATGGCTGAATGCCTCTGTCAGTGCCTTATCAGGAGTGCCGTGCTCTTGTGTGCCCCAATTTCACACTGGTACCCTTGGGATGCCTGCGGCTCACACACAGCATTTTCAGAGGTTGTTTGTACTGGAATTGACACGCAAATAACCTTCAAATCTTTAAAAAACATGACGTTTTTTGCCAGTTGTATTGGCGGTGTGCTTTTGGCGTCAGGTCCGGAGACAGAGAATTGTTGATTTGAAATGCATTACCCCATGTTAGAGGAACAGCCCAGAAGTACTTCTGATTTGCCTTCCAGTGACCTCTTATCCACAATCTGCGAGGGGAGGGGGGGGGTGCACTTCCCCACATGCCCCGCCGTGGAAGAGGTCATCACGTGACAGTCAAAACCAAACCGTAATTTTTTCGAATTGAGTGAAAAAAAAACAAATTTGCTCTTGATTTTTTTTACGCAGCCAATCAATGGTGACCAGTCTGAGACCAATGATCTCACTACAATTGAGACCACAGCTTAAGTGTTAGCGGTTAAAACTCCGATTGGATTTCGAATCTGGGAGATCTTGACTGTACCGGCTCAGCGTCTCGGACCTCCAAACCACTTCCTTGGCCCCCCGCCCCCCGGCGTTAACGTTCCACTCCTAATCGCGTCGCTCCGCTTTTCGCGGCTCGTCAATCAAGCCCGGCGGGGAGTTGTTGTTTTTTTAATTCCAAAATGTTTTATTTCATTTTTAACCACCAAAAGAAATCCTTGCCTGCTGCCGGGTTAGAAACGGGAGCTTTTGTAATAGCGTTATGCGTGGCGGATTTCTTGTCATTTGCTCGCGGTAAGCGCATCTAATGGCATGAGGTATTTTATGCCTCTTTTGCACATTGTGGGATTGCTGTGACGTACTGTGCTCGCGTGTGTGTGTGTGCTCGCGCGCGCGTGTGGTTTTTTTGCTGTTATAAATAATGGAGTGTGATGGTTAGATCCGACAGTAGAGGCCAATAAGTAGTCTTCACAGGCCTTGAGACAATTCTATATAAAGCACATCTTCAAGGCAGCTAAGGATGCTCCTTATGGAACAACAAGCTTGTCTCGGTAGATTTACATTCATGATAATAATAATAAGTAGAATAACTTATCCAGATAACCCACACTGATTCCAAGGACTCTTTCAAAGAGGGTTCTGCTACATTGGGTTTTCATTTGATGTTTTCAGCCAATTTAATGAGGTTGATTTGAAGCTTTCGTGACTGCAGGAATTACTCTTTGGTTCTTTCGGTAAAATCACGTAGAAGTAAAATAAACTAAATAATAGAATACGACGATTCTATTGCATCACAAGCCGTCGTTATCAGGTATAACTAAATTTGAGAGAGAGACAAAACACAGACACAGAGACACACAGACAGACACACAAGCAGAGAGACAACACAGAGAGGGACACACAACATAGTCTCTCTCTGTGTATGGAGGGAAAAAGGCTGCTTAAAATTTTACATGATAAGCCACTTCGTTGAGCTATCATTTGTGGCCAGGTCACTTTTGGGTCTTTCCTGGTAATATAAAAATGATAATTAGAAATGTGGGAGGAAACCAGAGTACCCCGAGAAACCCCAACGCACGTCATCGGTGATAACACGCAAAGGTCCACAAGAATGGGTGGACGAACCCCGATTTTCTCTACTGCCATTTCCTGGTCTCTCAAAGCATCGCATCACAGGCGGGGGCTGCTACGGCGCTTTAATGCAAGCACAATGCGCGATGTAAGCAGGTCTGTGAATTTTATCCGTAATCCTCGCTCTCCCGCGAAGCTCAGCAACTTCCCAACTAAGTCAAAAACGTGCACCCCTCCTTAGCCACTATTCTATTAAAACGCAGCTTGATGAGGCAGCTGGCAGTCAGTGTGTCTGTAAGGCAGAGTGCTTGTCAACACAAAGGACCTTCAGTGTGCATGTTAGAGAATAACACCGGATGTACTCGTTGACCTTACACGACCAAACAACCCCGAATGTGCCTGGTGAAAAATGGTCTCGAGACTACGGTGTGGTCTTTCTACGTAAACAAGTGTAGTAATAATAATCTCAGTGGATCTTGGAAGCTAAGTGGGGTGGGGCTGAGCCTGGTTCGTCCTTCGATGGGCGACCGCCATGCATGGAAGGATGTGGGGATATGGGGGCTACGTGGTGGGCAGCGGTTGGCAGTCCAGCCAAAATCCGCTGTTGTACTGAACTACCACGCTCTCCGCCTTCACCATCCCCTAATGCAGGCTTGGGCTGCGAGGTGGCTATGAGACAGTGGTCCAGCAATGGATTCTTGAATCTCCGTGTGGAGCTTTGACTCGTGCCCCTTCATATGGGTGGTCAGTTCATTCTGAGTTCTCGGGTTGCATCTCAGAGAACTCGGAATTTCTTGGCCATGCACCCAAATGTAAGTAAGGACACTGCTAATAAAACAGTCTTGAGACTCAATGAGGCTTTCCTCGTTAAATCGATTTACATTTTATTACGATTGGACGGAGAATATAATTCTCGACTAAACTAATGGTAGATAATGAGATTTCTTAACGCAGTGAGAAAAACGTCCTTCGCCGGTCTGTGTGCCTTGTTATTTTGGAATATGACCTCACTTCGTGAATTTCTGTTCAGAATATCCACTTCAGTACATATCAGTTTCTGCATCATTCAGTAAAATGAACAAAAAATGAATGAATACTCTTAACCTTTACGGATAACCTGGCAAGTGCCCTTTGACACCAAGATGCCAGGTGTCCTTTTCACAAGACAGACCCTGGGTGAATATTTGTTTTAACGCCGTGCACAAATGTACTGCACGTGACGGGGTCATTGGTCTTACAGTGCCCGGCCCGAGGGGGGCGGTTGGGGGGGTGAAGGTTTTGAGGGTGGGGAATTTGGGGGTTGGGGGGTGCTGGGTGATCTAGTCCAGTAACCATCTCACACTCAAATCGATGTCACATCGCTCAGAGCTCCTCTTCAGTTTAAATTGGAATCTTGCCGTGCCCGGGCAGTGGCCAAGATCATCATCAGCCAATTTTTCCGCTGCTGGATGAAGAACTCCGCCAAGCCAATGCCATCCCCCACAGTGATGCAATGCAACAGTCCCAAACGATCCATTTTGCTTCCCGCACACGAACCGGTTTCATGGCTCCGTCTCCGAGGTGGACGTTCCTCTTCCAACTTTTGTCTGCTTGCGCTCCCATCTTGAGTCTCTACCAATGGCCGACGGTTGGCTACATACGGTGTGAAAGAAGTTCAACATACGTACATCGCCGTTTTTTTGTCACGTGTCCTGCTCTAGCCTGCTTCGTGTTATCAGGGTGATGTGTATAACTTTTCGTATTTTCTCTAATCCACGTGGAATCGGCTATGGATCCAGAACCACGGAGACTGTCAAAGTAAATGGTATGATGACTGAAAGGGGGCAAGGATAAGCGTGTAGAAGTGCACGCTTGTAATTGCATTGAAAGACCGTCAAGGGAACATCACCCCCCACCACAGCTTGTGAGATCGCAACATTTTAGCACAGCGTGTGAGATAGCAACATTTTAGTGCATGGGTTGTAAATCTTAATGTGTGACTGATCCAGGTAATAACAATAATAACAATTACTTTTAGTGTCTTTCCAAGAAATCCATTGGCAGGCACTTGACTGAAAAAGATAAATAGCAGCCCTTTCGTTTGATCAATAACGATACATACGTACATACACGCGCGCACACTCTTTCATATGTAACAGCACGGTGACATGGCCAGACAAATGAGACTGCTCACGCAGCTTTGTGCAACTCCCAAACCCGCTGGGCCGGGCTGCAAGGTGGTGGCACAGCTGTAAGGTTATCGAATCCATCTGTGCAGAAATTTGAGTTGTTACTCCAGTGGTATGCATGTTGGGTTTTCTCTGTGTACTCCGCTTTCTCTCCCACACGAAGCCAAACTCTCATCGATGGGATTGGCCAAGCATTCCCGTGTAACAGGACACCCCCTCAAAAAGAGTCTTGAAACTCAGTGAAGCTTTCGTGGGTAAATTATTGTAATGTATTGTGCTATGAAGGAAGGACATTGCATGAAACATTGTCTTTTTTTTTTAAGCCTAGGTGATTTCAGTTGTTTCTTTAGTCGTGTAATGATGTGTTGACTCAGCGATGAATCCGTATTATTGTAGTCATGATACGTGCTTCGAATCGTTTGCATACAAATGTATTCAAATGAATGGATTCTTGAATCCAATTGTGACTGAATTGTTCATTGTATTGTGAGGGAGGCAAGTTGTGGCGGTGCCTAGTAAAAACATCAGCCATAATCTATCCTCTGCAGGGGGAAAACCTCCCTAAATCGTTGCTATCTCTCACGGTCTTGCAATTGTAGTGCCATAGGTGGGCCACACTTATCAGCAGTGGTGGACAGGGCCCATCTGCAGGTACCTCGGACCCCCAGGGGAGGGGCGACTGGGGGCTCTATGATCCTAGACAGCTAAGCCCTCGGCAGCCCCTCCCCTCTTGGGCTGGCACAATGGCCTCTCCCCTGGGGGTCCGAGGTACCTACAGATGGGCCCTGTCCACCACTGCTGGTAAGTGTGGCCCACCTATGGCACTACACAATGCAAAAATATTAGCTAGCGGCTGCACAAGCTTAGGTCATTGCGGCATCTCTTTGGTAGACTTGCTCGCGGGCGTGATTGCTCCTTTGCTCACCACTGTCACAAGTCTCGACCACCGGCCAGCATTCCTTCTAGCGGCGCATCCTGTCCAAGCCCACTTAGGATATTATTTGTAAATCTCTGGTTATGATAAGCCCTGTGGGTAACCAAACGTACCGATTTTCCTTTAAAAAACATGATGGCCGACAAGGGCACGGTCGACAAGACAATCATGACTATGTCCCATGGGGGTAGATGCAAAGTTTTCCAAATGAACCCTCACCTCTGATCAACGACGCCAACACGTGCCACGCTAAGTTGCAACAGTCTACCAATGAACCCTGTAACCTCGGCACTGCTCTTTGTCCAGTCCCGTTGTGTCCCCGTTGCATTTCCTTAATGGACGTTGCGATGGAATTGGCCCTGGGGGTTGAGGCCAAGCATTGATCGCCGGGGCACAGGAATTCACAGCCTCTCAGGTCGGTGGCAGCAGCCTCTTGGGTGCTTTGAGTCCTAAGAGTTTCTCCTGCCAATCTTAGGATCATCAATACGTCTCTTCGGTTTGTCTATTGGAGCCGCTGGCATATTTTACACGGGGGTTCTCCCCAAGTCTTCCCCGTCAATTTAGTTCTCACCTAGTTGGATGACTTGCACAGTCTCCGTAGGCTTTATGGAAGCCTGGAAAGCAGAGACTGCGGGCGGTCACTGCGTCCCGTCATGTCACATGGAGCGGGAGAAGGTGGAGTTCGTTAATTATCAGGAATGGTTGGTCGGTTGAGTGAAGGGCAAATGATGGTTAAGTTTATTTTAAACAGAAGCCGTTAATGAGGTGCATTGCACATTGGTGTTATGTCAGTCATGTAATAATTAATTGATCCATCGATTTGAAATAGCTATTTGTGCTCATGATACGTACGTCAAAACATGTTTGAGGATTGATTCTTTCTGATCAATGTATAGGTAGGTTGGTAGGTAATTGGAATCCTTGATTTTACGAGATAACAGCTGATGGAGAGCAAACTAGTCATTTTCAAGTGGGACATGGGCTACAAAAGAATATAGTAAACATTTAAATTATATATATCGCAGAAAACATTCAACAATAATTCACAGTAGATTACCAACACCCAATTCATTAGACCAAATAATAATGTACAGTAAAATTAAAGTAGATAAAAATCTAATTTGAGGTGGCATGGTGGTGCAGTTGTTACCCGCACTGAACCTGGCTACCTAAAGTTTGATTCCTGGCCATAGCTAACACCAGTGGCAGGAGTCATGTCTGAACCGGTCCTGGTCCCCCCTGCGCTACGGCAACCCTCATTTAACTAGCGTGGTGAAGTATGGTCAAACAACCCCCATGACTGACGGGACGTGGGGGAGGACTTCATCCCGAAAGTGGATTGGCAAAGCAATTAATCCGTTCTTAATCCATTTAAAAAAAACCTGATTGGAGAGGAAAAAGAGAGATGCAGTGCTGCGGGGGTGTTTGTAATTCACTAAAATCCTGCAGCCACCAACAGAGTGCACTTCCTGGGCAGGGGAATAACGCTCATTGCAAACCTAATTAATTTATTTGCTCTCTCTTAGCTTTGGAAAGCCTCACCGAGTCTCAGAGACCCTCTCTCTCAGAAGAGCTCCTGCACACAATCGCCCTCCATTAGAGATTCACGCATGGTGGTAAAGTGAGGGAGGTGCCAAAGGGACACTTACCACCACGGCCTCCACTGCCCTTCTTAGAAACGTTTAGAGAGCAGTTTGTTTGTACCGTACAGGAGTACTGCGTTGGCTTTCTGCCTTTCTTTTCAGTGCTTGTGCTACTGTGCAGTTCTCGGGCTGGGTTGTGTAGTTAGGTTGTATCGTGTGTGTCTTGAACACTCGCCTCTTTAAACTTGGACTTTTACCACCTAGTTCTGGCCGTTTACCCAGCAGGTTCTATTTATTTTCTGCTTTCCGTATTGGGACCTTACGGATGAAATGTCCCTTACAGATGTAAATTTTATCGTTATTGTTGTTCGGCAAGATGCCCAATGTTTCGCTGCACGTGCTGGGAGCTTCTTGAATCAAGGCTGTTTTATGTCATCCAACATTTTTTTTATTTTACATTAATGTAAAATGCCCATTACATGCGTGCATTTATTTTTAATAATAATTTCGTGTTATATTTCTAGCAAAAATACTTTCATTTGTGTGCAATCAATTTTGTTAACCACAATTATTTATAATCTTGGTTCTTTTAGTAAAGTGACGTAGAAGGAAAATAATAAAATAATAAAAAATTACTATAAAATTATCACGACGTTTCGATTGCAACACAAGCAATCATCATCAGAATTTAAATGTTTTATTTTTATTATTTTATTATTTCCCTTCTACGTGACTTTACTGAAAGAACCAAGAATATGAGTCCCTGCAGTCACGAAAGCTTTAAATCACAATTATTTACCCAATTTTTGTCGATAATTATTGGTTTCCTTTTGACAGGAAAGAATATATGTACAAGCCCTTGGTCCGTTCACTGTTGGGTGAAGGCGTGTACCCCTCTTTGTGTCAATCACGGGGGTTTGTTTGACTCTGCAGTGTGCTTCACCATGCCTGCCCACTCAGTTTGGATTGCTGAATTCTGAGAGCGTACAATTACAGTACAACAATGGATTTAGCTGCCCTGGGCCTCCACTGCCCATCACTATTAGGACAATTTTGAAATCGAACGTGTCACTGTATATCATTCCGCCGGCCTTAGTTTGATTCCTGGCCGCTCATTGACGCAATTATATGGTATACACGAGGTCGTGGGTTTGATCCCTCCACATTTAGAAATATCCTTTGAGAGTATTTGTTTGCGTTAAATTTCCACATGATAGCCCAACTTAGTTGAACTATCATTTGTGGCCAGGTTGCTCCTGAAAAAGAGCTATATAGCTCAGTGGGCCTTACCTGGTAAAAAAAAAATAGTTTAGATTATCTGAAGCGGTCCTGGGCATCCCATCGGTCAATTCAGCCACAAATGAGCACATGATGTGGTGTGTTATTAGTATTATTACCAGGAAAGTCTCACAAAGTCTCATGAGGAGAGGGTTACCAACCTTTAATAGTAGGGGGCTGATGATTGCTATGCATAATCCCAATTGCATAATTTGCGATAATTTTTTTCAAATTTAGGCCATGACGCCAGAACACAACCGTCTATTTGGCAATTACATCACGGGATCTTTAATGTCCACTGCGAAGCGGACTGCGGATACGGTATTTTTATGGTTGATAAGCACCGCGGTATTAACCGGTGTTGTATTCGAACACTACCACCAGGCTGTGGCGCCGTCCAACTTCAGCACTGGGGAGACGGAGGCAGCCTGATGTGGTGCTGACGCATGCCCATGGTCACAAATACACGAAGTTTCGCTTGAAAATGTGTCAAGACAAGGTCCAGGAAGTTAGAGTCAAATCCAGGAAGTCAGAATAACTGTGCCACCTGACCCGGTTTCTTGAATGTTTTTGATTCCATCATAGCAATAACTGATATCTTACCCTCCACAAATTTATCCTAACTTTACCGTCACCCCTCTGCGCGCGTGTGCAGGCCGACGGCACGGATGGCGCCCTGCCGCCGCCCGAAATCAAGCTGCACAGCAACCCGTCGGCCTTCAACGTGTACGCCAGCGTGCGCCAGTGCGTGCTTGAGCGGCGCTGGCGTGCCGGCTGGCCCGCAGGCTCCCTCGGCTCGGGCGGCGCCATGGGCTCCCTGCTGCCCGGCGGCGCCGCGGGTCGCGCGGGAGGCGCGCTGGCCGGCGGGGCGGCGGGGGCGGCCGCCGGGGTGCAAGCGTCGCTGTCGGCGGCGCAGCTGACGGGAGCCGGGGGGCTGGCCGCGTTTGGCGGCGACTCGGAGAGCGAGGAGGAGGACGAGGAGGCCCGCGAGCCGCCCACAAAATTACCCAAGGTCAGAATCAGAATATCTGTTTAGACTGGAGCAGTTTTTTTGACAGATGTCCTTAAGGGGCAGATCAGAACGTTCCACGTTATTACAACATGGATGTAACTACGTAACTTTACCGAAAGAACCAAAGAGCAAGGATGTATTTAGCATCTACATCTTCATGCGACTGTACAGAAACTGGCTTTATTTCACAGGTAATGTGTTCTAATTTCCAGAAGCTTTTAGTGGTGGTCTGTTTTTCACATCTTAAAGGATTTATTTTTAGCTGTGTATAATTCTGTTCCAATGATGCTCCTAGCATCCTGTCATGAGACTAATTTATAAAAGGAGCCCTCACAGTGTGCAGTGGAACATAAGCTCGTTTTAAAGCGACCTCCGAAGACGCTCTGTGATGTCACATTCCTGGGCTGTTCTCGCACACTTGTACACGGGCTACGCACCGCTCAGCGTGATGTGCAATGTTTTGGTCTATGTGCTGAGAGCATCTGCAGGAGCGGTGGTAATTATTTTGCTCACGGCAGCCCCCCCCTCCACCATGCTGTAGACTCCCTAACCCCTGTTCAATTCCAGGCTCCAGAGCTTCCTCTGTGCCTATTTGGCTGATTTGCCCCTCTATCTTCTTGTAAAATAACTATGCCCACATTTCTTTGCAACTTCTTTGAGAAGCGCTTGCGTTCAGACGCTGCGCAAGCTCGCGTTGTAATTGTATTGAGCTCCATTTAGAAATTACCCGTCGCTTTCCTTTGCTGGCAACGGCACAGTGCAATTTGTTATTTATAAGGCACCTAATTGAGACCGCGGATGGAGATACCGTGTGAATGTGCGGGCCGTCGGCTAAAGCGATGAGTTGGGTACTTGTCAGCACAAAGAAACTTTCCTTTTCTAAAAATCTGTTTTCTTTATGGCCTCAGAAGCTGCATTAAACTAATGTATTATTAATCCTACAATTTCCACCATCCTTCATCATCATCATCATCCTTTTATTATTGATTATGATGTCATTACCGTAATGGGTCTTAATTGTTACTTTTGCAATTACTGTTCATTTAAGGTTATTCATTTTGTTCTCATTTCTATATGATATTACTATCATGCGTGTAATAATACGCCGTAATCTTGCATGTTATGACCGACGTTATAATTCAGCCCTTTCCACTGCTGGATATCACCGCCGTGGTTCAAATGCAACTCGGAGGCTCGTTCGTGGTTGTTGGTGGCTGTTCCCTTGAATTTAACTTATCGATTCCTTCACCGGCTGTTTCGTCTCATGTGATCCATATTGAGTCGGACCATCACACTGCAGGTCACAACAACAGTCACTCACCCACCCATTGACCCATTCACTCACCCACCCACTGGCCCATTCACTCACCCACCCACTGACCCACTCACCGACTCATCCACTCAATTGCTCACCCACTCACCCACACTGCTGGTCACAACACCTCAATTTATGCAACTTCTTTTGCATTGCTACACTTTGGCATTTCCCTCCCATTGCCTTTTCTCCCAATCTCTTATAATCACCTTACGCACTTCAACAAACGTGTTAACCCTTTTCTATTACAACTGTGATAGTGCTGTTTGTTGCTGGTCACTTGAAATTTTGCCCAACTATACGAAAAAAATGACCATCATCATTGTTGCGGTTATCACATCATCATCTGCAGTTTCACCATTATCTTCTTAATAATTTGTCTTTTGTTCATTGCTTTCAAAAATCAATGCCAAATGATTAATAAGTCATGTTGCTAGTATTGTTATTGTCACCATTGTTAGCTTCTTTGTCATCATACTCGCTAATGTAATTTGCTTGATCATCATCAGTAACCTCATCATTATAATAACATGGTTTTGGTTATCATCAGTCACCATCATTAGGATTAACATGGTTTTTATTATTATTATCAATCACCATCATCAAGATAATTAACTTGGTTTCGATCATCATCGAATCACCATCAATTCACACGGTTCGATCATTGAAATCAATTGCCAACAGTCTTCAGTTGCCTTTCATTACATTACAACGCCTTTAATAACAGTGATGATGATGATGATAATAATAATCGTTGTGCGTGCCGAATGCTGAATAATGAATGACGATGGTGGTATTGTAGACGGTGTGTCTGCCGACTAATCCATGCTAACAATGGCCGGCTGCTCAGTAATGGAGGCTCACCCCGGCACGCATGCTGCTGGCAATCGGCAGTGAAGAGTGCCGCGCATAAATCATTTGGCTGCCAGTCGAGGCTCGCTATTACACGGCTTTGCCATTCATAGTGGAGGGGAGGGGGGGGTTGCAATCTTTCCAGCAGCCTCCTGCCACATTGCTACAAAGTGCCTCCCTTGTCCCACCGCTTTGGTGTGAAACACCAATAGTAAATACCCTCCGTTTATTCGGGAAATCCTCACCGGGTCTCGGGACTCTTTATTTGTTTCAGGAGGGTCCTCTGCTACATGGAGTTATTTGGCCATTTCATTTTTTTTTAAATAAGCATTTGGCTTTGTGTGGGAGGAAAGCGTAGTACCCGGAGGGAAACCCACCACGCATTTGAGGGGATAGCACTCGCATCTCTGCACAGATGGAATCAGAGGCAGGGGGTCAGCAGCACAGATGATTGAGGGAAGGGAGTTCCAAACTGAACAAATGATTGATACTCTTTGGTTTTTTCGGTAAAGTCACGTAGGTTAAAAGAAAACAAATAAATTAAATCACGACGTTTCGGAAGCAACACAAGCTTCCGTCTTCTTGTGTTGCCTCCGAATCGTCGTGATTTCATTTATTTGTTTTCTTTTAACCTACGTGACTTTACCGAAAAAAACAAAGAGTATGAATCCTTGCAGTCATGAAAGCTTCAAATCTAAAATGAAGTTGACTTCATGCGCCGACCTCCCAGTTTGACTGGGGTCTTAAACAGAAATCTCATCCTTTCCCTTATAAAGGAAGCCAGCGATCAGAATTGCATGTGCATAATAAGATTTTTAAAAATGTAACAAAATAATCAAAGCTGCAGTTTTTTTTGCTAATTTCTTTTTAACGACATGCAGTTCTCTTGAGTTTTTTTTCTGTTTGGGACGTCTGTCGGGCCTTCTGCTGCCCTGCGAGCCTGCAGCTTTTGCCGTGCCGAGTGACGTGACCAGAGGGGACAACCGTCATCCCCCGCACAACATTGTGTCCAGTTCCTTTCAGCTTCCACGCCGCCCCAGCACCCTGTTCTCCACCTGTCCTACCGTACTTAACCCACTGGTTGGTTGGTAGAGCCAGTCTCACATTGCCTAGAATGCTGCACAATGAATCTGGCAACCCACAGGTCAAATGCCAATCATGGGTAATATTAGTGGTGAGTGATATCTGAACCGGTCTTGCCCCCCTCTGCCCCAACCCCACAGCCCCGGCTGCCTACCTCACCGAGCCGCGCTGACCAGCATGCTGAAGTATGGTCAAACATCCCCCGTGACCGACACAGCATGGGGAGGTCTTTGCCCAGCAGTGGACTGTGAATTGAAATTTCGAACCCGCTGGCCATCGCTCACGCAACTGCCGTCTGCGTCTTCCACTTCCCTGTGTGTGCCCCCCACGTCCCCCCAGATTGTCGGCATGGGCCTGTGCGGCGTGTTTGAGCTGATCCGCGAGACGAGACGGAGCCACCCGGCGGTGTGTGCACGCAGCCTGCAGGCGCTGCTCGATGTGCTGCAGGGACAGCTGCCCGAGGGCCTGCAGAGTGAGCCCAGCGACATTCTGGGTGAGTGGGTGCCAGGTGTGGGGGTATGCGTGTGGGGGCGGTGTACGTTTTTTGGGTGTGCGTGTGGGGGCAGGTGTCGGGGGGGGGGGGGGGGGAGCGTGGTGGTTCACACACTGCGCCGTGCTTCACACACTGCGCCACGAAACCTGGCAAACCGAGTTCGATTCCCACACGTGGATAATATAGCTGATGAAAATCTGAAACGGTTCTGGGCCCTCCCCTAAACTGGCTGTGCCTGAATTAAGTACCTGGTGCCCTGTGTAAACATCACCACTGGGGAGACAAAGGTGGCAGGGTGTGTGTGCAATGTGCTGTGCCTTTATAGGTGCTTGCTAACAAGAATTGCCCAAACAGTCTGTTAAAGTCAAAGTAAGGGTTCTTTTATGAGATCTGCATGTGTGGATAGGTGTGTGTGGATAGGCATGTGATGGTTAACCCCACACCACGCCCTGCCATTCATTATCATGAATCACAGGGGGATGGTGTCAGGATTCAGTCACAATTCCACTCAATAATCAGTTATTTATAACATCATTCTTTTTCCCAATTTTATGCCAGCTTTGATATCGACGTCGTGTCACGAGGTGAAGGACTGCCCATTCCAACCTTTCACATCACTCCCATGTCAGAATTCAAGGTCACGATTTGATTATTCATAACCTACAGCATGGCAGTGACCAGTGGCAGCAGTCGGATAAATCTCGAGTGTGGCACAGATTTACAAGAAACAATGTTGCTCACTGTCACTCCTTTGTTTACCCAGCGAACCCTCACTGAGTCTCGTGGCTCTCTTAGGAGGGTCTTGCCAAATGTTTGCAGTCAGGGCAACGGTTACAATCTGCAATCCCAATTGAGCTATTTGCGGGTAAATTTTTCAAATTTGACAAATTTGGACCGTGACTCCAGCGTGTACAGTGGTCTATTGTCGCGAACGATCTCACGGGATCTTTAACTGTCCACTGGAAAAGTGGGTGGCTGGCTCTATTTTACAGGTCATACTTGCCGTGTTACCGCTGCCCCTAATCTGGGGGTGAGATAGGAAGTTGGAAGATTAAAAAGGAAACCTGGGATCTGAGAGAACCCACACATAATAGGGGATAATCAGCAATAGCCATGATCTATCCACTGTTGCATGAAGGCCCTTCCCAAATCGTCGCCATCTCTCATGGTCTCGTGATGCAATAATCCACCTCGCTTCCTGCACATAAACCAATCTTATTGCCCCATCTATGATGGCTTATAACTTTGCAAGATAGAGTGCAGTACAGCCTCCTAGCTGTACTGACGTATCTTTACCACCTCATAGCCAGGTGGAATGGGAGTTTCACTGCACATTATGGCCACAAGCTCCAATGTCAAAAGCATTGAGTTACCAGGTTATGCATCTAGTGGTGCGTCAATCCTAACACTCACGGTACGTGAATCAGAGCATGCAATTAAGAATAGTCTATTTACATTTTATGCGAATTTAATTAAAGATTTTCTGATATTACATTGCATCTAATGGAGCAAATAAGACTGTGCAATTGCCACCGGAATAACGAGAAATTATGAAGGTGAGACAAAAAGAGAATCTATGCTTGAATCGAAATCGCAACCCTGAATTGCGACAATGAATCTCAAGCGTTGCATCGGTGAATTGTTACACGCCTAATTACAGGTGTGCAGTGGAGCGTTGGTGCATTGGTGAGAAAAATACGGCTATGAAACCACCAACCCTACTCCAACTCCTTGCCATGTCAAACATTAGTGGCGAGTGACATCTGAACTGGTCTTGGGTCCCCTTCACCAATATGCACTGACCAGCTTGCTGAAGTATGGTCAGACGTCCCCCACGATCGACATGGCGTGGGGAGGGCCTCATCCAGCCGTGGATTGCGCCAAAACAACCGGCTGTATTCACACACCCCCGTAGCTCCGAGGTCAACGGTAGAATTCGTACATCGCCACAGCGGGACGTTTTTGATCTGTCATTTTGACTCAACCATTACAGAGCGTGACTGTCGCATCACACCTCCCAACGCCTCTCATCTACTCCCACCATCTCCTACGGCTACTGTCAGCTGTTCTTATGGGGAGTGGGGGGGCGGGTCAGTCGGGGGGGGGGGGTGGTCAGGTGGTAGGGGGTGGGGTAAGAGGGAAGGAACGAGTGTGCGGAGGCGCGCACGCCCTGAATGTTGAACAGTGGTGATGTCACTGCTGCTCAGCTGGTTCTGGAAAATGATGTCGGTAGCAGGCGGCAGCCGTGCCATGATGGATTCTTGCATCGTTCAGCGTTAACCCCTTCTGCTCTTTCTGCCTCTGAGAGACTGTTATTTTTGTAGCATACGCCAAAAAGAGAATCGATTTAAGATTAAAACACCGTATTGCCTTGACAGAATTAGGTGATGGCTAATTCAAATACACATACAATTAGCGATTGAAATGGCTGTACTGTATAAGCATACATTACAAAAAATAGTATTTTTCTTTGTCACTGCCTTCCTCAACATCATCTGTGAAATATCCACTGCTGCATTAAGGCCCTCCCCAAACTGTCACAGTCTCACTATCTAGCTTTTGCTGCACAAACTGATTTTATTGCTCCATCTCCAAGGGAGATGAACCATCGGACATGTGTGCCTCTTGGCTGCCAATGCATCGTTAGTCTCAACCACCAGCGAAATATCGTAATGTTGCTAGCAACAATGCCGTTATCGCCTGTGTTGGTCTGTTTCGCTCGCGTAGTGGTGACACAGACCACCTCTTGCAGAACCAAATTCAACAAATCGCACAAAAACTGCCCTACCCAAGGGTGTTTAGGTCGCCATCTCCTGGGTGTGGCAGTACAGCGATTGGATTGATTTTCATCGCTATTCTCGCCGTACGTTGGATGTTTGCTGTCTGTGCGGGAGTGGTACCCGTCTCGCTCTCGTGGGAATTTTCCTCCCGGATGCTTCCATTTTGTTCCCACGTGTGGAGATGTGGAGATGGGTGAATGTTCCAATATTGCACCACAGAGCTTGGCCAATTGTTTGCTCTGGTTCTGGCTGCCTTCACTGCCTGTGTGTGGTTTCCTGCGCCTCCTTGCTGATAACTGAGACGCAATTAATTCAAGTGACCACTGGTCCATACTCTAGGGGGCAGCACTTTCCCACCTGTCTTGCAACATGAGAGTAATGTCCTTTGCATGACGGACTGATACTTTTCATTCTCAGAGCTGGAATTTAGCCAAATTCAGTGGAGAACCATATTTTAATTTGAAGATTTTTTTTTACGCGGTTATTGATGGCCCTGTCTGAGACCATAAACTTCACTACACTTGCTATCACGGTTTAATAACTACTCAGTTGACGTGAGCCTATGGGTATGGATATGAGCCGATTGTACTTCATTGGTGACATGGGCTGAGACCATAAACTCGTTATGAATTGGTACCTCGGTAATTTGTTCCAGAAGGTAGGAGGACTTAGACCCGAAAATGACGTATACCAAACGAATTTTTCCCATAAGAAATATAGGGGAAGGAAATAATCTGTTCCAGAGTATAAGAAATTATATTTTATATGGCATATTATACATTAATGGGGTTGTATCAAATAATTTAGACACTACTTATTACTAAAATGCATACATAAGTTAAAATAAATGCATAAATAATTTAAAATAAATTGAAATAAAAATTAAACGTAACATCACTTTACCTTGCTGAGAGGAGGTGATAGCCTACGAGGATGGTGGTGAGGAAGGGGAGGAGGAGATGCTATTTTTTTGAAGGAGAGTCCCCTTCCATTAAAACTACTGCACAGGCAGACTGAGGAGCGGCGCTTTGTCTCAGTCGTGAACGGGGTCTACGCGGGTACGCGGTGACGCATCCCGACCCATACAAGTTCTTGCAAGCGTGTCGTATCCCAAGCAAGACGTCGTATCCCAAGACATTTTTTTCTCGTCAAAACACGACGTATATATTCCAAAGCGGTTGTATACCGAGGTATGACTGTATTTGAGAACCCGCTTGAATCGAACCCCATGTTCACAGCGGTGCTGGTGGCTCTCAATGTCTTTGTCCTCTGAGCAACCTCGCCACCACATTGACTTTGGCACGCCCCTCTCTCAACAACGTTTGTCGGTCACGCAGAGGCTCTGTTCGCGCTGCTTCTGGACCTGACGACGAGAAACGGGCCCGGCTCGTCGTCCGCATCGACGCGTGCGAACGGCGGGGTCGAGGGGAGCACCGGAGGAGGAGGTTCATCTTCCACCGCCACCGGCTCTTCTTCCTCGGCGGGCGCGAACAGCGACAGCATCACGTCGCTGGCGTGCGCATGCCTCTTCAGCCTCGTCGTGGCGTGGGGCGATACGGGCAAGATCCTGCGCGCCGTCTCGGCCATCCTCTCCCGCAACAGCAGCCTGTCATCGCAAATCATACAGGTGCGCTCACGCCTAGAGGATTGTCCGTCACTACACGTTATTGCGATCCATGCTGTTTTTATGCCGGTAGGCAGTTCTACACAAGTTAGGCAACCTCGAGGTCACGTGATCAAATCACCTGCAATGCACCTGATCTGGTCAGTCGGCCTCTGTGTTCGTCTCTGTCTCTCTGTTTCTCACGTGGTCCCTGTGTCGCCCTGTGTCTGCTTCCATGTGTCTCTTTGTGTCTTTATGTGCATGGCTGTGCGTGTGTTTGTCTCCTTGCAGTAGTGTAGCGGTTCATACACTGCACTACGAACCCGGCGACCCGAATTAGATTCCCACTCAACGGCCAACACCAGTGCTGTATATCTTAATTGGTCATAGGCCTCCCCTACGTCGACTCGGCCTCAAATGAGTATCTGGTGCAATGTGGAAACATCGCTACTGGGGAGACTAAGGCAGCAGGGCATGGTGCTAGCCACCCACCCCCTTCGTATGCTGTACAGCCTTCATAGGTACTGCTACTCACGAACAGTACTTGCCCCAACAGTCTGTTGAAAGGTTATACGGAGGATCTTTGCTTGTCTCATTGCCTGCCAATTTGTCTGCCTCCAACTGCTCCTCTGTCTTTCTCTCAAAGTCGATCCAAACGTTCGAGTAAGCCACGCTTCTTTGCGCAGTTGTCAAATTTTCCATACAACTTCCTTCGCTAGCACCCGTGTTTCTCATCCACGCGTCCTAGCCGGTGACACGCACTCTGCTCCTCGTGTCGTCCGAAGGTGCCGGCCATCCTGAGCGCGCTGCAGCGGTCCGTGCAGGCCGCCCTTGTGGGGCGAGCGCAGCTGCAGGACTGGTGCAGCGGGGGCGTGCGGCGGCGCGCGCTGGTGCAGCGCTGGATCCTACGGGAGGTGTCCACGGAGCTTGCAGAGCGGTGCCTCATGCAGAGCGACGGCGCCTATCTCTACGTGCTCACTAGCAAGGGCCTCTACAAGGTCGGCTCCGGCTACGGCGGCACCGTGCGGGTAAGTTCATTTGTTTGCGCGCTCGGTTTTTTGTCCGCTTGTTCGTCCGTTTGTTATACTCGTCAATCGAAGGCACCGCACGTCGCACCGCCGCTTCCTTCTGTATGTATGTGCGGTATGTTTAACTTCTTTCACACCATATGTAGCCCAGCCGTGATAATCGGAGGTGCCGGGGAAGCACAATAAACTAAACACAAAAGGCAGTTCTGCTCTATGCCGCAGATGTTGCAGAGTTGACACCTGACCCTTGAGGATTGTTCTTACAGCCTCCTCATCGTCTCCACCGTTTGGTTTTAGATCCGAACATTGTTACACGATTGGCATGTCCTTCAAGGACCACTCTTACGTTACGTCAGAAACATATTTGGTGGTCTGGCCGAGACTCAACAATTCACTTCGCTTGAGAAGCCCAGTTTGAATATGGGCAGTTGGAACCTAGGATTTAAATCCAGGATCTCAGCGGTCCCGGCTCAATTTCCAGTTACCGGATCCTGAACTGTTGACCTTGTATGTCTCGTGTTGTCCGTTGCTTTGCCATAGGGCCACGTGTACCACTGCAATCTGTCCATTCGCAACCGGAAGGATCGCAAGGCGTGGCTGGGACACATACAGGTACCTACAGACGTGAATATAAACATACGGATGTGAATACACACATGCGGTACATAATCGCACACGCTCGGACATGAACACGCATGGCTGATGCTGCATGAAGATCAAAATGATGTCTCTGACCTGCCTATGTCCTAAAATGTACATATTCCTCTTTATTTCTCTCAAATTCATTTCAAGTGTACCCCTTTGCATGCTATTTGAACACTTTCTATTTTCTTTGTTAACGCCCAGATTTTTTGATGCATTCACCCTCATAACAGGTAAATGCATAAAATACATTAAATATATCCGACTATAACCACGCGTCGGAAAACGTTCCAGAGTCGATGCACATGAATGATTTTTCTTCCTCGTCCTTTTTTTTTCCCGGGGCTGGCTTTGTCTTTGCAGGGGCGGCTGCTGTACCAAGACTGCGCCACCTCGGGACAGCCGGGCACCGCCGTGAGCATCCACGCCGAGACGCTGGAGCATGGCCCACCCGTGAGCCTGCCCGGTGAGCGACGCGGTTTCAACAAAACGTCGCCCTTTTTACACGCTTTGTTGTATCCTCAAATCTTGTAACTCAATTTTTACCCACTTCCCAATGTGGTATCGACTGCAAACTTGGTATACTTATGTCATAGTGATAACAATACCATATTCTATTATAAAAAATAAAATAAAAATTTCTAAATATTATTTTTACACGCGTTTTATTTACTCACGCTGTCTGTTGTTGTATCCTCAAATCTTGTAACTCAATTTTTACCCACTTCCCAATGTCGGTATCGACTGCAAGCTTGGTATGCTTATGTCATAGTGATGACAATACTGTATTCTATCATTAAAAAGAAAAAATATTTATTTTTAAACATTCTTTTTTATATGTTATGTTTCGGCTTGGGTCTAATTGTCCACGCTCAACTAACGTTGGCTGTAAATCACCACGGTCCCTTACGTTATGGCAAGCTTCGGGGCCACTTCTTGGAGTCGTGGAGTTCTTCCATTACTAGTTCGAGAACGATCCACAGAAGTGTATATATGTATGTATGTTGAGCTTCTTTCTTACCGTACGTAGCCAACCATGCTCATCGAAGGTGCAAAGTGGATGGTAAAATATAGCTTGAGTCACATAGCCAGGCACGATGGGGGGTGCCCTTGTAATCCAGCGCTTTGAAGGTGAGGGTTTTGTAGCTGGTGCAGATTTGTGACACTTCCCACTAGCCGCCACATGGGCTGCGAGGTAGGCCGGAAGATGGCAAAACAGAAAGAACTCATCTGTGCGGACTTTTGAGTGCTACCCCCTCTCTTGCATGTTAGGCAGGGGGGGGGCATAACACTCAATCCCTGTACAGATTGAAATGAACCCGCTTGCTGTACTGCCATACTATGGCAAGCCAGAAGATTGCGATCTCGACGCCCACGGGTAGGGTGCTGTATTACAGACGTCCCCGTGATCTCTGCATGTAACTCCCCTTCTCCTATGTGTGCAGGCCGCAGCGTGGATGGAGAGAGCATTCTGTTTACAGATGGGGAGCACGTGAACCAAATCGCGGCCTCCAAAGATGTAAGTGAAGTTGTATCGCTTAAAAATAAACTCAATAGTGTAAGAGAATTCATGTTGAGATTGCTCTTTCAGTGTGGAGTGGTTTTGTTGTGTTTACAGTGCTACGCTACACACACAGCGACCCGAGTTCGATTTCTTCTCACAGCGAACCGATATTTGAAACGGTCCTGTGCCTCCCCTGAGTTGGGTTAGCCTTGAAATGAGTACCTGTGTGCTGTGTTCGCTCTCGTAGGTGCTCGCTAACAGCACTTGCCCCAACAGTCTGTTAAGCTGTAGGGGGTATTTTTGTCTTGTCTTTGATGTTAGTGGGCGGCTCAGCGATGAGTGTGTTCACAAGAATATTCGGAGCGGTGTGATTCTGTGACCTTCCCAGAATTATTTTTGAACAAAGTCCATGGGGACTGGATTAGACAATGTGACACTTTGGCTCCTTCGTTTTGGTGGTTGACACCGCAAATGAGGTGTCACATCCCGGCGGCATGACCCAGCAGAAACCCCCAAAAAATACACCCCGGAGAAGTTGATTTTAAATAAAAAACGGTGAATAAATGTGAATCGCTCTACCGGCGGCGCGTAATCAGGCAGAATGTCACCCACAATTTACGAGTATCATTTTTTTTGGGGTGGTTGTGTTGGATGGCGCCACAGTGAAGCTATTTGGCCATGTCTGACTTTAACACCTGGGCACAGCAGCTGACCTTCTTCATACCCATCGGGAAATAGTCTCATTCATTGATTCACAGATTGCACTTCAATCGTTTCACTCACAAACTAATGCATTATGTGTTGTGGTGCGTACGACTCAATTGTTTGCGACTGGTAACGACGAATCGAGCTGAGAGTGGTG
This sequence comes from Lethenteron reissneri, assembly GCF_015708825.2. Classification (NCBI taxonomy): domain Eukaryota; kingdom Metazoa; phylum Chordata; class Hyperoartia; order Petromyzontiformes; family Petromyzontidae; genus Lethenteron; species Lethenteron reissneri. The sequence goes on from NC_083810.1 coordinate 8,770,388, forward strand.
GCACACAACTCACCAAGAGCTTTGTGGAGATGCAAATGTCACGAAACTCCATTCCCATCGTGGGCGTCGAGGAACTGTCGTACCCTGGCTCTGCCAGGAAAAATTCAGGACAGCAAAATTGTACTTTCTACCCATTCCGTCTGTATGGGGTAGAGTGTCGCCCCCTGGCACGCTTGGCTTTTCCCCGGGTGCTCCAGTTTCCTCCCACATGTAAACGCTCATTATTGGCCAATATTACCTTAATATGTAGGGGATCGCAAAGTTTGGCCAATCATTGGTGCCAATTTATAAGGCGCAATTCATCCAAGGGTCTCGGTGCGCCATGCACAATTTAAGGACATATAAATACAGTAAAACCTTGGATTGCGAGTAACTTGGTCTGCGAGTGTTTTGCAAGACGAGCAAACATTTTAAATAAATATTAATTTGATAAACGAGCGAGGTCTTGCAATACGAGTAGTACGTATACGCTTTGTCTGCCGAGCGTCACGTGATCACAACTGATATACGAGTGCTTTGGATTACAAGCACGTTTCCGGAACGAATTATGCTCGCAATTCAAGGTTTTACTGTACAACAAAGTTCAGAGTCTACTGTTCATACATGGAAAGCGTAGGACAGGTGAAAAAGGGTGAGTCTTTAGAGAAGACCTAAACATGGCAAGTGACATCACCTGTCTAACCACTGGTGAGAGTGCATTCCATAGTCTTTGGGCAGCACATGCAAATGCTCAGTCACCCCAGGTGCAGAGTCGAGTTCTCGGCACATGGAGCAGATATAAATCAGCAGATCAGAGAGGCCGTGACGGTACATGCAGGTGTATCAGTTGTTAAATATACCAAAACAAAGTTGTCTCGCTTTAGCCTTACAGGTGGGAAGTTCCGCTCGCGCGCACCTATTGGCCCCGGCACGGAAAATATTATTGAGGACCTGCTCCCATCCCCACCCCTCAGGACGGGTTCGTGGTGCGAGCGCTGTCCGTTGGCTCGGAGCCACCCCCACAGCAGGAGCTGCAGCTGAAGCTGGCGCGCAAGTGCCTGCACGCATGCGGCCTCTCGCTGCTCGACATGGAGAAGGACCTGCACATCATCAGTAAGGCGCACGCGGGAAGCCACTCGCGCTCACTCCTGTTTCTCTCCTCTTCCCCCACTGGCGCCGTGCTCCCTACCAACAAACAATGTCAGTTGGCGCAAACCAAGTTGCACGCAATCATTGTTGTTTCTAGGGTGCCACGGTGGCGAGATGTTCACTACCTAGCCTGGTTATGCAGGAGGTCGCGGGTTCGATTCCAACCCTGACGCCTGTATATTTGGAGTTTGCATGTTCTTCCTGTGGTCGCGTGGATTTTTCTCAGGGTCCTCCGCTTTTTCCCTCCACATTTAGAAACGTGCGTTTCCAGTATTCGACTGCTATGAATTTCCACATGATAAGCCACTTTGTTGAGCGATCATTTTTGGCCAGTTCGCTGAAAGATAGCTACATAGCTGAGTGGGCCTTACCTGGTAAAAAAATAGTTTATTATAGTTTTAACTCCGCGTTTGCTCAAATAGCGCCATGCCTTTGCTCTATAACACCATCAGCAAAGCACAAGCAAAGCTGCTTGTGGGTTTCGTTGTCTATCTCCTTCCCTGACTGGCCCTGTGTTCTCAACCACAATGTCATTATTAAGGCACTTGTAAAGATGAAATGTGTGTAGTGATCATAAATCAACGTCTAAGTTCGAAACCATCATCAGTAAGTCATCGTCCTTGTTTCTTCTCTCTTGCCCCACCGATATTATGCCTATACTTACCACACCATCAGTGTGGTGTGTACGATGGGAATAATTTCTCTCTTCCTGCTCCACTGGCACTATGGCTCTACCTACAACATCGTCAGCAGGTGCTAGGGAACTGCATATGGCCATCTCTTTCTCTCTCTCTCCTCTTGCCTGACCGGCATCCCAATCATCATCACAAACAAAGCTGCAAGACTATGAGAAGTGGAGAGGAATTCAAAGTAACCATTAAATCACCCTGCAAAGGTTCCAAGTGGCAAATGAAAAGACCGTAGGGAGGGGAAATCTTTATGGAAAAACAAGTGATATTTTGACGCTTACCTTAGCCATGGTAACGTTTGTTCCTTCACCTCATTGCGATGACAGGAGCCGTCACCAAATAAACTGAACAAGCATCACTTTGTCGCCTTGTAGGCACAGGCTTTGACGAGGAGATGGCCATACTTGGAGCTGGTCGCGAGTTCGCTTTAATGAGAACGGCCAACGGAAAGGTAATTAATCCTTCGGTACAACAGCCTCCGGTTTCTATGCATCACAAAATAACGAAACTGCTCGGGGGGGTTGGGCAGGTGGCTCACAGTGTCTGCTACCAGGGCAGAATGGTGAGCTGGCACTGCTGATATTCTGGGTCGGAATGTCGGGTTTATCGACAAATGATTAATCCTTCTTGCACGGGTGACCCGCACACAGAAACAGGTTGTTTGAATCTCCTGTGCGATTTACGGTGTGCAGGCGAGATCAGTGCAGCAAAACACACTGTTGTACTGTTCTTCTGTGCTCCCACGTGTACGAACCCCCTCACCCCCCCACCTTCGCCAACCCGCGCCAAGCAGCGTGGCAAACCTTGATTAAACAATCCCCGGTGCCGAAGTGGGCAAGCCCTTATCCAGCAGTGTTATGTATGTATGTATGTTGAACTTCTTTCGCACAGTACGTAGCCAACCGTGCTAATCGGAGGTACGGAAAGTCAGCAGATTAACAAAAGTCAGTGGGTTAACAAAAGGGGACGGCGCTGTGCTCGTACGCGAACCGATGCATCGTCATACACCTCCCCGCTGGCCGGCGACTGCAGGTTTACTACACGGGCAAGTACCAGAGCCTGGGCATCAAGCAGGGTGGCCCGGCCGTGGGCAAGTGGGTGGAACTGCCTCTCACCAAGTCGCCCAAGATCATGCAGTTTGCCGTGGGCCACGACGGCGGCCATGCGCTCATGGTGGCGGAGGACGGCAGCGTCTTCTTCACCGGCACCGCCAAGAAGGGCGAGGACGGCGAGTCTGGTAAGCCGCCGCGCCGCGCCTGCCCCCGACGTTGACGCCCCGATGGGCAGAGGAGAGGGGTCTCCTCTGCCCATCGGGGCGCCACTGGCAGTTCATGTTCGCAGTATTAGCGCCTGGCGCGGAAAACGTCATTCGAGGTGGAACAATTGGTCGATTGAGAAGCTGGTTAATCGATTGGAAATTGTAATGGCTAGTCTGTTGCGGTTGATTGCTCGGACCCCTTTCAAAAAAATGGCAGCCACCATGATGTCCTGCCTCCTGAAGGTGGGAAACCCCCGCCCAACAAGCCACGGCCTCCGTGCATTTGCTAATGATACCGATGATGTCACCAAGCCCTGCCCATTACCTCCCATCCAGCGGCACACGCAGGAACGGAGGTGACACTTTATTTTCCAACTATTTGCATGTGCATCGATTAGTTGAGAAATCGAACCGATGATCAGGAGAGTAATACATTTCGATCTTTCACACCAGCTGATTTCATCCCTGTACTTCCGTGGTGGACGTCCTCTCGGGTGTGTTGCCTCCTTAACCTGCTCTGTCATCAGTCTCGACCACTAGCTATGATCAAGTCCAGCCCAAGCCCCCTTCAGTATGACATGTTAACTTGTGTATGTTCCCCGATTCACGTTTGTTTGAATACAAATCAAGTTTCAAATCAAGTTTACACTGAATTATATTCACTTCCCCACCCCCCTCCCCCATCTCCGCCCCCCGCGGTTGTCCCTGTAGCCAAATCACGCCGACAACCAAAGGCGTGCAAGCCCAAGAAGATGATCCGCATGGAAGGAAAGGCGGTGGTGCAGGTGGCCTGCAACAACGGCAGCAGCGCGCTGGTGACGCGCGAAGGAGAGCTCTACACATTCGGGAAAGACGCGGTGTACTCAGACGCCACTGGTAACGATACACCCGGCATCAGTAGTGTGGCGTGGTTGGAATGGACCCTGGTGCCAGAATAATGATCAGTGCTTGGATAGGTGACTGCTGAGCTTGCCCGGTGCAGTATGAGTGGGTCTGCTAGGTGTTCTGAAATGGCAAAGTCTTACCCTCCTCATGTGTGTGAGATTTTTTGTCTGTGCATAGTGAATATTCACATTGCTTTCAAATTCTTAAAACTGCAGGCTGTGTTTTTGGGATGCATATTCGGCCGATACGGTAAAGAGAATAAAACAAATGTTAAGCCATGTACTTGGAGCACTGTGGGCCACTCTAGTGGTGTGACCACTACGGCCTCCTGTGATTGTCACTTTCTTTGACCTGAAATGGGGTTCAACCCTCCCTGCCTCGTCCCACCACTCTTTTCTCCTCTCCCCTCCTCTCCCTGCCCCTCCTCCACCCAACCACCCTTCCTTGCTTGCGTCACTTTCCTCGCCCATCACCGCTCCCCTCGCCATCGCTCTGCACCCCTTCCTCGCCCACTCCAGGCCTCGTGAAGGAGCTGAGAGGCCAGACGGTGACGCAGGTGGCTCTGGGGAAGGCCCACGCCTGCGTTCTCACCAAGTCCGGCACCATGTGGACCTTCGGGGTCAACAACAAGGGCCAGTGCGGCCGCGACACCGGCACCAACGCGCACGGGAGCAAGGGTGGGTGATGCCGGCTGGAGTGGCAGCGGCAAACAATGCGCCTAAGAGGCCATCAGAATATTTATTTATACTGGAGGCATCCGATGAGCTATAAAGTTCTTTTTCACAGATATCCATGGTAGCATGGCTAACATGGGAACTTTTCCAGGGGGGTTCTTTAATGAGTTGGTGATCTTCACCATGAACTCGAGAATCTTTGTAAATATGCTTCTTCCCAAAGCGCACTTTGTCTTTTGATAGTGCCTAACCAATGCCAATATTTCCAACCATTGTGTCCATGCTAACACCAACCCTGAAGCTAAGTGGTAACCGTAATCATCGGCCACGATCTGTCCGCTGCTGGATGAAGGCGTCTCTCATGGGCTTGCGATGAACCACTCCACCGGTTCGAATGAAGAGACAATCTTATTTGAAATTAAGTTGGATTTTAGGATCAGTGAAAATTAACAGTAGACCTATATCCCTTACACGGAGCTGATTTCATTACTCCGTCTTCACAGGAAACGTCTTCATGCGTGTGTTTTTACTCTTTCCCCAGCCCTAACCGTGAAGCTTACCCTTAAACTTGACCCCTTACTCCCTGACCCCTTCCTATAAAATGAATGACTAATCTAACTTTACCCCTAACCCAAACATGACTCCATCCCTAACGTTAAGTCTGAAGTCACAAATAAAAGTGATGCATTAATCAAATGATCATTGTGGCAGTGCTCATCTCCTGTTTAAAGCCCTGAGCCATTGGTGGAAATTCCACATTCTTATGGCAGATGTAATTGTATCCGTTAGACAGCCATGGTGGAATCCTCGCAAGGCGCTACTCATGTGATCAACGCCAGAGGGATGATGGGCTGAGTCAATTCCCAACCGGGGTCTGACCTCGCAACGTTTCCGATTGCGACGTTACCCTGACTCTTGAACCTAAACCAGAACACTACTCCACCCTTCCCGCGCCGACCCTCCGATTAGCATGGTTGTCTACGTATAGTTGCGAAAGAAGTTCAACAACAACAACACAAATGGTGGTGACATCACCTAGGTGCTTGTGCCAGGCCGTGTGCACTTTAAGGCCACGTGAAGCGTCGAAGTTCAACTTGCATATAACTCTGACCCTAACCCCAACACGCGTGGCCTCCTGCAGGTGCCGGCACGGAGCCGCAGGCCGTGGCGGCAATGGAGGAGGACTTGGAGGAGGAGGGGGACGAGGACCGCCAGGCTGCGGGGGGGGGCGGCGGGGTCGGCGGCGGCATTGGCGGCGCCGGAGCTGGTGGCGTTGCGGCCGGTGCCGTCATGTGCCCGCCCGGCACACACACGTGGAAGATGGAGCAGTGCATGGTGTGCACAGTGTGCGGGGAGTGCACGGGCTACGGCTCCAGCTGCGTCAGCAGCGGCCGAGCGGAACGCGCCCCTGGAACGTGAGTCCCGTGGCTCGTGACGTGGATCAACGGCCGTGTAAAATCGAACCTTTGTTGTTATCGTTGTTGCTATCGTTCTCTGGGCTTTCGTTGATGTCAGCAGCTTGAGTGATTATGGTCACCCCCGCCTGGTTCGTGTTGTGTTTACCCTCCATACCCTTGATTGTGTTTGTGTCTCTTCGATGTGTCTCATAGAATGTTTTAATGTTCATGCGGTTCACGATGTTCATCGTTGAGAGATGCAATTTGGTGAATGACTATGATAATAAATACAATTATCATGTATCTTGTGATTGGTGCCCCAAACACCACCTGCTCACAACCGCTGCCCCCTCCCCTAAACTTTCTACACTCCCATCGCCATTCTTCTAACCCACATGACCATCCCCTAATGTTCTCCACCCTCCATATGGCCCATCATCTTTGTCCCCTGTTAGTCGAATAAACTCGTGCTAAGTTGCAATGAACAGGCTTAAAGGCATCATGGTAAAAGCTGATGTTATTGGTCCTGCTTTTGCTGCTACCGCTGCTGTTGCTGCTTCTTATTTCTGCTGCTGATAATTCTCCTGCCACTAGTGCCGCCTCTGTTGATGCTGAAGCTGACACTGCTGATGATGCCGCTCGTGTTATGCCAGTGTTGGCGTTGTCGTACTACCGCTGTTGCTGCTTCTGGCGCTATTGCCGCCACCACCAATGCTCGCTCCTCCTCCTCTTGAGTCACCACCTTCTCCACTCCCACTCCCTCCCCCCAAGGCTGTGCGGCTGCGGCTCTGGCGACTCCGGCTGCGCCGAGTGCGGCTGCTGCAAGGCGTGCGCGCGCGAGCTGGATGGGCAGGAGGCGCGGCAGAGAGGCATCCTCGACGCCGTCAAGGAAATGATCCCGCTCGACATCATCATCGGTAGCGACCCTGTGGGGTTGGGGATCCCGGGGGGGCAGGGAGACCCGGGGGGGGCAGGGGGGCCCCGGGGCAGCGGCGGACCCCGAAGGGGGTGGAGGACCCCCAGGGGCAGGGAGGGGATCCTGGAGGGCAGGGACACCCGGAGACCGTCCCCCCGCCGGCTGTCCGCATCGGATCCGTTTTTGCGAATGGAGAATCCGGAACGTTTGTTCATCGGTTTGTCCATTCGTTTTGGCTCCTTGGAGATGGTGGTGTACATCACAGGTAGCGAACTTACAGCCACGGGGGCCAGACACGGCCCAGATCTTCATTTCACAAGGCACGCAGTCACGTGAGGCCCTACCGCTCCGAAACGGCCGGCAAACATTCTGTGATCATCGTGTATTAGGAGCTATATCGGACCTAGCAAAACAAGGCTAATTTTACAGTGGCTCAGTCACTTCTGCCACTGCAAGGGTGGGGGGGGGGCCCTCTTACACAGTGACACAAGTGGCTGAGGTGCGTGTTCCACATGTGGCCCACCACAAACCGGGGTCGCTCCATTCGGCTCTTTGTTTACAGCAATTTGTTAATCCGCTGCTTGATGAAGGCCTCCTCCCCCCACCCCCCACGCTGTCAAAGTTCTGTTTATTTGTATTCACCCTGATTTTTTTATTTCACCTTTATTTAATCAGGTAAAACAACCCTTGAGTTTAAAATCCTATTTTGTGCCGGGCACCTGGCAAGAAGTCAGCAACAATAAATCACCACATACATACACACACAGTACGAAATAGTACAACACAAAACATTAAAAACAATTACAATGGTCAATGACATTTTCTTCTATCAGACAGTGATCCCCTCTTCTCCATTGCATTGAACATTTCGTAGTTGATTTCACCTGCCTCGCTCTTGCCTGTTTGACATCCCCATTGCATGCATTGGCTTGGTCCAAAGCCACTTGACTGCCGTTTAAAATTTTAGATTTTCGCTTCCGTCACTTTGTGTTGCTGCATGCGTCACGCTGTTATTTGTTTTGCGTGTTTGCCCCCCTGCCCCTGCTCCCCCTGCTTCCCCCCCCCATTTTTTGCGTTTTGCCCCCGTAGGTTCTGTTGCCCAGGGCATAAACATAGAGGAGCGTCTTCCCTTCAAATTGGATGATAAGAAACTTGCTGTACCTAAAAACCACAGGCTGGAGGGGGGACAAGGTACGCATGACACAAGTCTGGCTGCTCTAAAAACAATCGCAGGGCAGCGCCGATGCTCGTTGACCGAACGTTCCGTTTTACGTCGGCGCCTGGTCCCGGTGCGTTTGGCGGATCGGCTGCAAAGCGCCTCTGAGTTCGCGGCATTGTGTTGGTTGGTGCATGGCTTATTTTTGTGCATTTGTGTGGAACGGTGGCGCAGTGGTTCGCGCGCTGCGTTGCTAAAGACAGCCGTTGAGTTTGATTCCCTTTCATGGCTGGCCACCCCACACTCTGCTGGCCTCAATAGGTGCTCGCTAACAGCCCTTGACATAACAGTCATTTCAAAGACTGCAACCGGGGGATCTTCGTGAGCGGGGAACGTTGTCGTGGGTGGTTTGTGTACCGCTCTGCAAATCCAGCAACCTGAGTTTGATTCCTGACCAAGGCTAACATCAATCAATCTTTATTTTACGTGCTAATATTACCCTCAATAAAGTAGGTGCATCAGTGCACATTACAGCAGCACGGGAACGGTATACGAGGGGGGGGGGGCATGCAGCAACAGGAATGAGAAAAGAAACCCGTCAGGACCTCAGCGGCCGACAGAGCAGAGTAAATTGCAAACGCGTGCAAAATAAAGTGCAACCGTGCGCAACGAATAGCACATTAGAAAGGTAAGCAGTAAATAAAATAAATAATAAGTAAAGACACCTATTCAGACTTGGAATCGAGACACTCGTCGCGTTTCAGACGTCCGTGGCAATGCAATAACAGAAGTTGTTCTGGGCCTTCTCTAGGTTGACTCAGCCTTAAATATGAGCCTCATCATCATTGCGGGTACAAACGTGGCTAGTTGTAGAGGTGGCCACACAGCCTCTGTGCGCCACGCTTGCTGGTTTTAGGAGATGCTTGCTCACATGACTTGCCCATGTCGGCTTATAGACTGTACGTGCCGCCTTTTTGTCTGCCAAGTGGCGATGTTTACACACCGCACCAAGTACTCAATTGAGGCTGAGTCGACCTAGGGAAGGCCCAGGACCGGTTCAGATTATCGTCACTGGTGTTGACCGTGAGTCTAACTACCGCTCCCGAAATATATACGCATGACCACATGCAATGAGAATGCGGTGGTGTAGGGAGTTCACGCACTGCGCTACAATCTCAGTCAACTCCTTTTGATTCCCAGTCGTGCATAACATCAGTTACACGTTTTACCTAAGCCAGTTCGTGGACCTTCCCGAGGTTTATTTGGCTTGAAATGAGTACCAGCCGCTTTACATGAACTTAAGCACTGTTTCTGGCTACACCACCAATCGCGTGGCAGTGCCAACCCTTAACAGATGCTCGCTAATAGCATTCGTTCGTGCAGTTTTTCTGCCTAAATGGGGGCGGGTTATTTTGCACTGTTTGCGTGCGAGTGTTCGTCTGTGTGTTTGTGGGCGTGCAATTAGGCGCGTGTGAGAGTGTCTTTTTAGGGAATGCAAATCCGATATGTTTTTGATAATTTCATTCATGAGCGTTGCTTAATTTTTCCTTTGCTTTAGCCGATGTGAAAATTAATCATTCTTGCCGTGAAAGAGTCAAAGCATGACGGCCCTTTCACTGTAAGCGAGCATAGATTGCCTGTGGCTGATCAAATGAAATTGGGCCGTGTGTTCCATGGCACTCGACCTCTTAGCTCAAAATTGATGAGCATTTTCAAAACCTGTTGGGTCTGGGACAGAAATGAAACACACTTACACGGTCAATAATTTAAACGCACATCTGCATAGCGGCTCTACGCTGGCTTTTACTGATTCTACCGCTTGTTGTTCGGCACCATGTCGGACGTTTGAGCTCCCTCCGGTTTGGCCCACGTGTGTACAAATTACAAAAGCGAATATATAACATCGGCTGGCCCAGCGTCAAAACGTGTCGCTGATACGTTCCGATCCGGGAGAAATTCCCAGCCATATGGAACGAAACGTCAGACATCGTGCTGAATGGCATTTAGCGGCAGAACCTGAGAACACATTGGAGAGAGAGTGGTACAGCAGCACAGTCACGGGAAAGTCTCGGCAGCGTTACACATCTGCATACCGTGTTTACATTAATGTATATGGCATTTAAAAATTATTGTAAGTTTAAAGATTTATTTTTAATATACACTGCATCACCGAGCGTTAACGCGGCTATAAATATATGCACGTAAGGGAATGTGTATAATCTTGTGTATTATTAACGAGCTGCGTGTAATTGCACTGCCGTTGATGGTAATCAGGTTTCCGCGCCGCCTTGGCAGCTGCTGCTGGGCCGTGATTAACGATCGCCCCCACATGGCTGCGAAATGCACCGGCGATGGTGCCGGTTTGTGTCCACAAGCTTGCGGTTTTTAAGATCCACACTTTGAGCAAGATTGGTATCGTGACCTATATAAGCATACGTTACAATGTTTATTTGTATAGCATCTTCATATTTGACCGCATTCCAAGAAGCTGTAAAGAAAGTGTGAGAATATATTAGGAGATCTTGAGCCCTTGGCTTAAATAGGGCAGAGAGTTAACAGCACGGATGGCAGGGGAGAAAGGAGTCTAGGTTAAGGCCTTGGGAATTTGCCCCATTATTGCAATTTATTCCTCTGCCCCAAATAAATGATCCACTGAACATCTTGGTTAACTAAATGCTTTGTCCACTGAATACCCTTATTAGTTGATCACCCAATCCACAGAATTCCACGTTCACCATAAACCTGATCCACCATATGCCCGTTGGTGCCATCAGCTGCTCAGACTCTAAACAAAATCACACACTTTATTTAAACCAGGAGCACACACCCACTGATACAGAATACCTCCGATTATCAAGGTTAGCTGGTGTTAAAGTACACGGCGTGTTCTTTGCCATGCCTGACCTTTATTTCTGTTTAAATTAAATTGCCGCGTCTCGCCCTTCATCACCAGGCAGCGTTGCCTCCCTCCCTGCGCCCGAGCGTGATTGTGTGCATGCGTGCAGCTCGCGAATTAACAGCCTAATCCTCTTTAGCTTGTCAGCGATCACTCGTGGCTTAATTACACGACTAGCTCAGAGCCAGGGCATTGTGAGTGAGCTGATTGAGGGTGGGGGGTGGGTGCCTGGGTGGGTGAATGGGTAGGGGGGCGAGCGTGAAGAGGCATGCGCTAACCTCGACCACACGCAAGCGGCCGTTTTGGCACCGGTTGCGGTTGTTCTCCTGCTGCGGTGAAAACCGTAGCGCGCGGACCGGCTATGGCAATTTGAAATGCGCGGCATGTGCCGTTCACAGCTGGGAATCCCTCTGCCGGTTAGCCGATGTTGGCAGCGAAATGCACCGTGTGCAGAATGGAAAGAGCACAGTGCAAAATGAATGCATGCATGAGCAGACGTGTACCTCTCTCTGCCTAAGGTTTGAGGGTAACAGCAACTCATTAATCAATAACTGCCCAAAAATAAAAACACGTGTCATATATTCGTTTTTGGCAACTGCCCTTCCTTCATAGCACATGGGTGAAAATAGTGACTTGCTGAATAATAGGCAAGCAAGGATCCACTCTCTGATTCCAGCTGTGATATTGAAATGGCAAAATCAACAAGGGTCGACCGAGCTCATGTAGCCAGTCAAGAACATCATCAGACGTGGAATTCACTTTTTGTTCGTCGTAGGTGAGGCTTCTGCCCATTGTGGGTTGATCTCGTGAGTGATCCTCTTCTATCCCATTCCATTTGTGAATCATTAACTAATGATTGTCTTGCCTTGGGCCGTTCTCTAGCACGGCGGGTTGCACTGCCCTGCGAGAGATCCAAATAACTTCTTCATCTTTCGACGCAACGCCGCCAGCAAAAAATTAGGATAAACAATTGGAGGCAGATTACATAGTTATAATAAATGAACAATAGGAGTTATGACAAAAATGAGAAACGTTTCAGTCAAAGCCTGTTCAGAAGAAAAACAAAATGGACTAAAAACGCCTTACCTGAGTTCTGCCTAACCGTCTGCAACCATCTGCATGGCCTGTCACTGCTGTCGTACCTGTCAGAGATGTGTGGACCAGTGGTCGTCCAAGAACACCGGTGAAGTCAGCCAAGCACGGGGACCCATGTCGTGCCACCGATGACAAATTCCCTGTGCGGGCTCCGTTCTTTCTCAGTCGCTGGACCCACTGCCTGAAACTCGCCACTAAAGCAGCTTAGGGACTAAAAACGTCCCTCTCTGTCACCTTGCAACCATGCAGCTCGCTATTGGTGTTGCCACAAGATAGCACGTTCTTTAAAAGTCTCATTACTAATAATGCTTATGAAAACTCCCCCCCCACCCCCCCATCAGTGGTTAAATCGCCCAGTGGCAGAGTCTCATCTCGGCCGTGTTGTGTGCCGGAGCGTTGCAGAAGGCGATGGAGAGAAGGGGGAGAAGGATGCGAGCAAGACGACGACCTACCCCCCGGGACTGCTCCACTTCGGATTCGGCCTCAACGAGCCGAGGGCTGCCCAGGTGTCCTGTGGTTTCCACCACTCAGGTGTGCGGGTGGCCAGTCTCTCTCCTTACACTCGGGTACAATGCGGATTGACGTCGCGTCTATATGCCGCCGCGTCTCAACACGCTGCAGAAAAAGTTGAGCTCATAGACCCACACAGAGTTTTCTGTCCTTCCCTGCACCTCCGATTAGCATCGTTAGCTATGTACGGTGCGAAAGAAGTTCAACATACATACATAGTCTTCACAGAGACTCGTATACAATGCAATTTGTATTTACATGGCATGTTAATGCTGCCGTATCTCAACAAGCTGTAGAGAAGCGGTGGGAATATATATTACAGCCCTCTGGCAGTGCACTGCTGGATTAGATAAATCACTTTTGAATCGTTAAAAATTATATTTAAAAACAAGTAACTCCAAGTTTATATATGGGTTCTAATCTCTGTTGGCATAAAAATCCAGCGGTGAAAATACTACCTTCCTATACAGGACCATGACTATTAACTTCTCAAAGTGGTATATATTTTATCAACCCTGGAAGAGATAATGCCAATGAGCTGAGTCAAACTCTAACCCCCAACCGTGATCATGAAGTTCGTCATTTTTATCCTGTGCTGACATCTTTGCAGAGGATTGGCGTTATGCAACATTTCTCACTTCCACCAGTCTCCATGCGTTCATGCTCCGAATTCCGGTCTTTTTGCTGACGTCAATAGTTTCCTTGGTCTTCCACGTCATCTCTATCCACATGTGACTACTTCGTATTCACAATGTTTTAAAATGACCTCCAGGTTTGCGGATGATACGTCCGATAATTTCATCTTGCGATATAACCACAGCGCATAAAATATTTCAAGCGACTTCAGCGACAGTCAATGGGTTTGCTCACGTAATTTGTGTCGTGAAACTCTCCGCCACCCAATGCAGCCAAACACATTGATTTGTCACGTGTCTTATGAGCGTTTTTAACCCCGAAATTATTTTTTGTAGGTATGTTAAACTTCTTTTTCTCCGTATGTAGGCAACCATGCTTATCCAAATAAGTTGTAAGGACATTTCTCACAGCGAAATTTTGAAATTAGATGCGACTTTTCGCTTTAAATTGTGCAAATCATCTTCTGGGCAAAACAAAACAATACATTTGGAGACATCACCACGTGGCCTAAACAAAAAATATATTGTGTCTCATAATATTGGCTGTTAAAACCTAATGTGTTAAGTTACAGTCATTGATTGGTTATTGTATCGTGTGTGTGTGTGTATGCGATCCTTCCTGTGGTAGTGGTGCTCATGGAGAGTGGGGAGGTGTTCACGTTTGGCTACGGGCAGTATGGCCAGCTCGGGCTTGGAGACTGCAACCCCAGGCAAGAATCGATGCGCACACAAAAACAACAACAACAACAACAGTGATGGCAACATCACCACAGTGCTTGTGCCAGGCTAGGTGTGCTCTGAGGGCCTTCTCGTGAAGTGTGGAAGTCTCACTGACAGAAATTCAAGGGACAGACTCGGGTGTCATGGGTTAACAGACTGAGATGGCTGGCAGATGCACCACCTGTGTTACGCACTGTGCCAACTGGCTGTGTTTTAGCGCACGCACACACACACACATAGAGCCATCTGGTCCAATGGTAAAAAGCGCTGCTAATACCAATGAGAATTTCTGTTCGAGCCAATGGCGATGCAGTATTGGGCATGTGAACAGGAATTAAAACCCTAAAACATCCATTCTAGCTCCTAGCCGTGCACAGTGGCAGACAGCAGTGGTGCAGTGGTTAGCAGAGTGCACTAAGAATCCAGCCAGTTGAGTTCGATTGCCTGCGTCGACAATCATCATTGGCGAGTGATTATCGGAATTAGTCCTGGGCAATTCCCTAGGTCGACTGAGCCTTAAATGTAACACCTGACCTTAGCGTTTAAACATCGGCACCGTGCAGCCCAAAGGTTTGGCGGGACGCGACGGCGCCAGCCACGCCGCGTCACGCCATCGTGTGCCGTGCAATCCTTTAATCGGCGCTCGCTGACGGCACTTTGCCCCAACAATCCGCGCACGTGCAGGTTCTGCCCGACGCTGGTGCCGCTGCCGGAGCGCAGCGTGCAGGTGGTGGCCGGTGGGAACCACTCGGCGGCCCTGCTTGCCGACGGCTCGGTGCACACCTTCGGCAGTTTCTCGGTGAGCGGCGCGTGGTCGCTACAATGTGGTGCTTGCGTGTCCTTGAGTTCTCGTCAGTTTTTGGTGAGCCGGGTTGCTCTTGGAAATGAGGTGATCCTCCTCCCCCCCCCCACCATCATCTATTTGAGCTTCTCACCTGGTTCGACAAAATAAACTTGCAGGTATGTACTGTATGTTGAACTTCTTTCACACCGTACGTAGCCAACCGTGCTAATCGGAGGCGCGGGAAACTGGTTTCCGAGCGAGAAACAAAGCAAATGATGAGGAAGTTGGGTGTTGGCGCTGTTACTTGCAATAGCGCAAGGCTCTCACGGAGGAAGTTGCTGTGTTTCACAGATAATTACAATCTGCAGTGGTTTCACACTTTGGAGCGATGTGGCTGTTCCTATACCCAGTTCGCTAACTGGCAAGTCATTTTCAAGATTGGCAATTTTTGGACCGTTCACTACGAAGCGGACGGCTCATATAATTATTACACCCACGGTATTAACCAAGATTGCCAGTGGGCTCTAACTGCGAACCAAAGAGAATTGGATATTATCGGGCGGCAGGGGTTTGATACCCGAGGTTTTTCTCCTCTGGTTCTGCATCGGCTTCCCCTGTTCTCCTTTTTCCTCCTATGAGCTAAAAAAAACTATGCAAGGTAACTGATATTGCATCCCAGCTCTGAAAAATGTACATGAAAATTCCTAGATTGGGATTGCACATAGCAGCATCGCTCGGCCACTGCGAAAACTCGACAGGGACCCCCCCTGAAAAAAAAGGTTCTCTCGACTCGGCGAGGCTTTCCTGCTCAAACGAGCACAGCAACGACAACAATAATCAAGCAACAATAATAGCAATCTCGTTTGTACGTTGCATTTCACCCCCAATGCCCGTTACGCACCGTGGCGCTCCTCCGCCCCTGTTGCTGTCGTCAGAAGGGGCAGCTGGGCCGCCCCATCCTCGAGGTGGCCATGTGGAACGCCACCCCGGCCGCCATCCCCAACGTCGGCGCCAGGTTCGGGCGCAAGGCGGCGTGGATCGGCGCCAGCGGAGACCAGACGTTCATGCGGATCGACGAGGCGCTCATCAACGCTCACGTCCTCGCCAAGTCCGAGATCTTCGCCAGCAGGAACATCATTGGTGCGTTCAGCAGTCGCGCGGGGTTGCTTACTACAGCACCTTGGGTAGCCAACTGCCGGGAATCTAACTCGGGTGTCCGGGTTCGTGGCACAATGCGTCAAACCAAATTGTGTTGGCGTGCTTTTTGTTTAGGCTGACATGGGTTGTCGTGCATGGAATGAAACGGGGCTCCACTTCCTCCCTGCCCTGTAAATTGTTATCCCTGTATTAGACGAGTGTGTGGCCCTCTGGCCCATGGGCCGCATTGCATTTGCGCCTCCTGCATACTGGATGTTTGTATGTTGAACTTTTTTCGCACCATACGTAGGCAACCGTGCTAATCAAAGGTGTGAGGATAGCTATGCCGCTGCCCATAAACTCGCATAAGCCCTCGACTCACGTAGGGCGTGTGGTCGAGACTAATGACGGAGTGGCAGCCGGAGGAGGGAGTACTCCCAGAGCACGTCCACCGTCGAGTTTAGGCGGACGTCGGCCCGCAGCACGGCGTGAGATGACGACGGTGACGGAGATATTGCAAGACCTCCTTCGGCAGCGGGTTAAATCGTGCCTGCTTACGGCGGTAACGATGGCGAGCGCGTGAACTGCTGCTGACGTTTTCCGCCCGCGCGCTAGGCCTGCTGCCCTCTGAGGCCGGAGTCCCCGCGCCCTTCAAGTGCCTGCTCATCAACAAGGCGGACGGCAGCTGCCGCACCTACAACGACGTGGAGCAGGAGGAGCTGCTCGGCTCGGCCGTGTGTCTCGACCCCGTCTACGACGTCCTCTGGAGGTCGGCCACACACCACTCTTGTTGCCTGCCCTGCCGCCAGATGTTTTTAATGCTTTCCGACTGTGGTTGAAAATGTTTACGCGTTAGCGCTGTTCGTCAATTCGTCCGTACGGGAGGGGGTGGGCGGGGGGTCACTTTAATGTTGCAAAGATGATGCGATGTGAATGAACCTGTAGCATAAACTTATGTTGCTATTATGGACTTACCCCATTTTAAGCCAGCGAAATTGATCAAAGGGTTGTCTAAAACTAGGAGAGGCAAAACAGAGCAAAAAGTACTGTTTGCAAATACGTCAATGCGTTTCGCCTTGACGGCTTCCATACTGTTAACGAAACACTTTGGAAGACAAATGCATTTTGGAAAACGTCGCTGTGCCCGCGTATCCCTGTCTCACCGTGTCGCTGTGCCGCGGGGGGCAGGTTCACGCCGGGCTCGGGCGAGGTGTGCTGCTACAATGCCGTGGCCGCCGATGCTCGGCTATCGGCGCTGCCGGAGCTTCAGCGGCGTTACAGCGTGCTGGCGCCGGAGCTGGCACTGCCCGTGGGATCACACGCCTCTACCACGCGATCGCACGCCGCCCTGCATGTCCTCGGTGAGCGCCGGAAAGAGGGAGGTAGGGTGGGTGGGTTTATGGGTGGGTAGGTAATTTGGTGGGTGGGTGAGATGGTGGGTTAGTTAGTGGCTATGCGAGTCTAGTTGTGCGGTTTTAATGGACTGCGTGTGCCATCATACAGGCTGTCTGGACACGCTGACCGCCATGCAGGACCTGAAGCTTGGCATTTCCAGCGCCGAGGAGGAAACGCCCGCCGTCGCCAAACTCTACACCAAGGACGACTACAACGTGGTCAACCGCTTCGAGAGTAAGTCGCCCGCCAGACAGACTGCCAGTTTGTGCTACCCTGGTGAGGGTGAGCAGGAGATAGTTATGGGAGGCAGTGGGGGCCATAGGACTGTGTGGTTTGGTCGGCTGTGCAGACAGGAGGTGATTGAGTTTATAACCAGTCAACTTGGCAGAGAGGTTTCTAGGCAGTGTGGCTTTGGGGTCAGAAAGAAATGTGGTTTGGTCGGCAGAGGGTTTGGTAGGGATGGGTAGTGATTGTTTTTATAAGCCGGTGAGAATGACGGCTTCTCGGGGGCCGAAAGACCATGTGGTTTAGTAGGCGGTGCGGTTGGTGGGTCGGGTGGGTTCAGAGGCAGTTGAGGATGGGTGGCGGTTGGGTTGGTAGGCACTGCAGTCTAGAAGGCGGCAGGGCTCGCAGGCCAAGTGAGAGTCATGCGTCGGCAATGCGCGGTTCTGCGAACCTCCCGAATCTCGTGCTCGTGTCGGCGTGCAGGCCACGGAGGAGGCTGGGGCTACTCGGCTCACTCGTTGGAAGCTATCCGTTTCGCGGCCGACACCGACATCCTGCTCGGCGGGTTCGGTCTCTTCGGCGGCCGCGGGGAGTACACCGCCAAGATCAAGGTGAGGAGTCGCACGCACGTGCGGGGCCACCGCTCATGGCCGATCGTACCGTCGACTAAAGAGCTCGGCCGTGGCCGATAGTGAGATTGATTGTAGGTTAACGTCTGTGCTATTGTGTTGCATCCGCTTACGTTGAGAGACAGAGAGAGGATCGTCTGCATCAGAGTACATGTGCAAGTTAGGGTCGTCATATTGACCATTAAGAAAAGTAAGTGGGCTTGGGCTAAACCCGTCGCTGAAAGGAATGCTTGGCCGGTGGTCAAGACTAATAATGGAGTAAGAGCAAAGGCTGGGATTCCTGCACTTCTGGTTCCACATTCCTTCATCACTGGTTCCATGTATCGGATCCAGAATCAGAATCTTTATTTATCCTGGAGAATCCGATGAGCTATGAAGCTCTTTTTCACAGGTGCTGCGCACTGATTACACGCCTACACACATACACCCCGGTACTAGGTTCTCAGCTTGGTCAGCAAAAGAACTCTGAACTTGAAACCTATTTGTGTGCGTGCAGATGTTCGAGCTGGGCCCGGAGGGCGGAGAGCACGAGACGGATGGGGACCTGCTGGCCGAGACCGACGTCCTGGGCTACGATTGCGCCGCACGGTACTGGCGGGCAGGAATGGGTTCCCTCGCACTGCTTCTACCACCACTGCCCACCACCACCCGTTCTCTCCTCTCCCTCTCCTTGGTCTGTTCACTTTCAAGTGTGACGATTCGGTTTTACGAGTATTCACCAGCAAACTAGATTAATATCTGATCAGCTGCCCGTGCGAGCGCGGGGACATGTGTGTTGGTGGTTTTTAACCAGTGGTGAAAATTTAAGCCAGGTCACCAATGCCTGCACACACAAAAAAAACACCATCGTATTAAATTTAGCTCTGCACTGAATTTGGCTAAATTCCAGCTCTGAGAATTAAATAATATCGGTTTGAATGTCATACTATGATGATTACTCTCCATCGCAAGGCAAGTGGGAAATTTCTGCCCTCTCCTCTGTGTGGACCAGAGATTATTTGCAGGGATCTCGGCGCTAGCTCTGCAGTATCTGCTTCCGCGGGTCGTTATCTAACACAGGGTGATGTGCATCTCTGCAAGAGATCCGGGTCGTTATCTAACACAGGGTGATGTGCATCTCTGCGAGAGATCCGAATTGATACTTGGTCTCATGACGTGATGCCGGAAGCACAATTAGACTAACATTTGCGGAAAAAAATACAAATAAAATGAAGGCAGCAGACTACTTCAAGAGCCATTGACCGATTTACTAACCTTGCCATGAACAGCTGAACATGGCCGGCAAACTCCCCTATGCTGTTTAAGGTGTGCATGTTGAGACTTTTTGCCGTGTGTGCCCACAGAGAGAAGTACGCGATGATGTTCGAAGAGCCGGTGCTGCTGCAGGCCGGCTGGTGGTACGTGGCGTGGGCTCGCGTCTCTGGTCCCAGCAGCGACTGCGGCTCGCACGGCCAGCCGACCATCACCACGGACGACGGGTGGGTGCCACAGCGCTCGCCGGCAACGACCGCTGGCCGCCAGGCAGCACTACCACTGCGAGAGCAAACGCTGGGGAAACACTGCCACCGCCTCTTGTCTGTCCAGCTTACGTGTGGTGGGATTTTTCCGGTCCTGCCTGTTCGCTCACACATGCCCACGGCCGAGACATCCCAATGCAGCGAGCGCCTTGCAAGAAAGTCCTGGAAGGAAAGCGAGGCTTTGCTCCGTAAACAAATGACATTGTCGCGATAATTTTCACTTTGCCACATCTCTTTGCAGGGTCGTGTTTCAGTTCAAGGGCTCGAAAAAGTCCAACAACGGAACAGATGTGAATGCTGGGCAAATTCCTCAGCTGCTGTACAGGTGTGTGGCACGATGAAATAACATTTGGCGCTGTAATAGGTGCTTGCTATAACAGCACTTGCCCCAACAGTGCATGTATTCTGAAAGGCAGCTGTGTGTGTGTGTGTCATTGAGAGATTGTGATTAAACGTGGATACAATTGGAACGTGGGGGTGCTGTGGTTAACATGCTGTGCTCTGACCCCGATAATCTGGGTTGGATTCCGAGCCGTGATGTGTGTTTCTTAAATTCCTGGACACGGCTCATGTGAAAGTGGTTGCAAAGACTTTTCCTTGGTCTCCCTTAAGGTCAACGCAACCTGGTGAAGTGTGAAAACATCAGTGTGCCAGGCTTTTGTGCTGTCCACACCACTTACCCGTGCACCTTTCTTGGCCTTCGTAAGTGCTCGCTTAACAGCACTTGCTGGCGGCTGTATGGGGGATCTCTGTGTATCCGTGTGTCTGTGTGTCTTGTGTCCAGACTCCCATCGCACGACAACAGCTCGGGGAAGGGCAAGCCTCAGAGCTTGGAGCCAGTACACATCCTGCGGCGCTCCTTCTCGCGCACCGTCTCACCCGTACGTACCGGTGCCCGTGCACGCCACCCTTGAGGTTTACATCACGTGATTTTCTGGTCACGCCACCTATAATAATCTAAACAAATATGTGTATCTTCTTGGTTCTTTCGGTAAAGTCCCGTAGAAGGGAAATAATTAAATAATAAAAATAAAACATTATCAAATACAATTCTCACGACGTTTCGGCCACAAAGCAAGCAGCCGTCCTTCGGTGAAGAACAGGGCTGTCGGAAAGACACCGACTGAATGAACACCACCAAGCTTGGCAGCGTATATTTAAGCTAGGTTAGACAAATATGTGTAACTCTCATCATGCCCAGTGCTGTAAAGTGCAGTCTCCAACTCTTATTATCCGCTCTATCTCTTTGGGTTATCTGTGTACTATGACGGTCCATTGCCCAAAACGTTGCCAATTATATATTTTTATAGTTTATTTTATTTTATCTGTAAATTGTAGAGCAGCGGTGCGGCAGTTAGTTCTCTGTGCTATGAGCCTCCCATAGCTCCCTCTGGTGGAGAGCCCTTCAACACAGCAAGCAGCAGCTGGGCCCGCCCCTTCACCACCACCTCCTGACTTGTCGCTGCGCCCAGGAATGCTTCGAGGCGCTGCTGCGCGTGCTGCAGTGGAGCTGGAGCACGCTGACGGCCGGGCTGCAGGAGCTGGGTGCCGTCACGGGCTTCACGAGGACCGCCACGCTGCTGGACCTGGAGCGGCTGGTCTTCCTGGCGTCCGCGTGCCTCCGGCTGCTGCGCGTGTTTGTGTGCGAGATCTACCCCAGCGTGGGTGGGTAGCGCGTCCGTGTGCGCCACGCGTGTACACGCCCCACATTGGTGGACGTGCGCCGTGCGCGTGTGTACAAACCCACAGAGGTCTGGACGCATGTGCACGTGTACAAACTGACGTGCGTGTACAAACCCGCATAGGTGGACGCACGCATTTGTACAAAAGCACATGTGTACAAGCGGCACTCTAATCACCGCGCCATCACTCTTCCAGTAAGCGTAGCCAACAGGCAAATTCAGAGTTGACATTCACGCGTGATGTAAGTCGCAAAAAATCGACCTTTCTAAGTTAACTTTTAAACAGTCTACGTTTGGCCTTTCAAAAGCTGTTTAATACTGCATATACAATAATGATGCTGGGCAGAGAATTGCAGCCTTGGCAAGCCAATAAACACGTATGTATGTGTTAGTGTTCATATGGCCTTTAGAAATCATGCTTCGCAGTGATATTCACACATCAGTGCTGTTCGTTTATCCACTACGGTTGGTTATTATTTACCGGCATCTCGCGAGGCTCTGTAATAACGAGGCCTACTGCTACAATTGCGGAATGAAAGGGCAGCTAGGAAGCGTATCTTTGTGCCTCTCGCATCACACGCAAAAAATCACGCCCACCCCACACTGCACACAACATATCACCTGCGTGTGTTGGTGAAGGTGGGGCCCAAAGACCGCTTCATATATCACTCGTTGCTGATTTTAGCCGTGGCCGCAAATTTAGTAAGCTGTCTACAGTGCATTGACACAGACAAAGATCCCCCCGTGTAGCCTGTAACAGACTGTTGGGGTCGATGAAGGCTGGCATGGCACACGAGTTTGGTGGGTTGTCAAGACCACACCCGGCCACCTTTGTGTCTCCTCGGTGCGAATGTTGTTTACATACATACGAGGTACTCATTTATGGATGAGCCTACCTAAGGGAGGCAATTTACTGTGATTTGAATGTCTCATTCATTTGTGAAACGTCTAAAACATTAATGGAAGCCTCACCAATGGTTAACTAAGGATGGGCAGTCATTATGAAACAGTGCAGCACACATACACACGCACAGAGGAGTTAAAGCGTCATTTACAGCTAACGTCGAAAAATAAACCTGACCCGAGTGCCGGCTGGGTTTGGTGGTCAGTGCGCGCCTCCCAGACGGCGTCAAACCGGCGCTGGAGGAGACCTCCAAGCTCGCCGAGTGCGTGGGCAACACCAGGTGCTTGCTGCAAAAGATCCTGGGCGACGAGACGCAGGCCCGTGCCGTCAGGCCGCGGCGGGACGAGCGGGGCCGCCCCGCCGGCTCGGGCGACACGGCGGCGGTGGTGCCGGGAAAGCCGGCCAGGCACGAGCGGGCGGACGGGCCGGAGGGCCTGCTGGAGGCAGTGCTGCAGGAGTGCCACAGCACGTTCACGGCATGCTTCCACGCCTTCTACCCGACGCCGGCGCTGCAGTGGGCCTGCCTCTGCGACCTGCTCACGTCCGTGGACAAGGTGCGGACACAGAGGGGGAGTGTGCGTTGGGAGTGCCTTCTCTCGTCGTTCGCTATTATTACAATAGTTGTAACAGCGATTTGCATTCTGAAGAAATGTTGCAGGGCCATATCTGACTATGACTGCACTGAAGGCATCTTTGTTATCACAAGTTGCTGGTATGAATGATGAGCTGCGTACGACCAAAAAGACTGTGATCTTTTTATTATTTTTTGAGCTCGTAGTTCAGGACAGGTTTTGTGTTTTGTCTCTTTCTTTAACATATACCAATTTTCCACCCACATTCCTCGTCATATCCAACGCGTGACATTCTCCTTTTGTCTCTCCATCTCCCTGATATTCTCTCCATCTCTACATCTTCTTCCCTGTCTCCCCCAATCCCTCCCATCTGTCCACCCACAGGGGTCCCCGTCCGTGCCGCGGCGAGGGCGCCTGCTCGCCGCCATAATGTCGGCGCTGTGCCACGCTACGGTGCGCCTGGGCTCCATCCTGCCCGTCGCCTACCAGCGGGAATCCCAGCGTCCGCGCCAGCAGCAGCTGCAGCAGCAGCACAACAACCAGCACCAGCAACAGCAACACAGCAACCACCACCACCACAACCTCCAGCACCAGCAGCAGAACAACCAGCAGGTGTTGGCGGCCAGCGGCGGCGGCGCCGGCCTGGGCACGGAGAACGAGCTGGCGGCCGGCCACCGCTTTCCCGTGCTGGTGGCGCACATGGAGAAGCTGGCGCAGGTGGAGGAGGGCGTGGCGTGTGAGCGGCCCAGCTTCGCCGACGTGCTCGAGCACATGCTGCAGATCGTCACGTCGCCCGTGCGCGAGCGGCTCGTGAGGGTCGGCGCCGGGGTCACGAGGTCAGAGAAGCTGGCCCCGCCGCCCCGTGCGCTGCCCGGCCCGCTCGGTGGTGGTGGCGGAGGCGGCGCACAGCACCACTCTCCGCTGCTGGTGTCGCACGCCTGCGGCCTGCTCGCCAGCCTCGTCAGCGAGCTCACCGCCGCCGCCCTCGGCTCGGAGGTGCGTCGGCTACGGGGGTTCACTGATGGCCGTGTCCTGGCGCTCAGCCGGCTCCGATGCGGGGTTTGACAGCAGTTTCAACCGACCTGCGTATCGTATACTCGCGTAGCATGCGCGACGTAGCCATGTGCCGTGTTCCCATATGCTTTGTCGTGTATACCGATGTTGCAAGACCCACGTCCCGTACGCCAGTGTGCCAATATCCCGTGCCTCCTGTGTGCGGCGTGCAGGGCGAGGGCCCCAGCGCGATGCACGCGGCTCGCGCCTCTCCGAGCCGCTTTGCCCGCACGAGCCAGGGCCGCAGCTGGAACACGGGGAACGGCTCGCCGGACGCGGTGTGCTTCAGCGTGGACCGGCCCGGCGTCGTGGCGTGCGGCTTCTGTGTGTACGGCGGCGGCGGCGTCCACGAGTATGAGCTGGAGATGCTCGTCGACGACGTGAGTTGGCCGGTGCCGGGCGGTGCGGCGCGTGGCCCCCCACGGCAGGTAGGTTCCGGCGTAACGCCGGCAAAAATTAACGTGCCAAACGTACTGATGTTGTACCGCAAATTATTACCACACAAGGCAACCAAACCCGAGTCCTACCTTTAACCCAACCGCACGAGTCAACAACATCGTAGTCATAACTCATATGAGTGGACCAGACCATAGTC
The DNA here is from genome assembly GCF_015708825.2 of Lethenteron reissneri. NCBI lineage: Eukaryota > Metazoa > Chordata > Hyperoartia > Petromyzontiformes > Petromyzontidae > Lethenteron > Lethenteron reissneri. The sequence continues at coordinate 8,794,840 of NC_083810.1, forward strand.
TTGCCAGAAATCATAACCACATCAGTCAACCTCACCATAATCCTTTCCCAAGCCATACCGACATTAACCAACCCAGACAATCGACTTACCAAATCCCTAACCAAACTAGTCAACCTACAAAGAGTCCTGAGACTCAGTGGCACCCTCCTAGATAATAACCATTTATGATTATTCCTCTTTTTGCTATTCCTTCATACTTTGTTCACCTAAGGCAATGGTTGTGCATTAGATGCTCTGAATATATGCTGTAGACCAGATATCAGAATAAGAATCTGAATATTTATTTATACTGGAGGAATCCGATGAGCTATAAAGCTCTTTTTCACAGATATCCAGTAGGGGTGGGTCAGAACGTTACTAACGTGGCAGAATCCAGATGTGCTGAAGGTAGTGGATATCCAGGTGAGCTGAAGGTGGTGGATATCTCGTAGAAACTGTCACACGTAAACACACGTGCTGACGGTGGTGGCGGTGCTGGTGTTTTGGTGACAGAGCGAAAGGGCCGGGGACTCGGCGCACTCGCACCGCTGGACGTCGCTGGAGCTGGTGAAGGGCACGTACAGCACTGAGGAGAGCCCGGGGGACATTGCCGAGATCCGCCTCGACAAGCCCACGGCCATCAAGGTGACGCCAACACCGCAGCTAGAGCTTGCACACCCACCCATCCTCCTCCACACACACACCTATCTACTCCCCACCCACCCAGAAACCCACCCAACCAATCCATCTCCTCCCCACCCAGCGACCCACCCACCCGTCTCCTCCCCACCCATCTCCTAATTCATCCACCCACTCGTTTCCTGCCCGCTCACCCACCCTGTGATAAGGCAAAAAACGGTTTCGCTGGGTGGGACACGTGTGCACAATAGGTTAGGGCCGGTTACCGAGACAGCTATTGGAGTGGCCTTCATGAATCTGGCGGCCAATGGTAACATTTAAGTCCAGATGGTGGGATACTGGCAGGGCAGATCTTGGAGGTCACGTGTCTACAGCGCAGCAGCTGCTGCGGGATCTGGCATAGGTTAGAACGCTTCGGCGATGAGGTGCGGGTGGTGTCATCGACGGCCTTGGCCACGATGACGTCTTGGTGTTCACACGGAGGTAATCGGCGTCCCAATGGCCAGCTCGAGCACCGGTGTTCTGACGCCACGCCCGTGCCGTTTGCGCAGGAGGGCGTGAAGTACGCCGTGCGCCTGCGCAACTACGGGAAGCCGCACGGCGAACGGGGATGGCGGCACAAGCGTGGTGCAGTGCCCCGACGGCGTCACCTTCACCTTCTCCGCGTGCTCGCTCAGCAGCAACGGCACCAACCAGAACCGCGGGCAGATCCCACAGATCCTCTACTACAGGTAGGCGGCGTGGTGTAGGTATGTACGTTGAATTTCGTTCCCACCGTACGTAGCCAAACGTGCTCATCAGAGGTGCTGGGGAAGGACAACAAACTACAAAAATCTGTTTTAAAGAAATTCGTTTTCGAAATGCCGAGCTCCAGTGGCTTCGTAATATCGGAAGGAAAGAGCGTTCCAGACGACCGCAGACGCGCATCTGAAAGTGCGTGATGCGGTGACAGCACACGTGCCTCGCGGCAAGAAGTGGGCCTGACTTCGATTGCCTGACTCGGTGCCCTTTCTGTGTGGAGGTGGAACGTTCTCCACCTCCCCCCCCCCTCCACACTGTTCTGCACGGGTTTCCTTCGGCTTCTCCGATTAATTCCCGTAGCTAAAGAAAAGACAACCATGCAATGCCACTGGTATTTACCGAACATCCCAATGCTGAACAGTAACCTGCAAGTTGCTCAATTGGGATTACACAAAGCAAGGTGAACCCCCTGGGAATTAGTATGCAAAGCGAATCTTCGTTTGTATGTATGTATGTTGAACTTGTTTTGCGCACCATACAGTGCCAACCTTGCTAAATCGGAGGTGAAATGCATCCATTTAGAAAACCCCTTGGCACAAAGTCGTAACACTCAAATGCTCCACAAATAGATGTCAACGTACATTGCTATTCTGCCTACAAGCTGCAGAGATAGCACAGGCAAATCAAACTACTTGGTCAAATGAATGACTTTCAAGTTGTTGCACGTGGCCCAGGGGCAGTAGGGATGCACGCTTGATCACCGAGCATGCCGCTTGATGCTTTTCAAATTTATTTTGTTTCACCAGATGAGAGCTCGAGAGACCAGGATAGAGTCACATCGCAATAGTATCGCAATAGCGATGCACTCCCGTGTGTGTGTCGGTGTCTTTGTGGGGGGAGCGGTAGGGTGGTGGTTAGCGCACTGCGCTACATACCCGCTCAAGGCCAACGAGTTGGTTTCCCGCTCAAGGCCAACGAATCAGTGATGGTTATATGAACCGGTCCTGGGGCTCCCCGAGGGTGACTCCGCCTCAAATAAGGACCTGGTGCGGTGTGTAAAAATTGCCACTCGGGACATAAAAGCGACCGGGCGTGGTGCTGGCCACCCACCAACTCGTTTGTCGTGCCAGCCTTGATAAGCACTACTCGCTAACAGCCCTTGCCCCAACAGTCTGTTAAAGCTATACGGGGGGATCTTTTTCTTTGTGCGGCGCCGGCGATAGGAGCGAGGGCGACGCAGAGGGGTGCGGAGACCAGACATGCGGGCGCGCCTCCGAGGAGGACCAGAACCGCGCGCGCATCCTCTCCGTCGTCGCTTCTGTCGTCCGCGCCTGCCGCCGAGCTGCTGGATGTGGCGCTCACGCTCGAGGGTACGCGGCACCTGCAGCAGCAGCGTCACCAGGACCAGCAATTGCAGCAGCAGCAATAGCAGCACCACCAGGACCAGCAATCGCAGCAGTTATAGCACCACCACTAGGAGCAGCAATAGCAACAGCACCACAAGGAGCAACAGCAGCAATAGCAGCAGTAATCACAGCAGTAGCAGCACCACCAGGAGCAGCAATCGTGGTAGCAATCACAGCAGCAGCAGCACCAGAAGCAGCAGTCACAGCAGCAATTGCAGCACCACTACTAGGAGCAGCAATAGAAGCAGCAGCACCACCAGAAGCATCAGCAGCAATAGCAGCACCACCAGAAGAATCAGCAGCAATAGCAGCACCACCAGGAGCAGCAGCAGCAATAGCAGCAGCACCACCAGGAGCAGCAATCACAGCATCAGCAATAGTAATCATAATGTAAACAATAATAACAGATATCACAACAACAGCAGCAGCGATAATGGAAATAGCAACCATCATAACAGCAGTAGCAATGGCCGATGCGCGGAGCACTGCGCCACCACTCCACCCATAGCTACATGCCTACGTGACAATTGCTTTGTGGGTTATGTTATCTTTTAATGAGAGCTTTGTTATCATTGCAACATTAACATGTTTACTGATGACGATTCTTCCCGTCTGGCGATGGTGCGTGCGTGCTTGTTTTTGTGTGTGTGTGTTTTTGTGCGTGTGTTTCTGTGTACGTGCGTGCGTGTGTGCTTATCTGTGCGTGTGTGTGTGTGCGTTTGGGGCGTGAGCCAGGCGAGGAGGTGCCAGAGCTCGTGAGCTCCTCCAGTCTCTTCTCTATGCTCATGCCGCTCGTGCTGGCTCAGATCAGCCCCGTGGCCGCCATCGACCCCAGGGTGAGCCGCTGGACAAAGCACTCCCAACACACACGCAAATACACGACACGCACACGCACGGCTCGCACACATCATCGTTCCCATCCACCTCACACTGCTCATCCCACATTTCACAAGAACACAATCCGCTCGCGCCAAACAGCCGAGATTCCTGGCAACGCCGCTGTGCGACGTTGCCGCGCCCGTGCCGTAACGGGTGGGCGTTTCACCCCCCTCCTCATCGCGACCGCACGCAGGCATCCGTGGAGGTGTTCAACCTCGTGCAGACGCTGCTGCCTCTGGTGGCCAAGCTGAACCAGAAGTTTGCTCCACCAGCCTTCAACCCCAACCAGTCCACGGAAAACTGCTGCTGCGGTGTGGGTGGCGGCGGGCCCTCGGAGGCCGGCGGCACGGCCGCCACCACCACCTCCAACCACTACGCCACAGTGGAGAGCGAGCACCCGTACCGCCCCGCAACAGTTAGCCAGTACAAGGCAAGTGTGGTCTCGTTCAAGTCCCCTGTCGATTATTTTAGTTACATTTGAACACAGTTGCTGAGTGCAAGAGGCCCCAGGCGGTCAGCAATGAACAGCGCGGTGAAAGATTTTATAGATGAGAGTTAACACGTTACTTGAATTGAGCAATGTTACGATAGGAGCTTTTGGGGAAAGAGACGATGACCAGGGGGATTCAAGAATGAAGTAATTTTTGAGCGGTTCTGAAGAAAAATTGTGACCACCCCCATCCCTGGGAAATTCCTAGATACACATCTGGTACAGTCCAGCAATGGATTATCTTGCATGGCCCGTTACTGACGACGTAGCATCGCAAGGTGACTATGATCGATTAATCTGTTTCAAACAAAACGGATCCCAGCTGCTCGTGATCTAATTTCGCTGCTGGCCGCCCCTTGCCTTTTTCCGACCCGGCCCCGCTCTGTCCGACCACCAGGTGTCGTTCCCGGAGTGCGTGCGCTGGCTCACGGTGGAGTTCGACCCCCAGTGTGGCACCGCCCAGCCGGAAGACGTTCTCCGCATCCACATCCCGTACCGCCACCCGGCACCCGCCCCGCAACCGCCCCAGCCGTCGCCGCCACCGGCGCCGGCGCCAGCAGCCGTCGCGGGCCAAGCGCCGCTGGCCCTCGTGTCGGCCGACGAGCCGGGTGGTGCGGTCTGTGGCCCGGTCGGTGCGAAACCCCCGGTGGCAGGGGCCCAGCCCGGGGAGCCTGCGCTGTCATGGCTGGAACTGAAGAAGTTCTCGGGGCCTTCGGGATGGCCAACGCTGGCGCTGGTGCTTCCCGGTGAGTGCAGAACCATCGTCAGAATCATCGTCAGGCGATAATTCATAGGCGTCGTGATTTGATTGTTGCTGAGAGTTGACCATTGTGTGCCAACATTGTAATCATCACTTGCTAAATGGTCATCTTGCACCTCGTCATCTTGTTATCATGATGTGTCACGATCTACGATGAAGGCCTCCCCAAACGGTCGCCACCACCCGCAGTCTCGCGATGCAACAATCAATCCGTCCGACCCCCACGCACGAGCTGATTGAATCGCTCCGTCTTCGTCGTTATTCTTTCTCCACTCCTCCCGTCATTAGTTTCGACCAGTGGCCATCCCTTCTAGCAACGTGTCCTGCCCACTTCTCTTAACAAATTATTTAGTGATGCTGCTGCTGCGTTGGCAGTGGCGCACAGGTAACAAACAAATGCAACGTATTAGGCATTAACACTGCCTCAAGGAAAATAATGTATAAAATAAGTGACGTTTTAGATAACGGTTATTTTTCATAGCACATAAATGAAGGCAGTGTTGTTGAGGAGAGCAGTGGGGCAGTTTTATAAAGCCCAGAGTCATTGACGAATCTGTTCAGGTTTTTGTTTACTTACCTTAAAAGTAAATACGGAGTCTCAAACTGGCGAATGTTCCCTTTTAAGGCATTCTAATTAAACTGCCTCCATAACTAAACTCCGTCCTCGTTAAGCCCCCCATCCCTACCCCCACCATATTAAGCTGCCCCACCCCCCCTCATTCGCGCAGGCAACGAGATTGTGTTTTCACTGGAGACTGCGTCCGACTACGTGAAGGATGAGAAGGCCGTGTGCTTCGGATTCAAGTGCGCCATCATCGGATACGAGTTCAATCCCAGCAGTGACGAGGTGAGGCCGTGTGTGCCTATGGGGTTGTGCACCAATTTCCCAAGAAGCCTTTATAAGTCAGGAGTTTAAATCGTCGTCTACCTGTGAAGCACAACTATTTTGGAGATTCATGTATACTTATGGATGTAAGTTGAACGTCTTTCGCACCTCACGTAGCCAGCCGCTTTAATCGGAGGTGCGGGGGAAGGACAACAAACTAAATACAAAGAGCGGTTCTAAAGAAATGCATTTTCAGTTTAGATTTAAAATTGCTTAGCTCCAGTGGCTTCCAAATACTTTTGACGTTTATCAGCAGTGTTCATCAGCAGTGTGCGCATGCTGCCCCGTGTCATGCGTGTTTCCCAGGGCGTGGTGCAGCTGGAGAAGGAGCTGGCTTTCCTGGGCAGCATGTGTGCCGCATCGCTCATGAAGAAGGATCTGACCCTTCCTCCGGCCGGTGAGCTCGCCACACCGTCCCGGATGCAGTCAGGACGGTGGCGGAGAGGATTTTAGATTTTTTCCCTCTGCATATTCGTTCAGCCAAAAAGATAAAGCAATATTTAGCAAAGGTTAGTTCCCCCTTGTACAGCCAGGGGAACGCGCGGCGCATGCATTGAATCGTGCGAGTAAGAACCGATTGGTTTCGACCGATGCAAATTGTATGTGCAAATCGTGTGATAATATAACAATTAGGCTCACGGAGCGAACAAAACTGTGCAAGCAAGACAGGAAATAAATGAACAAAGACTCGTCACATTCGTCAATTGCGCTTTAAAAAATATATGCAATAGATAACCTTTCTGGTAATGGCCCCTTCTTCACAATACAGAGGCCAGAAAGGTAGAGTATAATAGTGATTATAAAAAAAATTATTCCTGAATCGTCACAGTTCATAAAGTCACCGAGCATCTCAACGTGATGCCGTAGTTCGGCACCATGAGTCCCAGGTCTCTTAGTGCTAACTCGTGTGCCACATGCGCCTTTGGCTTCCCCAACCCCTCTTGCAGCCAACGGCGTGGACCTGGAGGAAGATATTGAGTTCGTCGAGGACTCCGCCCTGCAGGTCAGGACGAGGGGGGCCGGTCACTCATCCCACCGCACCAGACTGCCATGCCCTTAAGCACTGTTACATCCGTACACAGTGTTAATCTGGTTGTCTCCATGTAATACATTAATTAACATACTTCGTGCCAGAGATGAGAACCCAACATGACACGTGCGGTGGTTAGCCACCTTCTGAAAGACGCGGTGGTTAGCCACGCTGTGAAACACACGGTGGTCAGTGGTGCCGGATCAGCGCTTTGACCTCAGATTCACCCGGCCACCTCAGGTTGTGTCTTTATTTATCCTGGAGGAATCCAGATGACTTGCGGCAGCAGCCGCGGGCCAGCGTGCCCACGTGCGTGCGGCGCGCGCCCGCGTGACGCGTTCCGCCCTCGGCAGGTGTACAAGGCGCACTCGGGGCTCTTGGGCAAGGGGCTGGCGCTGTCGCACCCGCCCTCCATCCTGGAGGCGCTGGAGGGGACGCTGCCGCTCAGCACGCAGTGCAATGAGCGCGCCTTTCTCGAGGACTTTATCGCCTGCACCTCCTCCAGCAGCGGCGGGCGGCTCGCAAGGTCAGTCCCCACTCTTCCTGAGTCGGCAGTCTGTCGGTGCGTCCATCACTCCATCTGTTCATCCGTGTCCGCCCTTTTGTCCATCCGTCTTAACATTCTATCTATTTGTATATTTCATTCGTCCGTCTGTCTCTCCTTTCATCAATCCATCTATCCCACTTTCCAGTCTCTCTCCTCATATCTCTTTCAATCAATATATCCGTATTTCTATCCATCCATCTGTCAATTTCTTAATTTGTCCATTTCTATATTTGTCCATCTATCTGTCTCTCAAAACTTCCGCCTGTCCATCCGTCCCTTCATCCATTTGTCCACCCTCTTCCCTTTGCGCCTGTGATTGAGTATTTGTCTCTGTGATGTGTCTCAATTCTCAACTTCACCATTATATCATCTCATTCTCTACCCTGTGCTGTAGCATTCTACCTCGAATAGAATCTCATCTGTAATACAAAATGCCGAGTGAAAAAAAAATCCATCATTTGCCCATCCAAAGTTGTATGCCTGCATGTCGTTCTGTCTGTTCTGTTCATTCATCGATCGCTCTCATCTGTTCACCCGTCCATCGAGCCCTTTTGCGTTCAATCATCAGTCCGCTGCCTCGCTCTGTCAGTCATGACATCGAGCTCGTGCCCTGTTCATCAATTCACGTTCTCCTTTGCCTGTCTGTCAATCTGTCATTTAGAAAATTCACCGTGCAGCCACGATTTAACAATGTGTGTACGATAAAATAAAATGATTTACAATGATCGGTAGGGTGTGACATGTGATCTGATTGCTAAAGAAGAAATATATGTTTGTGTTGTAATGTGTATTAATCCACATCTCTCTTTTTGTGTGCTGTAATTTTTTCTCCCGTATGCGTGTGTTTATATGTGTCTTGTATGTTCTCTCTGTGTATGGCTGTGTGTCTCTGTGTATGTGTTTGTTCTATCTGTGTATGTCTGTGTTTGTTGTGTGTGTCCCTGCGCTATGAACTCGGCGACCCGAGTTTGATCCCCACTCTTGGCCAACACCAGTGACGATTATCTGAACCAGTTCTGGGCCTCCCCTAGGTCGACTCAGTCTCAAATGAGTACCTGGTGCAGTGTATAAACATTGACACTGGGGAGACAAAGGCTTGTGGACGTGGTGTTCGCCACCGACCCCCTCGTGTGCTGTGCCATCCTTCGTAGTTGCTCCCGAACAGCACTTTCCCCAAAAAACTCTGTTTAGGTTATCGGGGGGGGGATCGTTGTCTTGTCTGCATCTGTGTGTCTCTCTTTGCGTCTGCACATATATATGTACGTGAGTGTGTGACTGTGTGTATGTGTATATCCATGTGTGCATTTATGTGCCTGTATATGTCAACGTTTGTCTATGTATCTCGTAGAACAGTAGCGCGGTGGTTTTGCGCACAGTTCTACGTACTCCGTCATTCCCAGTCGCAGCTAACTTCAGTGCCGAGTTATATGGGTGTCCCAGTGAGTGCCTGGTGCGGTCTCTACCCCACAACAGCACTGGGGAGACTAAGGTGTGAGGTGGGGGGGTGCACAAACAAATCCGGCAGAGGGTGATCCTTGCCACAGCACCTCCCTATGTGCGCCTTGCTCGTTAGCAGCACTTGCCTCCAACAGGGTTACGTAGGAGGCTACACGGGGAATCTTTGCCTTTGCGTGCGTTTACGTGTGTTTGTGTGTGCGTGTCCCTGCTGTGTCTGTGCCCGTGGCGCAGGTGGCTGCAGCCGGATTCCTACGTGGACCCACACAACACGAGCGTGCAGCTCAAGAAGGACGAGGTGCGGTGCGGCTGGCCCACCGTCATCACGGTGCAGACGCGAGACCAGTACGGCGAGCTGGTGCACGGGCCCAACCTCAAGGTGCCACCCTTCTTTCGCTCGCTCGCACGCACGCACTCATTACACACAAAGTGCTTGCCACGATTGAACCACAATGCCTTGCTGATCTCGTCCAGGAACATAAACCATCACGAGAACTCCGCTCATCGTCGCAGCAGCTTTTGGCTGGCCATGGAACAAAGATGGTCACCGCATCGTGCACGTTCGGATGCGCTTCTGTGGCCGTCTGGAATGTCCTTCTGATATTAGGAAGCCACTGGAGCTATGCACTTTAAAATCTGGAATGAAAACGAATTTCTTTACAACTGCTCTTTGTGTTTAGTTCGTTGTCCTTCCCCGCACCTCCGATTAGCACGGTTGGCTACGTATGGTGCGAAAAAAGTTCAACATATATTCAACAAAGATGAGGCTTTTTCCATGCACACATACAAAACAAAGACCTCTCGGGATAGAATTAGAGCCGTGAGTGGTGTTATAGATTGGGTTAGAGGTAGGGTTATCGATAGAGTTAGGGGATAGTAATGGGGTTATGGATTGCATGGGTTTCGGATAATTATAGGGTTGGGGTAGTAATAGGGTTTAGGAGTAGGATTCGGATTATGGTTGAAATCAGGGATCGGAATAACAAATTGGGCTTTGGTAAGGATACGGGTTGCTGCCATGTTGTAACGTTTAGAATACTGGACTAGCATTCCAAAACGCCACTGCGAGAGGCTCGCAGTCAGAATTTTACGAATTCTCATCGTTCTTGGGCGTTTATTACAAGGGATTTTAACCTTCAAATGAAATAAGTCTGTGTCACCGCGCCCTTACAAACTGCACACGAATTGACGCAATTAATATCAACGTCGCGGTCTGCTTTTCACTTGCAAGTTTCAGATTTACTGCAATACACCCATCCTTCCAACAGTAGTCGTCCTATGGATTCACTTGCCCCTGCCATAGGAATGTGTAGTTTCCCCCACCGACTCTGCAGGGCTGTAAACAGCTGGATGCGCACGAACACCTGAACACTTATTTGAGCAGCAGGAACTCCCGGACTTTGACATCACAGTGGGCACTACTCGTGGTCATGCCCCCCCCCCCCTCCCTAACCTTTCCTCTACTCATCATCCTCCCCAGCTGCACGGTGACCCGTTTAAAAATACAACGGTCTCGCTCACAGGTGGAGGTGAAGGCCGTTCCGCTGAGCCAGAAGAAAGGGGGCAGCGGTGGAAGCGGCGGCGTGAGTTCGTCATCGTCCCGGGACAGCTCCACAGACGGCGCCGGCCGCAAGCCGCACCACATCCCGGGCAGCCCCGCGCCGCACGGCACGCCCCACCACCAGCACGGGGCGGCGGTAGCGCCGATCGGCGACCTCACATTTGGGGGGCTTCCCCCGCCTAAGTTGGACACCCTCTACGAGCCCACGCTGGTGCGCGACACCTGCTACACTGCCATCACGATGATGAAGGTGAGCGGTGGTGCTCGCTGGAGACCCATGAACCATATGCGCAAATATCCGAACGCAGTTCACCAGCGCTGCTTCTAGACATGAGTTCAACCCAAATTAATGTTTTTTTGTTGTTGTATCGGCCGAGTTATATATTGGCCATACTAATTGCGTAATATTAGGATGCTTATGAATATAATTCCGCTGTCGTGGGACAGCTGTTCGAGCGACCCGGATTGGTTTAGAGAGATGAAGATAAAACAGGGATAAAGAGCGGGGAAAATTTAATCGGGAAATGAGGGATGGTTGTGGGTGTTTAGGGAAGAACAAAGAGGACCGGGAGGAGAACTGAGAGAACCTAAAAGGTTTGAGATGGAAAAGGGAGAAGAGGATAAAATGTGGTGCGTGACGTGAGATGGGGGGTTATGGTGCGAAGCTTCCTACGAGTACGGGTGTGTTCGATGGAAAAAAAAAAAGTTCCCTTTTCTGAAGATCGACTCGTGGACTCCCAGTAGTTTCGTACATTGGGTACTGCATCGTCTACAGTAGTTTTACAGTAAGGGGGATGATTGGTATGTGTAATCCGAATTGATGTAAATTTCAGGTAATCTTTCAAATTTTGCTAAATTTGGATTGTGACGCTGGCACACCTGTTCATTTGAACGATATCAAGGGATTTTTAACATCCACTCTTAATCAGACGGCGCGTGGTATTATTACGGGGAATGCGTACCGGCGACCTGCCAGTTTGGAACCGCGAACCTCTGCAACAAGCGGCAAGAATACTACTTCTAGGCCACACCACTGGCGAATATGGGTTAGGGTCAGGATAGGGGCTGCTGCTGTTGTAGGGGATAGGACACTGGATATTGCAACCCAGAGGTCACTGGTTCGATCTCCATCCCCAGTCGTAAACAATGGGACAGTTGCTGTATGTTTGTTGAACTTCTTTCTCGCCGTATGTAGCCAACCGCACTAATCTGGAGGTGCGGGGGGGGGGGCAGGGCAACAAACTAAACCCAAAAAAACTGTTTCAATGAAGGTGATTTAAAAGTGCCATAGCTCCTCACAGCGGTCTTTGGCGGTCGTCTCCGTGTTTGTGTTGTTTCCCAGGTATACGAGAAGTATTCGTTTGAGGAGCTCCGCCTCGCCTCGCCGACTCCAAAACGGTAGCCTAGCTTTACAACACAACCACCACCACCACGCGATAATTGTACGTTGATAAAGTACGAATCGAGGCAATGACGATGATAAGAGTTTGCTCGTGATGTTAGTCATTATGTCCGTGGTGATGAAGATGATGGTGATGATGATAGCATCAATGGTTGAGCAGACATGTCACCAGCCTTGGCTCCATCATGCACTGGGGCAATTTTGGGGCATGTATATCCGGCTGTCACATTTTTTTCTGCTGCCCTCCATAGTTAAGAACTCGGCTGTCTGTGCTGTCATCTCCCTGATAGCATGGATAGCTGGGGTCTAAGCTGATGATCTTTTTCTTCTCATATACCCATGACTTGACCACCGCATCTTCTCTTTCTACGAAATAAACTTGTACCGCTGTTTCTGTACAACATCTTGACGTCGCATTTCGACGCTATATAAATACACATTCTGTTGTACTGTCAAACCTTGGCGTGACTAACAAACACCGTGACAATTCGGTGACATTCAGTGCCAAGACCATGGTTTCCTGCTTTGTGACCAAATCATCCAAATGATTATGATCTTGTCAGATCTCTGAAGCTATCAGAATCGTAATCTTTATTTAGACTGGAGGAATCCGATGAGCTATGAAGCTCTTTTTTCACAGATGTCCATTAAGGGCACTTTCTGATTTCCAGCGAAGCAGTGTTTAGTTTGTATAATATACAGATGAGTGACCACCAATATTGTACCAAGTTTATTGATTTGATTTGTTTACGTGGGTAATGAACATGGTTTTATAGGCTGTGGGGATGTGGTTTTCATTCGCTTATTTACGACTGCCCCCTATAAAATAAATACGTTCACTCTCCCTGTATGCAGTCACATTCAGAAGGCTGTAAAAATCCGCCCGGGAATCGTGTTGTGGTGACGCCTCTGATTTTTACGGGCAGGCCGAGCGAGAACATGCTGGTGCGCGTCAACAACGACGGCACGTACAGCGCCAACTGGACCCCGGGTGCCGTTGGCGCTTACCGCATCCACGTCACCATCGACGGCACCGAGACAGGTAAACGTTTCCACTGGGAATGGTGAAGTTTGTTCACTTGTGAGTGTAACAAAAAAAAAGATTATTTACATCCCTTTATCAATCCACCGGTGATTCAGAAGGAATTCCTGCGCTGTATCGGTCATACAGAGGGCGGGCACCAGGATCGGTTCAGATATCATCCGCCGCTGGCGTTAGACGTGGTCAGGAATCAAACCTGGGTCACCGTGCTCGTAGCACAGTGAATAAACTACTGAAACATTTGTTTTGATTAAAGGGTGTGTGTATATACATATCTTATGTGCACGCCTCAAATGAGTACCTGGTGCAAGGTGGAAACATCGCCACCGGGGAGACAAAGGCGGCCGGGCGTGGTGCCGGTCACCCACCCCCTCGTGTGCCGTGCCAGCCTTCATAGCAGCTCGCTAACATTACTTGCCCCAGCAGTGCTAAAGGCTATACGGGGATCTTTGTGTGTACGTGTGTGTTTTGTTTTCTCAACACAGTTTCTGAGCACACGCCCAAAGGCCCAAAACGAGCAACCAAATTGTGTATATGCGAGTGTACGAATGCCTGCGTGTGTGTCTACGTGCACACGTGTACGTATGTGTGTACAAGGGCACTTTTGTTCATCAGCAGACACGCGTGCATACACGTGTCTCTGAAAGTGAATGAGCACCCACATGTACGTGTGCATGCGTGCGTGGGCGAGTTTGTGTGCATGCGTATGTAGGGAGTGGTTAGCGTGGGGAGCGGTAGTGTAGTAGCGCACTGCGCTACGGACCTGGCAGCCTGCGTTCAATTCTAACTCACAGGTAACATATCAGTGGTGAATATTTGAACCTGTCCTGGGCCTCTGCCAAGTCGACTGAGCCTTAAATGAGTACCTGGTGCGGTATGTGTAAACATTAACACTGGGAGACAACTGCAGGGGCGAGGTGCCGCTACGTAGACTACAACCCATTCTCGTGCGTCGTGCTGGCCTTTCATGGGTACTTTCTGTCAACAGCACTTGCCTCAACAACTGTGCAGGTGACACGGGGGGGATCTTTGCATGTTTTACTCACGTGTGCGCGCGTGCGTCGCTTCCGTTGCCAAGATGCTGGGCTGGAGGTGGAGGTGAAGGAGCCACCCAAAGGGATGATGCCACCCCACGCCTCGCAGCAGCCCCGACCCAAACCAGAGCACCAGCCCAGCAAGGTAATCACCGCGCCACAGGGCAACGCAGCTGCTGCTCGTGACGCTCGCGGTGACGTTTCGGGTCCTTTGGTGCCTGCGATCAGCAACTGTTTTTTTTATATATATGTATATATAAATACGATGATGGTGATAATTACAATGGTGATGGGGGGGTCTTGTAGGTGCGCAGGTTTTCGATGAGGGACAGCGCCGGCCTCCGCGTGCGGAGTCACCCATCCCTGCAAAGCGAGCAGATCGGGATCGTCAAAGTCAACGCCACCATCACCTTCATCGACGAGGTTCGTCCTCGCATCCTCATGTCCTCACGTCCTCCCGTACCGGGCTCACAGGTGGTGGGGGAGTTGGGGTGAGGCGGGGGGTGGTTCAAGAGGCTGGTGGGGGGGGTACAGCGTGAAACGTGGTGATGGAAGCAGAATTTTTGACAGCGTACAACCAACGATTGTTTACAAACCCCATTACATGTTGTTTTGGTGCATTATGGGTTAAATATATATATAAGCAGAACTTTGTTCAGTTTCCACAGGTAAAATAAAGAGACTTGTTACAATTTGAGGTCATGATTCAATTGTCTCGGTTTTAGCCCCTCATTTGTATTGTTTTTCATTCGTTTAGGATTTGTTCTCTACATAATTTGTACTCAGCGCTTCAGCCCCTCTGTTGTTGCGATTGAGACACCTGCACGTGTTTCGCTAAACGAAATATATATAATTTTTTAATGGACGAAAATGAAATGATCATGTTTGCGCGTCGTGTCGCGCCGCGTCGGGTAGGTTCACAATGACGATGGCGTGTGGCTGCGTCTGAGCGACGAGATGGTGCGCAAGTACGTCTCCAACGTGAACGGCAACCCCGAGGCGTGGTGCCTTTCCTTCAACCAGCACCTGGGACGCAATCTGCTGGCGCCTCTGGAGGTCAGCGTCCGGCGTTACGGTGGTGACGCCGTAAACGCGGAAGTAGCCAGCGAAACCGAAAGTGCAGTTGATAGCGATTCTGAATTTGAGTAGAATTGCCAAATGCTTGACATTGTGGTAGAAGGTACGATCGGGCCAAAGGCAGTCATACTGGGTGGGACACATTTTAAGAATGGGTGAGAGCCGGATATCTAGACAGCAATTGGAGTGGTCTCCACGATTCTGGCGACCAAGTGGAAGACCTAAGTCCACATAGTGGGATACTGCTCGGGCCGATCTTGAAGGTCCCGCGTCGACTGCGCAGCAGCTGCTGGATTTGGTGGAGGGTAGGAAGCGTTGGCAATGGGGTGTGGGTGCTGTCATTAGCTTTGGCCATGAAGACTTTTTGATCTTGGATGTGTCAGGGCAGGGAAATCATGGGAGATTGGAGAGAGGGCCTGAGACAGAGCAACCGGACACAACAACGAGCCCCAGGCAAACCCGTGGCACACCGAGGGCGCAGCGCCAGTGCGTCACGGGGAATCCTAATGGGGCCTATTGAAGGACAGATCATGTTCTGCAACGAAGCTGTAGCCCTGCTTCATACTGAGATCACACCAACTTGAAACTATTACTAGCCATAGCCATGTTACCCACGCAGACTTTAGTCCTACCCCTAGCTTAACCAAATGAGCCAAACAGACTCTAGTACACTGTCTTAAGTCCTTAATCACAGCGGCTAACGAGATCCTTTCCGTAACTTCGACGATACTGTACACAAAGGGGCCGTTCATACATGACGTCACGTACCTAGGGGGGGTGGGGGTCAGACATTTGTGACGATGTGTGACGAGGGGAGGGTGGTTGAGAAATATGACGTCACATCAAAATGCGCAACTTTAAATAAATATAGACAACACGTTCTACTTAATTAATAAATGTTTTCTCCTACAACATCAGAGTGCAGCGCCACATTAAATACGCACGACAATGACAATAGTTTAAAGCGAGTTGAAGCATAAATTTTGATTTAAAGCTTTCATGACTGCAGGGATTCCTATTCTTGGTTCTTTCGGTAAAGTCACGTAGAAGGGAAACAATAAAATAATTGTTTTATATTTTTCTTATTTTATTGTTTCCCTTCTACGTGACTTTACCGAAATAACCAAGAATATGATTTGAAGCATGTTTTATTTTCAAAATGGAAATATGGTTTGGGGAGGGGGGGCAGAGCTTTGTGACGTCATATTTAATGGGGGGTCTGACTTTTTGTGACGCCGTGTGACGAGGGGGTGGGGGGGCAGCGGTCAAAAATCGTCCAAAATCGCGTGACGTCATTTATGGACGGCCCCAAAGCACACTCGGGCGGCTGTCAAACACATGGTGAGATCGTGTTCGCTTGTTTCCCGTCCGCCTGTCGACCTCCAAACCCCCTCCCAACAGCAGGAGCCCAAGTCCATCTACGAGGGTCTCCTGAAGGAGGCTGTGGGGAGGCGTCTCTCAGAGGTGAGGTCACGTGGGACGTGTGTGGACACATTATCAGGCACGTGCAGTGTGTCATTTTATAAGATTGCTAGCCATGTGGACAGGTCGATTAGCACGGTTGGCTATGTACGGTGCGAAAGAAGTTCAACATACATACACCACATTGCGTCTCATGGACTGATCCCATCCGTTATGACTTTATTGATAAATAAATTACAGCCTTTTGTCAAATCCACTGCCTCCCCCATGCCGTGTCGGTCATAGGGGTTATTTGAACATACTTCACTACATCGGTCAGAGCGGGTGGGTGAAGAGGGGGGAGGAGGGAGAGCCACGACGCGGACAGATATCACTCGTCACCGATATTCGCTGTTGCCAGGAATCAAACTCAAATTCACGTCAGGGTTCGTAGCGTGCCAACCGGGGTGCCCACCTCTCATCGTGGCCCCTGAAGTGCATATGGCAGTGGGCCATGGTTCAGTGGACAAGCGTGGTGGGTTCTTTTGGCCGAAATGGGATATGGGCTCTGGTGCAAGGAATTAAATGGGGGGGGGCGCAGAGCTCCCCTGTGCAATTTATCCCCCCCTCTTTGTAACGTGGCTTCTGTTGCCCCTCCGACTCATGGGTCCAGGCACAGTTTCACCGCCTGCAGACTCGATAGCTGCCCTATCACGTACCCGGAGTGTGGTTGGTGTTGGCGGACAGTGAAACCCATGGCACACGAGCGAACCCCGTGGCACACGTGGGCGGTGTTCCCGATGTGACCAGGTGGGAGCCAAGGAGCGGTCGTCGCGGCTGCATGGTGGGCCCGGCTTCTACGTGGTGATTCGCACCGGCACGTCCGGCCACAACGTGCGGAGCCGGCCCAGCATGCGCGGCATCCCCATCGGCACGCTGCTGCTCGGCAACAAGATAAAGGCACTCGGCGAGGTGGGGACGCCGCCACGGTTACACAGACACAAAGACAAAGATCCCCTATGCGGCCTTTATCAGACTGTTGGGGTAAATACTGTTAGCGAGCACCTTTTAAGGCCGGCACGGCAGAGAAGGGGTGAGTGACCAGCACCATGTCTCCCAGTGGCGAGGTTTACTAAACACTGCACCAGATCCTCATTTAAGGCTGAGACGACCTAGGGGGAGGCCCAGGACGAGTTCAGATAATTGTCACTGGTGTTAACCGTGAGCGGAAATTGAACTCGGGTCACCAGGTTTGGAGCGCAGCATGCTGGCCGCTACTCTATCGCTCTCATTAATACACTCAATGCATGAACACAGCACATCGGAATAGAGCCAAACTCGCACACTGTCAAACATGAATGTACGCATACGCAAGCACGTGTGGGTTAACACGCAAACACGTGCACGGTGTGCTCCATGGTTTTTATGAAATCAAATTTAAATTAAATGTACACCACATGTCGGGGGACTGTCAATGTCAGTAATTTTTTTATTCTTTCTAATACAAGGCCTCATTTTATAGACACGATGGTAAAATTTGTTCTGCTTGTGTCAATCAACCAAGTGAAAGTAGAAGACTTAATTTTCAGCTTCCAGATGTTTTCTTAATTACCCCCTGCATGTCTTGAAGGATAACAAACTAATTGATTCAGTCGCGAGTAATTCAACAATGATTAATTTAATGGATGAATAATTGTGCCGTTCTCTTTCCTTGAACCTTTTCTCTTATTTTCACGTTCACATTTTGTGGCTCTAATCGGTGCTCCTTGGATTGGAGTCAAACTTCAAAGACCGGAAATAGACTCCTTCACAATTCCGGAAATTTGCCCGATGAAGCTGGTTGTAATCATACTCTTAGTTCTTTCGGTAAAGTCACGTAGGTAAAAAATTAAATTAAAATTAATAAAAATAAAACAATAAAAATCACGACGTTTCGGAGGCAACACAAGTCTCCGTCATCAGGTGGGACCGTCACAGCCAGATTTGCTGCATCATGATGTTAATTGTTTTATTTTTATTAATTTTAATTTCATTTTTTTACCTACGTGACTTTACCGAAAGAACTAAGAGTATGAATCCTTGCAGTCACGAAAGCTTCAAATCTAGAACTGGTTGTAATCGCCAGCAAAGCATTATTAACTCGAATTGTAAATGTTGTGGGTTTACTCTCCAACATACCGTTGTGCTGAAGAAGGAACTAATTGACACGTTTTGTTCACGTGACAAACCTTGCTGTGATTGGCTTTGTCGGGTGGAGGTGGGTTTACGGGACATTTACATTTACGGGATCTAACCCAAAAAACGTTATTATAAATAATAATGGTTTGCGAAAGCCTACGTGGTAATACGAGACCTTTATGTTTGTTATTTTTTCCCGCCCGGACCTCTAATTAGCACAGTTGCCCATGTAGGGTGTGATAGAAGTTCAGCGTACGTACATACATAGTTAAACTTCTAAGTGATTTACTGCTTAAATTACCCCTAAGGCGGCAGTGCTCCATCTCCTGTTTACATTCTGGCCGCGTGTCCCAAATAGTTCCGTTTTTCTGTTATGTAATTCATTCCAAAAATAATTGAGATTTAACTCGAATAATTGTAGTTACATTTTGTTAATATACATTTTTTTCTACGTACGCGCAAGGCATTGGTTACGCAGAAGTTTTGGGGTCGTCTGAAAGCCTCCGATTAGGACGGTTGGCTACGTACGGTGCGAAATAGGTTCAACATACATGCAAGCCATTGATTGTGGAAAAATAACCATTAATCGGCGGGTCGATTAAATATTCGTGTTTATGTTCGCAATCATCACGTAGAAGTGTGCGTGCCAGTCAGTTCTTTTCAACCCGCTTGAATTTCTATTCATACTGTTGCAGCTTCTCCTCCTCCAAATGTCTTTATACGTATTATTATTATTACAATATATTTATAAAATGATCAAATATTGATTTTCTTTAATATTTAATACCATTTTATTTTATGGATTCAAAGCATGATAATCTTCTGGATTTATATATAATTTAGTTCATGATATTAATATATTATCATGTTCATATTTATTTCATGTGTTTTTGTGTGTATATATTTATCGATTCATACCACTGTAAGGATATGAGATTGACTCATTTGAGAGTTGGAAGTCGCCGTTTTACACTGGGGAGGAGAGAACACCTGGGAGTTGTGATCCACGTGATTAATTGAGTTTCTTATTCACATGAAGTTTCGCATTCATAGACACGGAGGTGCATGTGCACCAATACCAACCTATACAATTTCCCGAGTTTTGATGTTATGATGTGGCGTCATTGTTGATGAAATATCATTACAATATGCCACCTGCGCCTGAAAATGACAAAAAAATTATCGCTGTGTGTGTATCAAATCATGGCCCCCCAATTGTAACAGGTCACTGAATCGCAGAGTTGTTGAATCTTCTGTGTCGGTCACATGTTTTTTGTTGTCATAAAGTGTGTGCCTGCATGCTTGTGTATGTCCGTCTGTAAGCTTCGTGCGGAGACAAAGTCGACCGGACATGGTGCTGGCCACCCCACCCCCTGTCGGCCTTCATAAGTGCTCGCTTACAGCACTTGCCCCGAAGTCTTGGAAGGCTATACAAGGAATTTTTGTCTTTGTATTGCACATGCCTGCTTGTGTGACTGCATGCCTGTGGGTACGTGTGCCTGTGTTAAAGTACGGTACCTATGTACACGTGCGTGACTCCTGTGGCTTTGTGCATGTGCCTGTGTGTTTTACACGTACCTATGTACATGTGTGTGCCTGTCTTTGCGTGCGTGGGTACACGTACCCGTATAAATAAGTGTTCGTGGTGTGTGTATGTGCGTGTATGCAGGTGAGCAACAGCGAGGGGCTGTGGGTGCAGCTGGAGCGGAGCAGCATGGTGGAATACTGCGACGGCGACGAGGGCGAGGCCTGGTCACTGGCGCGTGACCGCAGCGGCATGTACTACCTCAAGCATCCGGAAGGTGACCACCTCTTCCTCCTGCTCGTGTACCACGCTCTTCATCAATATTCCACGCTCATCAGTGGTGTCCCACACTCTTAATTGGTATCCCGCTCTCTCCATCAGTATCCCGCGCTCATTAGCGTGTCCTGCGCTCTGCAGCAGTGTCCCATACTCTTCATCAATATCCCACGCTCATCAGCGGTGTCCCACACTCTTAATCTGTATCCCGCTCTGTCCGTCAGTGTCCCGCGCTCATTAGCAGTGTCCTGCGCTCTGCAGCAGTGTCCCGCGCTCTGCAGCAGTGTCCCATACTCTTCATCAGTATCCCGCGTTCTTCATCAGTATCCCGTGCTCTGCATCGTTGTCCGATGCTCTTCAGCAGAGTCCCACGCTCTTCAGCAGTGTCCCACACTTTTCAGCTAAGATGGGCCACCCAATGTACCTACTCCTCCAAGAACTTCTCCCCGAGCTAAGATGGCACTCGGTTTACATACTCGCACACGAACTTGTCCCCAAGGTAAGATGGTCCCCCGGTTTACGCAAGGCGATGTTTTGTTTTGTGCCACAGACGAGAGCCCAGATGGCGTGAAGGCCCCCATGGGGCGTCCCTTCCCGGTGCCCGTCTCCGCCATGAACGGGGCGGACGGGAACCTGCAGGGCTTCGACTTCATGCTGGGTGTGTACGCGACGAGCCGCATGGCCCACGAATGAAACGCGAGCCCCTCCACTTTCGTCCTCTTGAACGACGGCCGGCGACGGATTGCGACACGGCTGATGACATTTTCCGGGCGGTGGTGGCGTGCACGCCCTTAATCCAGCGCCTGTGGTGGCAGGGGTTGGTGCATCGCACAAACTCTAGCCGTGGGCATCGCGGTCATCGTCATGGCCGTACAGCAAGTGGATTTATTTCCAGCTGTGTTCCATCTTTATGGGGATTAAGGGTCACCCCCTCGCATGCATGGGTTTTTTTTACACTGACCCAGGTTTCATAATGTTGGGCCACAGAGCTTGGGCAATTGTTTCCACCGGTTTGGTCTCCTGTTTGTTTGTGGTTTCCTGCGCTGCTTGAACTGCACCTCAATTTGTGCGTTTTTAATTCGACCTGTGAGCACCCCCACAAATTTACTCTAAGTATCCCCAAAAGTAATGTCGAGTTGTTCGTGCTTCGAATGGTTTGGCTGTGCGCAATGCCAATTCTACATTTCACACCGGTCCAGCTTCTCGTGCGTCTCGTGGCTTTAAACTCGCGGCACTGCAGCTTTGCTTTCAGTTTCTCCTGCTACCTCTACTTTTATTTTTCATGCCGCCATAAGCTGGGGATTGGCTCTCGCTGTGTAGTTCGTTTGCGCTAAGGCCACCGTTGTTGAGAGTGATCGTCGGGTGGCCGATGCTTCCTTGATGTGCCCAGCAGGGAGAAACGATGTGCAGCGAGTGAGAGCAAGCCTTCAAGCGTACCATTTCAACTCTGGAAACGCGCATATGCGGGAAAGATACCGCAGAGACAAAGACTAAAAGATCCCCCGTTGTAGCCTTGAAGAACGTTTTGCCAAACACTGTTAATGAGCGCCTGTGGATTGACAAATGGCTCTGAGTGATATTGATTGAAAGTCTTTACAATTGTATTGCTGCTCTACACAGTACAAACAGACTCAGCGCCATACTTCAGAATGAATCCACAGTCTGTATACATGAGCATTTGATGTCTAACAAAGAGGGAGAGCAAGACCCTTCACGCGGCACCCTCTCGCTTGCCTGGGCTCATTAAGCTGCTAAAAAGCCTGCTGTGAGGTTGTACCGGGGGTGGGTGGGGAGTTGGAGCTGTGGGGGTGGGGGTGTGGAGGTCGTCACACTGCACTCGCGCGGAATGACGTGCACCTGTTTAGGGCTCCCCCACAATTTCTTCCTTACCCACAATCCCTTCCCCCGGCTGCCCCGGTTCACGCTGCACTGCTGAAGCATCATGAGGTGCACCTACCCGAGCTACCCACAACCCTGACGTGTGCGCAGGCACTGCTGCCCCACCTGCATGACCACCCTCGGCCCCCTCTTCCTGCCCGCTTTCCCCTCTCGGCCCTCGCCACTCTCACCTTGTCCCCTCTATTCGTCGCTGCTGCCCCTCACCGACGCTCGCGTCTGCATGGCTGTTTGCCCACCCGTTCACGGCAAGCGTAATCTTTTACCCTCGGCGATTCTTTCGGCTTGGCACGGCGGGCGGCTGGGGCTGTTTCCCAGCGTCCATTGCGGACTCTTGCCCGTTGATCTACAAAGTGCTTGTCCCTAGGATAACCTTGCCAATCTCTTGTTTTTTTTGGCATTCGTTGATTTCCTTTAAGTAAAAAAATCAGCCCCGCGGAAGAATATTTGAACCACAAAAAATTAGGTCGTAAACAAACGCCGAAACGAACGGTGACAGTTACTACTCCAGACTTATTTTAGTTTCGTAGCAGTGACTCAGGCATTTGTAAAATCAAGTGGCCCTTGTTCATTATTATTTGTTAACGTTTCCCTCTTTCCCCGTGTATGTTTCCGCGTGTTTTATTGATCCTATAATTTATTTTTGTTACATTTCGGTTGGCATTCTCCACCCCCCACCCATCCCTCTCCCCGTGTTTCGTGTGTCTGTCCAGTGCTTGCCCCCCTCCCCGTCACCACGTTTTGTGCTGGTCTCCTTTTTGATTTTTGTTGTTGTTGTTGTGCTGCTGGCGAGTGTAGGGGAGCACGTTAGTGGCGTGCTGGAGGCCGCAACGCAGGCCCGACCCTTCCTGCCGGGGGGCGGCGGTGCGTGCGGGCCACCAGGCAGGCCCCCGCCGGCTCCCCTTGCTCCCCCCTTCTCCCTCGCGCACGGCCCCTTTGTGTTCGGGCAGGCCCTCCTGAGTCCCAACCCCACAGGTGCACGCCACACCCACCTCGCTCCCTCCCTCCTTGCCCCCAACCACCACCACCACCACACAGGGTGGTTCACTGTCGGCTTGTGAAAGTGAGAAAACATATTAATTGCCACGGTCCGATGCATTCCAGTGACATAGCAGTGACATTATTTATTTCCGTGCATTTGCTTTGTTTATAAAATGGGACCAGGACTTTGTAAAAACGCTGCTGGGTGAAGACCCCTCCCCACATTGTGTAAGTCATTGTGGTTGGCTGGTCATACTTCACCACGCTGGTCAATGCGCGTTTGGGATGGTTGGGAGTCGGCTGGGAATTAAATTCAGGTTGCTGGGTTCGTAACTCTGCGCACAAACTACTTCACCATTGCTGCATCCTTCCTGAGTTAAGCCTCAGTGCAGTGAGCTGTGGCACAATCCTCATCGTGCCCAGCACAGCCCAGAGTGATTCTCCACAATCTTGCACATCCGATCCTTTCCTCTGTCCTCCTCACTTCTCCTTGCGGTCGCCGTTTTGTTTTCCATGTTGAGGCTGGGGCGCCGCTGTCAATTCACCGTCGCAGCGTTTTCCGAACCGGGGCTTTCGTGCGCGTTACGACAAAGTGTCCAATGTACGATTGCAACGCGCGAGGTCGTGACCACGAGAGGTGGTCGCGTGGCTCAAGGGGCTCGTAACGCGTTGTTGAAAAAATTGAACCATCGCCACCGAGATGCTGGCCTGAAAACCGGCACCGAACCCAGGATCTCAGCCGTGCCGGCGGGGCGGTCCGTCCTCTATGCCGCCCCCGGCCACCTCTAAACAACAGTGATTTCAAAAACGAAAGACCATGCTTCACCTGTGAATATGCCTGTGTTCGCTAACCATAACCGTGGCCCAACCCCAAAGGTGGCAAGGACATCCTGCAGGCGGTGGAGCCGGCGTTCGGCGGAGCCCTGCACTTCCCGCGCACCGACACCGCCTCCCACCGCATCAAGTCGGACGCCAAGTCGTCGCGAACCGAGAGCCGCTCGGGCCGGGCGTCCTCCAAGAGCGGCGACCCCTCGCCCCGCACGGCCGCCGAGTCCCTCCTCCTCAAGTCCGACGCCGCCAAACTGCGTTCCGAGTCGCACCACGGCCGCTCCCTCTCGCCCAACCACAACTCGCACGTCGCGCCTAAGTCGGAGTCGCCCCGCCGCCCCGCCTCGCCCGTCGTCTTCCGCCCGGAGTCGCCCGTGCCGAGCGGCGGGAGGTCCGCGTCGCCCAAGGTGAAGGCGCTGGCGTCGGCGCACGGCGGTCGCTCGCCGAGCCCCGGCGCGTCCAAGACGTTGCCGGCGTCGGAGCAGGCGCGGCCGGCGAGCCCGGCACCGGGCAAGCAGCCGCCGGGAGACGCGGCGGCACGACCCGCCAGCCCGGGGCACGCCAAATCGCCGGCCGCTGCCTCCGGCGGAGCCGTCAACTCGAAAGCAGCGGCTGCATTGGCGGCCGTGGCGCCGACGGGTGCGGCGGAGCAGCCGGCACGGTCAACGAGCGCGGCCGTGAAGACTGTGGCAGCGGCGCTGTCGGAACAGTCGCCGCGCTCGTCCCCATCGCGGGAGAAGAGCGGCGGCGGTGCCGGTGGTGGCGGCGGCGCGGGGAAGAACGGCGCGTCGCTCAAAGTGAAGCACGAGCCGACGCGCGAGCGCTCCAAGTCTGACTCTTACGCGCTGGTGGACACGAGCGAAGGCAAGGACGGCAAGGGCAAGCGCGCCGGCCCTGCCGCCGACGCCTTCAGGCCCGGCCGCACGGCATCGCCGCGTTCGAGGCCCTCGGCCAACGGGGCAGATGGTGCCGGCGGCGTGGACGCAGGTGGCTCAAAGCCGTCGGCACACGTGGTGCAGGAGAACCTGCGCAGCGAGATCGTGGCCGTGTGTACGTCCAGCGCACTGTCGACCGGCGCTGGGCGGTCTCCCGACGGACGTAAGAAGCAGGCATCTGACGCCAGGGTGGCCGCCAATGGCGCGGAGGATTTGGCGGTGGCGGTGGCGGCGTCGGCCGAGGGACCTTGCTCACTGCAGCAACTGAAAAGCGACGAGGATTCGGACTCGGCTCCGCGCGTTCACTTCAGCATCGGCAAAGCGCCGGCAAAAGTAGAACTCGACACCCGGCTGTCGCCCAAGACGGGGCGGAAGAGCCCTTGCCGTTTTGCGCGAGTAAAGAAGGACAAATCCGGCAGCAGTGGCGGCAGCGGTGGCGGCAGTACCGGCAGCAGCGGAGGAGGTGGGGCCGGTGCCGGGAAAGCCGGGGAACGCGCGTCGAGTCGACCAGCCAAGGAGGCGATGTCGCCGTCGGTGGCGGAGTGTGCCCGCACTGTGTTCGCCGCCTTCCTCTGGCACGAGGGCATCGTGCACGACGCCATGGCCTGCGCCTCCTACCTTAAGTTCAACCCGGCGCTCGCCAAGGAGGGCGTGGTGACGGTGCCGGGCAGGGCCGCGCCGGCACCGCCAGGGCAGCGGCAGTTGGAGGACGGCGGCGGCGAAGACGCGGTCGCGACGGGTTCGGCCGAGTCGGAGCGGGAGGCCAAACTCAAGAACCGGCACTCGCTGGACATCTCCACGTTCCGCGTGGTCAACATGCCGCCGCCCGGTGCCATCAACAAGAACCAGGTACTGTCCATGCTGCGCGAGGGCGGCCCCAGCGAGGACGACCCCGACGCGCCCGCGGCATCGTCGTCGTCCGACGAAGCCGGCGGCTGTTGCGGCGGCTCCGGCGGCACCGGCGTCGGCGCCTCCCGCGCCCGCTCTGCACTGCCGCTCACGCTGCAGCACCTGGTGGCGTTCTGGGAGGACGTGTCGCGCGCCGTCACCCGCGCCACCGCCCAGAATCTCATCTTGCCCAGCCCGGGCGCCGGCGCCTTCCTGCTGCGGCGCAAGGATTCGGGGCGCGAGAAGGAGCGCTCCAAGAAGGAGAAGAAGAAGAAGGACAAGGCAGAGGGGGGGCTGGCGGGCGGGGCGGCGGGGGGCGCCGTCGGAGGGGCGGTGGGGCTGGGGGCCGCCGGTGGAGGGAGGGTGCGAGGGGGGAACTACTTTGGCGACCTGGCGCAGTTTGCACTTGGGGTGGCGGGGGTCCCGCCGGCGGGTGGAGGGCAGGAGAAGGACACGGTGTGCGACCTCTGTGGGGGGCTCTACCCGTACCCGGTCACCTACCACATGCGGCAGGCTCATCCGGGTGAGTCCTCCATATGGTCCTCGACACCACGATCCACATACACACACGATCGTACAAGGACAAAGATCCCCCGTATAGCATTTAACAGACTATTGGAGGGCAGTGCTGTTAGAAAGCACCAATGGCACATAGGGGAGTGGGTGGGTAACACCTGGTCGCCTTTGTCCACCTTGTGGTGATGCTTACACATCCCACCAGGTACTTATTTCAGTCTGAGTTGACCTAGGGGTGGCCCAGGACTGGTTCAGAGAATTATCACTGGCTGGGAGCTGGAATCGAATCCGGGTCGCCAGGTTCGTAGTGCAGCACGCTAACCACTACGCACCCACACTGCTCACCTGCGCAGGCTGCGGGCGTTACGCTGGCGGTCAGGGCTACAACAGCAGCGGCAACTTCTGCGGTGGCTGGGCTGGCAACTGTGGCGACGGTGGAATGGGTGGCAGCACTTGGTACCTGATCTGCGACCGCTGCCGAGAGAAATACTTACGCGAGCGGCAAGTGGCGTCGAAGGACAAGGTGAGAGATGGCCTCTTGTCGACTCGCTTGTTCATCCACTCACCTGTTCATCCAGTCGCCTGCTCACCTGTCCATCTGCTCACCTCTTCACCTTCCCACTCGCCACGCAAACTCAAGCTGCGCGGAAAAATACGTCGTCGTCGTGCGTAATTCGTACGCAGAGTTGTCGTTTCAAATGCTCATTCGGAGACGCCGGTCACACCCCCCACCCCACAACGCCGCCTTCCGTCGCGCACAATGCAGGTGAAGCGAGCCAAGAAGAAGTCGTCGCAGTCCCGCACGACGCGGTCCCTCCCCCCGATGGAGGCGCAACAGGTGATGCGCACCAATGCCCTGTTCCTGCTGGCGCTGGCCAGCTCGGCCGAGACGGGCAGCCCCACCTACTACCCGCAGAAGCCACACGTGCAGACGCCGGGCTCCAGCGACCTGCAGCTGAGCGCCAGACTAGGCTGCCTCTACCTGCAGACGCTGGCCAGGTGAGCGCACTGTCCTGTTTGCTGGGGGAGGGTGGCGGGAAGTGCGGGGGAGGTGGAAGGGAAGGAGGGAGGGAGGGAAGGAGGGGGGGAGGGAGGGGGGGATGGCATGGGGGAGGTAGCCCGGGAGATGCCGGTCGCGTTTAGATGCCACATAAACCAAATTGGTATTGTGTAGACTCGCACACATTTACAGTTTGGACCGACTGTTGCATTGCTTGACCTGGCATGACCTGGAGTGTCCGTGACACGACACAACCTGATTGTGGTGTGGCTTGAACCCTGCTCTGCCTGGGGTGGCGTGGCCTGAACGTGGCGTGGCGTGCACCAGCAGGCAGCAGCAGGCGGAGGTTCTGGTCAGGGATCAGGACCCCACGCTGTACGCGGACGAGGTGCGCTTCTTGCGCTCCACGTCCGTCACTGTGCCCTACATCTCTGTCACGCCCGGCGTGAGCCCGCTCACCGCACACCAGCCCGATGAGACCACCAACCTCAAGTCCCTGCCGCCCAGGTAAGAGAACAGCTTCGAGCAATCCGCTGTTGGGGCGAACGCCACTCCAAGCCGTCCGCCGCCTATCCGTGGTCTCCCAATGGGGACAATCCGCCTGGCACCTGTGCACGAGATGATCTCGTCGTCGATCTCCGATCTCTCGGGCATGTTCTATTGTTTCCCTGCCACTACGTCGTGAGTCTTGACCACCGGCCATTGAGCCTCGTGTCAACGTATCCTGTCCAAGCCAACTTTCATTATTGGTCAGTGGGTCTCTGGTTTTCGTCGGTTTGCCAGCGTGGAGGTTACGATAGCTTGTGCACATATCTGCCGTGGCACATCTGCGGTGGCACATCTGCGTGTGCGCGCGCCTCAGTGAGTCACCATGCCTGTGCCTCTCTCTCTGGCTGTGGCTGTTAGTCATGCGCCAGCTACTCCGGTCTACTAGCGACCCAGGAAATATTCATTCATCTGCATCCGTGCTTGTGTGCGCAGCCGTACATACATGCGTGGGGAGCAGTAATGCGGTGGCTAGTTCTCTACGCTACGAGCCCGGTGACCAGACTTTCAAATCCCGCTCACAGCCAACATCGGCGACGAATCCCTGAGCCGGACCTTAGCCTCAGCCTTACATGAGCGCAGTGTCTGAACATCAACATTGGTTGTGACAAAGGCGGCCCGGTGTGGTGTTGGCCACCCACCCCCTCATGTGCCTTTCCGGCCTTCATAGGTTCTTGCTAACAGCACTTGCCTCAACAGCCTGTGTGAACTATATGGGGATCCATTGACTTTGTGTGTGCGTGTCGTACAGCTGATGGAGCGGTTAGTGCGCTATGCTACGAACCCGGAAAACCTGATTCGATTTGCGCTCACGGCCAACACCAAGTGATGATTATCTGAACTGGTCCTGGGCCTCACCTAGGTGGACTCGACCTCAAATTAGTACCTGGGGGGCGGTGTGTAAACATCGCCACTAAGGAGACAAAGGCGGCCGGGCGTGGTGCTATCCACCCACCCCATCATGTGCCGTTCCGCCCTTAATAGGATCTTGAAAACAGCACTTGCCTCCACACCCTGTATGAGCTACCGGGGGAACCATTGACTTTGTGTCTGTGTGTGTGTGTCGTGCAGCCTAGAGACGAGTCCCATCGGCGAGGTGGACGGGGGGAAGCGCGTCGTGTTCCAGCGCTCCTACTCCGTTGTGGCTTCCGAGTATGACAAGCAGCCCAACTCGGGGGCCGCCAAGGTCAAGGCCATGGCGCGACGCCGGGTCAACAGCGGGGACACTGGTGAGGCCCCACCGCCCCGCTCCATCGCCCCCCCATGGAAAATCCTCTTGGAAGTGAAGTGACTGGGTGGCCCGGGGTTCCAGACACTGAGTCGGCACCACAGGTTTTAGCCGCTCCACCATTAAGCCTGGTACGCAAGTGGAGCGAGCTGATGGTATGATCCCGGTCACCAATGGCTCACGTGGGTCAGAGACCCACCCACACTGATTTGTGATTAAACAAGGTTCTCAAGTGGAGTGAGTTCTCACATTCTCAAACGTTTAAAAAGTTCAACCCCCCTGTATGGCATACGGTGACTAGTCTGCCAGTAGGGGGGGGGGGCGATGATTGCCACGCGTAATCCCAATCAATGGCCTTGCTACGGAAGAACGGCACGAGCACCGAATGTTCTCACAATTTGATCGTACCGCTGGCAAGCAGGTGGGATTTTCATCGTGTGTCTTTTTTTTGGTTTGTCGTGCCGTTCCGGACGGCGCAGGCGAGGGAGGTTCCTCGCTGCTGCGGCACCCGTCGCCGGAGCTGGCGAGGCTGGTGCAGGCCCGGCGCGCCGCGGGGAAGGGCGAGCGGGCATTCACGTGCCCCGTGCTCACGTTCGTGGTGCAGCGACACAGCCTGGACGCGTTGGAGGCCGCCATGAAACACGCCCTGCGCAAGTCTGCGTGCCGCACGTTCGCCATGGAGGTAGGAGAGGCCCGGCATGATGGCCCCTGCAATGGAGACGCAGTCGACACGGAGGGGAACGAGAGAAAGAGAGAGTCGCGGTCGAAGGAGAGCGCATCCAAGACTCGCCAGTAGTCGTTCGCCTCCTTGTCGCTTTTTTGTTTGGTTCACCGACTGCTTTTTCTCATTCACACTGTTCAACCCCACCGCACTGCAGGTCACAACAACACACCTAAAAACTCACTGGCATAAAGGGCAATCTATATAAAACATTATTGATAATTTTCTCTGTTGGTATGCAGTGGAGAGCACCTGTCGGATGACATTACTATTTTAGATCCTCCTAATTTTTTTACACTTTTTATTGCAGAGGAATTTCATCGCGTTATAAATGCAAAGGATCATTTATTATTATCATTATTACCCAGTGATTAAAGTAACATGGGGGGACTAGTTTCCCTGCCCTCTTTAGTGGTCCACGATCGATGATGAGTTTTCGGGTTGCACCCACGTCTTGCTAGGCATGATCCCCGACCTTTTTAAGTTCCTGAAGAAGCTCCCAGCATGTGGAGCGAAACGTCGGATATTGTGCCAAACAACAGCCCCAAAGACGCGTCGGAGGGCTCCTCGACAGCGCAGCCGCGAAAGCCTCCGCAGTGTGTCTGCTTTGACTGCCGGTCACAACCCTGTCTGAGGCTTCGGCAACCTGCGGCTCAGGAGCCGCCTGCGGCTTTTCTTTAAGGACTGCAGTGCGGCTCTTGAAATTTGAAAAAAATGTGGCTCTTCTTGTTATTTTGGTTTCCGACCCCTGACCATGGAAGTCCAGTTTACCATGGGCAAGGGTGGGCAACCCGCAGCTGCGGAGCCGCATGTGGCTCATCAAGTACTGTTTTGTGACATTTATTAGACCATTGTATTCATGTGCATTGCGGCTCTTAACATATTGGTTTTTTTTTACCGAATTCCAAAAAGATTGACTCTTGTTTTGGTTGCCAACTCCTACTCTTTAGGCCTTCAACTGGCTGCTGTGCAACGTGATTCAAACCACATCGCTGCACGACATCCTGTGGCACTTCGTGTCGTCGCTGACGCCGGCGCAGAGTGAGCCCGAGGAGGAAGAGGAGGACGACAACAAAAGGAGGGAGGGCGGAGAGCAGGTACGGGCTGCCGGGCACGCACCGACGCGCGTGGACAGGACGTGTACGTACACACTCGCAAAACACAGATTTACTCAGTTCTGGGAGCACCCCTCCCAACCCACGTACTCCAGCAACCCACACCAACTGGGTTGGTGAAGTATGGTCAAATAACACTGCGTGAGAATGCCTTCATCCAGCGGTGGATTGATAAACTGTTATGTATTGCCTTATTGTTAACGTAGGATTCTGCAGCTGGTATGATTCATAATAGTTTTTTGGGTTAGACCATGTAATTTATCTGGTCAAACTTGTGTCGTAAGTCCCTCCACCACCCGACATTGCCAAACAAATTAAATTGTCACGTGACATAAGTTTTTTTAACTCGTGATATTTCACTTGAAACTGCACTAACCATTGTCTGGACAAGACCGATTAAGTCAGAATAATGTCAATTAAAGCACAGTTCTTAATGATTATGCATTGAAAACAATGATTCTTACGAACGCGATTCATTACATGTGCCACAAGCCCTAGAATTGGCATATGTGTGCATTGTCGCGCCTCCACTGGAAATGACGAGAGCTCAGCAATATCAGCAGCAACGAGTGGCGTCCATAAACACTACCCCTGCACGTGCCCTCTGCGCAGGAGAGAGACTCGCGCGTTTGCGAGCACCCGCTATCGGACATCGTGATCGCGGGCGAGTCTGCCCACCCGCTCCCGCAGGCGTTCCACCGCCTGCTGCAAACCGTGTCGGACCTCATGATGTCACTTCCTGCCGGCAGCGCCCTCCAGCAAATGGCGCTCAGGTTCTATCGCGCTCCCACGTCACTCCTTGCCGTTCTGCCCGATGCCTGTTTTGTTTAAAACCTTGTCCAGATCACGCACAAGATAAAGGATCTCTCTCTCTCCAGTTCTCATGCATTGTAGTGCAGCCCTCCGTGTTAAAGAATAGAAGTGGGCCCAGTAGATGGTGGCTTTAAGCACACCCCTTGGGAGCAAGGTCACGTGTGCCGGTATCCTAAGAGTTCTTGCTTCATAAATTGTGTTCTGCCCTGCTAATGTAAAGTAAGGATGCGTTTCTTGTAGCAAAGCTGTGGTTATATTAGATGCATATATATCCAGCTACTGCTGTGTCGCACAACGACTTCTGAGATCCCTTCAAAGTGATCCATTACAGACAGCATGGGGAATCACTTTCCCACCCGCTTTCGCCACTGAGAGTAATGTTCGTCGCGTGGCAGTCAAACCGATGCGTTTAATTCTCAGCGCTGGATTTTAGCCAAATTAAGATTGGAATCAAATTAAATGTGACTGTACAGTCATTTGTGGCTTTGATCATCACCTTGCTATACTTGAGAATCTGGTTTAATCACAGGTGGTTGACACCTGGATTCAAAGCCTCAGCGGTGACAGCTCACCACTCCGACCTCTGATACCAGTCCTACCCTCCGGATCGGAATTCTGAATCCTTTGGAGTGAGGATGACAGAAAGATAACGGTCACAGAAGTGAAGAATGTTCCTTGGCTGGATACAAATCCATCACACTGCCATTTGCGTACCAGGTTGCCCATTAGTTACAAAACAATTTGTGTACAATTAGCGTCTAAATGCGACCACGTTAGATGTCGCTGTTCAGAAACGGTGTCCGAAGTAATTTCAGAGAGGCAATCATACTGCAGAGAAAATCAGCGCGTTGCCTGTCACAATTATTTCTCTGCAATTGGCCCGTGGTCTTTAACGAACTTTGACCTCCGTTTCCCAGGTGCTGGAGCCTCAAGTTCCGCCAGTCAGACCACCAGTTCCTGCACCACAGCAACGTGTTCCACCATATTAACAACATCCTGTCCAAGTCAGACGAGGGCGACGGTGACGACAGCTTCAACGCCAGCGCGCAGGCGGGAGACCTGCCAGGGCCGGTGAGGCACTCGCTCACGCACAACAACAACACCGGCCATCATTCGCCACTGATGGTGACGTCGCCACGGCACTTGTGCCAAGCTGAGTGTGCTTTGAGGCCGCGTGAAGGGTCGAATGCTCGCTTACAAGAGGTCACCGGACAGATCCAGGTGTTAGGACTTGCCGATGCGCCAACTGTGTTGCCCCCTCTGCCACCTTGCTGCGTTTTAGCCGCTCGGGCGCTCTGCTCGGTGTTGCTAGAGTCACTTCTTCACCATTACCACATACTTGCACCCGTTTATGTATATGTACGTTTAACTTCTTTCGCACCATACGTAGACAACTGCTCGACGCATATGCATGCGGTCGCCGCTCTCGCTTCACTCGCCAACTTACGGCGCTCCCGCTGTTCCGCCGGCAGGACCAGTGCGTGGTGTCACTGCTGCGCGACCTGACGTCGTCCTTGGAGATCAAGGCGTCGAGCCGGCCGGCCATGACGGGCAGCCTCACCGACGGCTCAACGGAGACGTTCTGGGAGTCGGGCGACGAGGACCGCAACAAGACCAAGAGCATCACCGCGCTGTGCGGTGGCGGCGGCGTTGGTGCTGGCGGCAGCAAAGGGCTGCACGCACGTGCCTTCTACGTGCACGTGGACAACTCGCGGGACATCGGGGTGCGGCATTTTGGGAGGGAGAGAGGGGTGGAGGGAGGGGGGGTGGGGGGGGAGGGCCTGCCGACTCCCTGTGGGGCTCATTGGGTCCTGGTTTCTCTGTCCTCCTGTAGTTGGAGCAAACTGGATTTGGGGATTAAGATAAATAGAGATACAGTATTTGAAGAAATCATTAAAATAAATAGACTTCCGAATCTTCAAGCCCTCTCATTTGTGATACCGCTCTGGGGTTGTGTAGACCCTGTTATAATTGGTGTTCGTGTTCCCTCTGATTTCTCGTTCGTGCTCATCCTGTCTTTGTTGACGACCCACAGAACCGAGTGAGCTCTGTGTCATTCCTGGCCGGGCCTACAATCGAGGAGCTCACGAAACTAAAGCAGGTAAGACACATGTGAGAGGCGTGGGCTTCGAGGTGGGCATGAAATGGCCAGTATAGCTGTGGATCCTTGAATCTGTTAGTACGACGTTTTGAGGGGGTTTTCCCCAGTCTCTTTTCACAAGAAGCCAAATGCCCTTTTACGGAGCTGACCAAATATCTCAATGTTGCAGGACAACTTATAAAATTCAATCTTGGGACTCGCTGACGCTTTCCCAGTTAGGAGGTAAATTAATCTGCCTTGCCATAAACAACGGCGTGACATCACCTACTTCATGCTACCCCACACCGTTCCCAGGTCGAGTTGGACTCCCGCCACATGGGCTGGGTCGGCTGCGAGCTGCCGTGCTCCCTGCGACCCGAAGCGCCGCCCCTGGCCGCCGGCGCCGCCGCCATCCTTGGCGCGGTGGCCGCGGCTCCTCCGGTGGGTGGCGGAGGCCCGGCGGTGGTGCGCGTGGAGCTGCGCGGCCCCGAGAACACCCTGAGGGTGCGGCAGGTGAAGGTGCTTGGCTGGAGGGAGGGCGAGAGCGCCCGTCAGCCGGCGCCCATGTCGGCCGCCGCCGCCGCCCAGCAGAGGAACTGCGAGGCCGAGACGCTGCGCGTGTTCCGGCTCATCACCTCGCAGGTGAGCGGCGGTGCACTCCCCCCTCCCCCCCCCCCCCCCCCCCCCCCCCCCCCCCCGTGTTTGGTCGATTTTTCTCGTTCTGGAGCGACCGTTAACCTCACCGCGCCGGCCGTCTCTGCTCTGCTCCCACTCCCTCCCGCAGGTGTTCGGCAAGTTGATCTCCGGGGACAGCGAGTCCACGCCCGAGCAGGAGGAGAAGCTGCTGCTGTCGTCGCCGGACTCTGATGACAAGGTACCACATTTAGCGTGGACTAACAGCTCTGCGGAAATGGCACACACAGAGAGAGAGGGGGGGAGAATCGCCTTACACGCCGATGTGGTTTGCACTGAATCGCACCCGAACATCGCACGAAAGGTTCGGCGACCGCTTACACGAGTGGAAAGATGAGAGGCAGCCCCTTCCCCCCTCCACATTGTCACTGTGGCTATCAACTCCAAACCATGCAACTCATTGCCCAACAACGCCCGAAGCTTTGCGCATTCACAGCCATTCACATCATCACCCGCCCTGGCAACCCTCAAACCCGCTCACCAGCCTCGACATTAACGCTGAACGCTGCGAATCACCCTGCTGTACACGAGAAGACGACCCTAACCACCACCACCCCCCCCTCCCATCCACACCCCCTCCCCTTACCTATTCTATCCCACCTCTGTGGAGCTCAAGGGTGTCTGAAATGAACCCCGGGATATCTGGATGTGCATAGGCAGTGTTATGTACCCCGTCATCGCTGGCAGGTTGACCATCGTTATCGAAGGTTGGGTTTTCTGCAGAGGTGTTGTTTGGTTTTTCTAAGCAGGCGTTGCACCGACTCGTCGATTAAAATCCAATCTTCTTCACGCGACGATGCGCCCATTGAATTCCGTGCGTGAGAATCGATTATTTACGATCCATTTTAAATCTTTTGTTTTTGGTTCGGAGAACACCTTCATCCTCCATGAATTTCACTTGTACCACAATTAGAAATGTTAATTTAATATTTTTATCAAATTGACCGAATTATGAAAATTCATTGCACCGCCAAGGGGGAGTGAGCCATTAAATGTCTAGGAAGGGTGCGGGAATCCAATGTTTTTGAAGCACATGAGTTTGAAACAAGTTATCGTGACAAAAATGTATCAGTCCAAATAACATGTACGTAGAATAATAATAGACGTGTAATGTGTCGCCCTCTGTCAATCCATCGCTGAATGAAGGCATAATCACCTCCAGGAAATTGTTATGAATTAGTGACAGTGGGTCGTTATTGAAGAGGATGACCACCACGGAGATAGAGTAGAGATTACGTGCGATAGATCACTGGAAGATCAGCAGCCCGAGTGCTGAAAACTAGCCAAGGGATTGATAACACTTCCCAAAACACTGCCACATTTGCGACCGATGTTCAGACGCGGGTGATTGAACGAACGAATGTGACTGCCCCTCCTGTTTTTTGTTGTCATCGTCACAAGGCCAAGTCTGACGCAGACCTCAAAGAGCATATGGTTGGCATCATCTTCAGCCGCAGCAAGCTCACCAACCTCCAGAAGCAGGTGGGTGGGGGCCTCGTAACGTGACCCATCGCTCACAATGTCAGCCTCCTGGTCAGCAATAGGTGGACGGAGTTGGTGAATTGTTCCACCACCACCCCTACTCCGCCCCCACCCTCTCCACCGAAATCATGCAAATGGACCACTCCATGATTTTGGAAGTACATTTCAGACACTTTATAAAGATGTGGGTAATCAGTAATGTAATCATAAAGTGATTTTTTTTTTACTTGGCATCGTACACCAACCAATTAGGACTATGATGCAGAATTAAGACATTTGTTCACTTTTAATTGATGGGGAAGAAATGTCCTTTTTCTCCAATGTTATTGCGCTTTTGGTGAAATGGCAGGAGATGAAATACCCATTTGGAACACTCACAGAGCAGTGCAACTGCTTTATATAATGCTGTGTGGAGGTAGATGTCACAGAGCTACCGCTGAGACCCATTCACGATCACCACAGCAGAAGGCAGCACTACTCCTGCTCTGCCACTGAGAGTAACGTACATCATGTGACAGTCAAACCGATACTTTAATCCTCAGTGGTTAAATTAATTTAATTAAGTCATATTTTATATATATGAACATTAATTGGTGACTTGAGAACCCATTTCAATCACAGGTGGCTGAAAGCCGGATTCGAATCTATGGTATCGACTGTTCCAGCTCAGCGCTCTGACCTCTGATCCACCCGGCTACCAATTTCAATAATTACGTAATTCCACCTGCGTGCTTGCCGAATACGCGGAAATCACCGTGACGTGATGCCCGAATGCCGCGTTACACCCGACCGCAGCACACCTGACCCCCCAATTTCCCCAGGTGTGCGCGCACATAGTGCAGGCCATCCGAACCGAGACGACGCGCGTGCGGGAGGAGTGGGAGACTGCAATCTCCAGCCGAGACAATGCCAACGCCCGCCCGCTCACGCCAGCCGGCGCCGCCGCTGTCCCCTCCTCCTCCTCATCCGCGGCCGCCGGCGCCTCGGCCCTGCCGGCTCTCCCTCCGCCCGCCGTGCCGTCTCCTGGCGGGCCCAGCGGCGCCAGGGAGGCCGGAGGGGAGGCCGCCACAGACGCCTACTGCTTCGAGCTGCTCTCCATGGTGCTGGCACTCAGTGGCTCCAACGTGGGACGCACGTACCTGGCGCAGCAGGCGACGCTCCTACAGGATCTATTCTCGCTGCTTCACACGGCGTCACCCAGGGTGCAGCGGCAGGTGAGTGCCAGCGCATATGTGCAGCGCAGTGGTCTGGTGAGCTGCACTGCGCTACAAACCCGGCGACCCCAGTTCAATTCCCCGCTCACGGCCGCCAACACCAGTGACAATTATATGAACTGGTCCTGAACATCGCCTTAGGTCGCCTCAAAAGACAAAGGGGGTCAGGCATGGTGGTGGCCACCCACCCCGTCATGTGCCGTGTCGGCCTTCATAGGTACTCACAGCACTTGTCCCAAAATACGTCAAGGCTTTCTGGGGGATATTTGTCTTGTTGTGCTTTGGCAGGCATGAGTGCTACCACACCACCGCTCGTATGCCGCATCAGCCCAAATAGATCCGTTCTAACAACACCTAGTCTCCTTCAATCCGAAGCTAAATTGAAGATCTATATATTTTTCCATTTTCCGCAATTGGTACTCAATAACAGCCCTTGTCTAAAAGATTAATCAGTCTAAAAGCTGGGATATAGCTTCGTGTGTGTATGTGTTTATTCCGGTCCATGCCTACATTGCACATCGTAAAACCGAAGGCTTACACCATAATCCCAGCCGAGAAAAGAAAATTTGTTTGGCCACGTTCCCAGATCCAGTGCGGATCTTTGCCATAAAATGACGTAATAAGGTGCCTTCTGCCAGTGGCTGCCTCCGTGTAAGGATCGTGAGTGGTGCGTCCTGTAAATAAAGCAACCGTAACGGCGGTGGCTGCAGCGATATCTTTCATCCTCCTTAGCACCGTTTCATGCCGCGTAAATCTTGCCACCCTCCCCGTCTATCCCGGTTCGTCCCCGGCGCCACGCCAGTGCCTTGGATGTGGGAACGGCCGCGCTCGCCCGTCGCCTGCGCTACTTGCTGCACCCGAACAATGCTGTTTCTCTCATTTGATTCTCCTGCATCACACCAGTTAACTGCGTGACAAAATGAAGACAAAAAAACACAATAAATGAAAGTAACTAGGGTAGAAATATCTCGCCGACTATCGTGGAGTAACGGTGAGCACAACGGACTTGCCCTCCAGCGGTCGCCGTATCGATTCTCCAGCGGCCGCGGTGCCGCAGTTGAAACATAGGTGCAAGTTTCTTAACTTGAGATTATTGATGAATAAATTCGTATTAAGAGCCCTTGCGGCTACCGGTGTTTTAACCACCCTGTGTCAGACGGCGGCTCCCAGAAGATATCACAGAACGTATTTCTAAAGGCCACTCAATTGGCCCTCATATCCCCACTAGAAGCACACCTTTTATCCTGCAACAATTACGAGTCCCTGTGGTTGCAGTTTGACAAATTACATGGCAAACGTGAATTCATTTAATGGGGATTTTTTTTTTTTGCGCAGTTATTGGTAAACGGGCAGAGGCCATGAACTCACTGCCACTGGAGAGCCTCGTTCAATCACAGGCGGCTGAAACCCAGATTTAAGCCCAGGACCTCAACGGTGTCAGCAAAACAGCTCAAACACGGTCATTAGGACCCTCCTGAGCCCTATCTGCTGCGCCTCTACTACGTTAACCGCGATACGATCCGGACGCCGTTTCTGATGGTGTGACCCGAACACCCGTTCCGCACCGTCTCTCCTGGACGGTTAATTGCTACTAATTTACAAGGTTTTTAATTCGAAACATTATTTTTTATA
The DNA here is from genome assembly GCF_015708825.2 of Lethenteron reissneri. Taxonomy (NCBI): domain Eukaryota; kingdom Metazoa; phylum Chordata; class Hyperoartia; order Petromyzontiformes; family Petromyzontidae; genus Lethenteron; species Lethenteron reissneri. The sequence continues at coordinate 8,833,716 of NC_083810.1, forward strand.
TATTACATGGTTTTTTTTCCCACTCGCTAATTATAATTCCAATTGCCCCTGCACTAATGAACGCTGCTGTCCCTTTGCAAAAGTGATGTTGTATTTCATTAGTATTTCCCCCACCGACAATACACATTTGAATATTGCAAATTTGTAACAATGTGACAAGGTAAAAATAGTAATGCCCTTAATTTATCCATAAAAGCCTCACTGAGTCTTAAGAATTGTTTTCAAGATTATCCTGCATCGGGATGTTTGGCCAAGTTCATTGACAGCTGATTGCAGGCAACTCGGGTTACCCGGGGAAACACACAAGTACAGGATGACTAATGCTCAAAGATCAACACAGATGGATGCAAGAATCCATTGTTGTACCGCCATCTCCTTCCTACCTCACCGCCCAAGCGCACGACACCTGATATTCCCAGGCACTCTCTTAATCAAGTACTAGCCAGGCTCAAACCTGCTAAGTGGGGGGATCCTACTTCAAATTCCAATCTATGGTCAATAAAATGAGAAACCACTTTGTGGAAATTAACTCCTTTTGGAGTTATTGGCCCCCCTGACTCAGGGACATCAAATGAAATGAGCACCACTCTGGTTCAACATTTAACCAGACACGCACTGGTTAATGATTCACTCAAATCGCTCCCTCACTGGCGGTCAGGTTGCTTCCTTGTCGCTCCTCTGTCACTACGGCCATGGTTACAGTTCTCGTGAATTTGCCTCATTGATTCCTCCACCCATGCTGAGGACTGGCTGCTTCGTCTTATCCACACTGTGGTCAACCACCACCCACCCACCACCACCACCACGCTGCGAGTCAAACCTCTTCTCTATTCTGCGACTTTTCCTCAGATTGCACCACTTTGGAATTATCTCTCGTAATCGTTTTTTTACCCACCAAAATTTTGTAACTTTGCTCAATTCAAGAAATGTATTCATTCTCGTCCATTACGCCTTCAGTCGAGCTATTTGTTGCTGGCCGTTTGGCGTTTTGGGCCCACAACCGTGCCCTCAGAGCAGGCGAATCGATACCAGAGCGAGTGCAAACGCTTGATTCCTCATTGGCTCTTTAGCTCACAGTCCGCTCTCTGAATCATAACGGGCATCACGTGACCCTTCCCACCCCCTGCCTCCCATTCACCACAACATTTAACAAAAAAACAACCTAAATACTATGTTCTGAGTTCTTAATTGAGTCGCAAATCCTTCTCTCCGTCCAGGTGGCCTCCCTACTGCGGCGCGTGTTGCCCGAGGTGCCTCCCAGCCGGCTGGCGAGCGTGCTAGGCGTTCGCTCGCTCCCGCCAGCCGACATCAGCGAGATCATCCACTCGTCGGAGGGTTGGGACCACCCACGCGTCTGCATCCTCGACGTCTTCCTTGGCTGCATCGCCAAGGCCCTCACCGTGCAGCTCAAGGCCAAGGGTGGTGGTGGCAGCGGTGGTGGTGCTGCCGTGGCGGCCAGCGGAGGGTCGCTGGGGCCGGGCGTCGGACGGGGCATCGCGACGGTCACTCTGTCGTCCGCTTTCCATCCCAAGTAGGTGGTGGATGCTGTTCTTGTTGGGGGAGTGGGGGGGGTGTGGTGACTGGGTAGCTCGGCGGTGCCAGGTAGGGGAGGGGGACAGGGGGTGGTCAGAGAAGCTGAGCCGGAAATATTGAGTGGGAGCCGGCGTTTGAATCCGCTGCTCCTGTCGCCAAACTGATTAAACGGGGTTTTCAAGTGTATTCAGTGGATGTCTCAGCGCTGTGTCACTCTTGCCTTGCATCGAGACTCGTCAGCTCACGTAGAGATCCATAAGACATACATAGAGACCCATAAACTCCTTTGAAGACCCATCGACTTGTTTCGATAAGCATACACGTGAAGAGCATTAGACTAACAAAGAGACCCATTGGCTTGCTTAGAGACCCATTTACTCACAGAGACCCGTGTACGAAGTTGTCATTCAACAGGATTCTCAAGTGGAAGTGAGTTGATGGTCTCAGCCATGGAACCAACGTCTGTGCATAAAATCCCACGCTCTCTTCCCCCTTCCCTCGCCATGCCTCTTCCCCCCATTATCGCCAACTGGTCACGTTCGGCACTTTGAGACGTTAAATTGCGCGATTCAGAGCCGTGTAAGTTAAGTAAATGTCTACTGCCAGGGGCCGTTGTCTAACTGGACATCTGTTGTGAAAAAGAGTTTTAAAGCTCATCGGATTCCTCCAGTATAAATAAAGATTTTGATTCTAACACAGGGTGATGCATCGCTGTCTGGGAATTTCTAATGGACATCTTGTGACATGAAACAAAACTTGAAAGAACGCAAACAAGACCGCTAGTTGGTTTATAACGATCGGTTGTCAATTTTTAAAAAAATTGTTTCGAATCAGAATTGAATTGTAACTCTCCCCCTTTGGTAACGATTTATTGAAGATTTGAATGGCTGAATCGTTACACGTTTAATATTTAATAGCGTATTGACGAAGGTCCTTTATTAGCTTTTAAGGATGGATTAATTCTACCTCTGCGCAATCCAATGCACTGCCATGACGCGTGAGTCACGTTTCATTTACGTAAATCAATTATCTCCCTCCCACGTATTGCTTGTACTGTACAATAATTACCAAGCAGTTCCAGTAATCAGGCAAGCTCACAGTCAGCATTTCAAGTGTATCTGCATAATGCAAGTAATTATAGTTTGAGAAGATGTATTTTTAATGGAATAAGTCAAAGGGTTGACATGTACATGAAACCGAATGCATCATCAACATCCCAGTGTAGATAATAAGTCAGTTCGTCTGAGTACGTCCAATACCGTATAATGTAATGAGTATTTCTCTTTTATCAAAAAAGGTGGACAGATGACCTTGTACCGAATTGCGGGCTAAACTGATTGACACGTAACCCCATTTCCACTGGGGGTGCACCTGCCTACAGTTTAATGAATAAGACGTTTCAATGACAGGGATTCGTAGGCTTCCTCGTCAGTGTAAAATATCCCAGAGTCATGGTGGGTTTAGCTTCGAGGGGAGTACGGGAAGGAAATAGAACCCATCATACATTCCAACAGCAGCAGAAACACATTCCTGCGGAGGGAGCTGGTAGGAACGTTGGGTTGCTCGGTCAATCGCCAGGGTCAACGGCGGCGTGGTATATTCCGCAAATATGCCCGACTTTGAGGGCGGGCACAAGCCGGCGTAAGTAGGTTAAACGTTGAGTTTTATAAGGGCACCATGGGGTGACCAGCCCCTCCCCACCCAGCCCCACCCCCCCCACTCAGCCCCTCCCCACCCAGCCCCTCCCCACCCTCCCCACCCAGCCCCTCCCCACCCTCTCCTCCCCACCCAGCCCCTCCCTCCCCACCCAGCCCCTCCCTGCACGACGGACGGACACAATAATCCCCTGTGGGCTGGTGTAACCAGGAGGTTCCTACCAGTATTATCTCCAGTCATCCATAGACAGTTAGTCAAGTAATGCGGCTGTTGGAATGCGTTCTGGGTGGTGCCCCAGTCCTTTTGTTTCGGACGCAAAGATGTTGGTCTGCTCATTGTGACGGAGCTCTGCCAATCTCTCTCCACAGCTCCCAGCGTCCGGAGCACCACTGGTGGCTCAAGGGCAGCACCCCTCCCCAGATCGCCGAGGTCATCATGCGACTCATCACAGACATGGCAGCCGTGAGTACAATAATTGCTGCTATTCGCCACTAAGTGGCGGTGACATCACCACCACCACCACAGGGCTTATGCAGGGCTAGGTGGCCATCACATTAAGTGTGGAACACTCGCTGACAGGAGGTGACGTATGTCATGTGACGGACCCAGGTGTTTTGAGTTCACAGATATAACCAGCAGATGTGTACCACCTGTGCTTCCAGCTGTGCCAGCCTGCTGTGTTTTAGCTGCCCGGCGCTCTGCTGCTCGTCACTCCTCCCCAGTCCTTTGATGTTGTTGAACACACACGACACACACGAGACACACATCGCACGGTACAGAACATCATGGTCACAGTGCAGAATAATGACGGCACAACCTGACACAATTGCAGAATAGGACATATATATGTATGTAGAGCCCTTGTGTCAGTCTATGGCTGGATAAGGGCCTCTCCACACCACGTGGGTCCAGGGGGAAGACTTGATGAAAATACGAAGGTAAACATTTTTTGAGAAGTTGCGTGGTGTCGTCTTGTGGGGTCATTATCTGACGCAAGGTGGTGCGCTGCTCGCAGAGAAAACTCCCAGGGGGAAATTTCTTCATATTGTGATGCAATGCGGAAACGCTCAATTGGTGAGGGGAAAAAAACGATTCAAGTAATAAGTGTGGATATTATCTCGTGTAATCGGTGTGTGAACAAATGCAAAGGTTTGATCTCCTCCAATTTGTCTTGTTTATAGTTGCTGAATATTACAGTTGGATTGCTAGACGCATCGCGAGGTTTCTGTGTTTTAGGGGTAGATGTATAAATGAAACAACGTTGTTGTTTTTGTAAATTATAATTAAGTGAGTGTGCGCCAGCGCAACCCAAAACCATTTTTTTTTGTCAAGTAAATTAACGTAATAATCTTGATTCGTGGAAATGTTTACACGGCATTAAAACAATTACAGTAACAGTTTTCACGACTCTACAGCAATGAAAATGCTACGCCGTTACGACAATTAGGAACAGACGATAATAATTTCCACTTGTAACGCGCCGTATATAATCAGCTCACTCTCGACGAGAGAGAACGACTGAGAGGCGTGTGAGGAGGAACCACAGACGAATGGGAAAAGTAGCAGCCAGACGGTGAGGAGCCAGCACCAACAGTTGCCTAAGCTCTGCCATCCTCTTTATGTTAAGGTCATGTCAGCCAATTCATGAGTATTCACATGTGGGAGCAAACCGGAGTGCCCAGAAAAAACCCATGCATGCGAGGGGGCAACGCAGTATCCCATTAAAAAGGGACAGATTATGTTCGTTCCACATTTTGCTGTACTGCCTTCTCATGGCAATCCAGGGGTATGGGCACCTCCTCGACACCTACGGGAAGGGAGTATCACAACATCTGTGCAATCCACCAACCCTCACTTTACAGGCCACGTGCATAGTAGCCATCGGAACCACCGCCCGGCTGATTTATTTGAAAGATGTTATTGCTTTCTGTTTACAACTCAAGAATAAAAAAAGTAGTAAAACGATAAGCAGTATACAAAAATTAGAACAAAAAATCCCCTCTCGAATTTCAAGTTTGTTTTTGAGAGAGCCATCACCTGACCTGGAGATTGGACAATAACCATAAATTGAGTGATTGTTCATCATTATTGTTATCTCGAGATACATCTTGGCAGTTGTGTGAATTTCAATATATTTCAAATTATCATTGTTATTGATTTTGCTGCTGCTTCTAAGCCAAAAACTACCACTCGTGCACACGGTCGGCTGCTCGGATTTTTCTCTCTTATGAGTGTGTGTGCGTGTCTCTTCTGTGCCTCTTCTGCAATTACCATCAACTGTTTTCGGATCTTGTTTCACACCCACCTCAACCCCGGTCTCCCTCTGCTCCTTGTGCCCTGCACGAATTGTAGCTCTTCTTATTCTGAATCATTGACAGTTGTTCGATGTGCCTGGTAAGGAGGATGTGATGATGAGACAGGAAGGAGGTTTTGCGCTATCGTTTAAGGGACTGGTTGGTACCAAAATGGATATATGACAAAATCACTCTGAATCCGCCCGATCTCGAAAGATCTCAGAAGCTAAACAGGCTTTGATCCTGGATAGTGCTTGGATGGGCTTTTCACCATGCATAAAACAGCTATTGTAGATTGCCGTGGGGTTACATTGTCATTGGAGGGCAGTGAAACTAAATCAATTAGTTGTACCATACTATAGTCCATCTATGGTCCCATCTGTCGCTAACCCGTACTTACAGCTTGGCGAAGTACGGTCAAATAACCTTCATGGCCCACACGGTGTGGAGGGAGGCCCCTCATCCATAAAGCAGTGGATTGAGAATAAGGACCGTGCATGTGCTTCGATGTCCACTATTCATTCGTCCATCATTCGCCTTTAAACTTGAGAACCATGGCCGCCTTCCTGTGACAACACGGATGTGTTGTTGGCAAAGACGGCGCTAAAGCCGTCACCCGAAGCAAGTTAAATCTTCAGCCGTGCCTCAAGTCTCCAGACGCAACCGACGCAGCGCAGGGCGCGCATCAAAACCCGGCTCTTTTATTGCGTGCCGTTTTTATCCGCCGCGTTATTTCACCACGGCAGCCACCATCGCCGCCGTATCGATTAGAGCGTTGCGAACTTAAACGGTGCGCAACGCAGTGTTGCGAGCGCACGCGCGAGAGAGAGAGAGAAAGAGTAATGTTCTGATTTACTGTGAGCGGGGGCGGCTTGTTGGTTTTTGTTAGGGACTGGCGCGTGTGCTGACAGATAAACGGATTAGACTATATTCTTCCAGCGGTGCTGGGCGCTAGAAATGGAGCGGGGTTATTTATTATCTCCTTGCTTTGTCTGTGACGATACGATGATAAGACTGCGATGCTCTCATTTCCAACAACACAGATCCATGGTTAGGTTGTTAGAGTTTAGTGTTCCACTCTTAGTTTCAGTAATCTTTCTTATCCAGCAAAGTGACACTATGGCAGTCCTGCATTTTATCAACACCGTTATTTTATTCTTTGAATCTTAAGACCCATTTTCAGGAGGGTCCTCGTACACAAGAATGTTTTGGCCAATTGTGTCTGTTTTTCGAGGAGTGTTTTGCTTTGATGTGGAAGGAAACCCTAGAGCACGTGGAGAAAACCCACTGTGTAAAACGTGAGGCCAATGCCGAAACGTCTGCACAGATGCACCCCCCCTCCCCCACAACGGGTTTGGGAGCTACACAACATCTCCGTGTGATCCACCTCACCTTGCCACCAAAGCACTGGGTCACTGGCTTTCTCCCAGAGGTTTCTGGCAGAATTCGAACATTGATGGTCGGACTTTTACTGACGAGTCCCAACTAGAATTAAACCGGCCTAGAGCTGTGTCATTGTTTCACCGCTGCCTGTTGAGATGAGACACTTTTTCTCAACTCTTGGAGTTGGTTTCTCATCGACAAAAATGGCCACGCATTTAGTTATTTCGAGCTGGTGGACTGGACAAGGCTAAGAGCTTTTGTGTTTTAAATATAATTGAGATTCTCTCCAAACACAATAACCATTTCGCACCTTTGTTTGCATTTGCACAAAGGGCACAGGAACATCCACTTCAGTGTGTAATTATCAGGTGTGCATAAGAAGTGGTAATTATCAGCCTGAAGAATTAAATTATCGGGTAGTTCACAGGTTTTACAGGCAATTTTCAGAAGTGTTTAAGGAGTCAAACAGATCGAGTCTCGTCAGCTGTCAGTGTTGCCGATTAGCCGAGTGATGAGTTATTTCTTCAAGTGTATCATTATTCTCACAAACGTGTATATATACACATCAAATCGTGCGTGTAAGGAGTCTGTTGTTTTTGATTCATGCACATTTTATGCAGTTTTATACTGTTGGTGAGTGATCGAAATGAACATGATGGAACAAATGATACGATCAGCACTATTGATATGAAACGGACTGACAGACAGAACAAGACACAAACAAATGCAACGCATGGTACAGGTGAGACCGTACAGACGAAACAAACGGAATAAATGTGACTACTGTATGAAGTAGGAGAGACGGTACAAATGAGGTAGCCAAAAGGATGCAATAGTATGAGCATTACCATCGCTGCTCTGTGAGAATTCCAAATGGGTTTTTCCAATCATCGTATGACCGTCATGCTGGATCCAGTGGGGGAGTGAGGGGGCCATGGATGCAATGCCCCCCCCCCACCCTTAAGACCCTGTAACCAGTTACCCAGCTAGTTTCGGGGGCAACGGCCCGCAGCCACGAACAAGTTATTAATGGGGTGGTGAGGAGCCCAGCCAGTAGCCAGCCAGGACACTCGAGGCATAAATAATTTTGAATAGTGGTGTGATTATTAATGTAGGGCCCTATTTAAATGTGACAAAAATCGACAACACGAATCTCGCCGGCAGGGCCACTTGTCGGAGGCGTGGTCGCGCGTCACCAAGAACGCCATCGCGGAGGCCATCATCGCTCTCACCAAGCTGGAGGAGGAGCACCGCTCTCCGCAGCAGTGCATCAACACCACCCGGGTGTGTGCCGCACTACACCGCACCACGACACAGTGCACCGCACCGCGCCACACGGCAGCGCACCGCTCTCCACAGCCGTGCATCAGCATCACCCGTGTGTGTGTGCCACACTGCAACGCACGGCGCAGCGACGCGATGCACCACACCACTCTGCTTTCCACAGCAGTGCATCAACGCCACTCGGGTGTACGCCGCAAAGCACCACGCTACGCCATACAACAACACACAGCGCCACACCGCTCTCATGGCAGCAGTGCATCAGCGCCACCAAGCTGTGTGCCATACACACGTTGTGGGTGGGGGGGGGGAGGATATGTGTTTTTGAATGTGCACGCTATGAACCTGCAGACTTCTTTAAAATCCCAGCTGCTGCTCACATTAGTCGTGTAAGTATTATCCAAACCTATGCTGGGCCTCCCCTCGGTGCATTCAGCACTAGGCAAAACCAATTCGGCCGGGCGCGTTGCTGACTACATCCTGATCTTCTTACAGCACTTTCCCGGGCAGCCTGTGAAAGGGTGCCCAGAGGGATGTGTTTGTTATGTGTCTACAGCGTGTTGGTGGTGCGAAAGTGGAGCTTGCGGTTGTCATCGGGTTCACGTGTCATGCCTGTTTTGCTCGGCGATAAACGCGCGCAGCTCTGGCTGGCACTGGCGTCCCTCTGCGTCCTCGACCAAGACCACGTGGATCGGCTGTCGTCCGGACGCTGGATGAGCAAGGACGGCCAGCAGAAGCAGATGGTGAGGGCACGATCCCTCATTAACGCCCGCACGCGTTCTCTCTCTCTCCCCTCCTCTTCGTCATCCTCCACCGATACCCACCCTGTTGGCGTGTCACCCCGTCTGTCCTCTTAACCTCGCTCGTCCTCCTGCCTACCCCCTAGTGCTCACCTTTACCTCCTAACGAACCTGCTAATCACCATCCTGGTACACTCGGCGCCCTGCCTCTTTTTCTCACCTCTCTGCGCTACGAATGCTCCTACTGTCTCTACTTGCCCTGCTACCACCTCCCTCCTTCCCCCTTGTTTTATCTTCATCCATCTCGCAGACTCATTCCTCCTACCCTCCCCTCTGATCCGCTCCTTTCCTGCCACCCCACCCCCTCGCCTCCCCCCCGCCATAATCCACGTGCTCCCTCTCTGTCTCTCTCCTCCCTGTCTCTGCTGCATTTCCTTGTATCGTCTTCATCCCCTTTTCTCATAGAAATTCTCCCAGCCACTCTCCTTGCCCTTTTCACCCTCTCCCCTCCCCGTCTCTGGCCTCGTCTTTATAAACCTCTCCCTGTCCACCCTTCCAGTCACTCATTTCCCACGCTCACCTCCACCGCCACCTCTCCCACACACACACACCCCCGGACTCCCTTTATCTCCTTGTTCCTTCCGCTCTTCCTCGCCACTCGCGGCCTCTCCTTTTACCCTCTCTCCCGTCCACGCTCCGTCTCACTCGGCACCCCCCTTACTCACGCCGACCCGAATAATCACTGCCCCATTCTCCCTGCCTCTCTCTTTAACCTCTTTGGTCTGCCCTGTTTCGTACGCATCACTCTCCCAGCTTCTCTCCTTGCCCTCCTCACCCTCCCTGCTCCTTCCTGCCGCCAATTGTTGCTTTGTCATATTTCACCTTTGACTTGGCACATACGACCAAGTCGCCCGGTCTTGCAAGCACGTACGTGCTCATTGTATGGCTGAGCCTATGACCAAAGTACCCACGATGCACCCGACCTTTGAAGTGGAACTTTGAGCCTGGATTGTACTTGGACTGGGCGAACACCGTGCAAAACAGATGCTATAGGTTGCTGTGGGGCAACGTTGTGGGCAGCAGAGGGCAGTGAAGCTAAATCCCAATTTTGTATTTTTCACTGTTTCAACGGCTAATGCTTGCCCAACCCGCATTGCCCAGTGTGGCGAAGTATGGTCATTTATTTCCGGTGACCAATATGGCATGGGGAGGCCTTCAGTAGATTGATAAAAGAGCGGCATCTGTTGGTGTGTAGCTGGAAGGTTTGTCAGGGGATACCAGGTTTTGTAAGACTAGAATAATGCGACCTACGGCCGCCTTGTTCTCGCACCTGCGGAGGGCTTCTTTACACTCTGCGACTCGCCCATCGCCTCCACTGATGTCCTCTTCTTCCCCCCCCCACCCCAATGTGTGCAGATACTATTGGCTCTATTGTATGTAGGGTGTGTAGGCTTTTTGATTCAGGCCTTCTGAAAGGCTCTTATAATTTAGTTGACGGACAAATGGAACGCCGGCTCTTTTATATAATAGATAAAGATTGTTATTCTGGGTTGCAAGGTGACCAGGAGATAGCAGTACAACTCTGGATTCTTGAATTTTATCTGTGAGTTTTGTGTATTATCCCCTTCTATGTGTGAGTTTTCTCCAGGTACTCCAATGCCTTCCACTTACCAAACACTCATAAGTGGAAATAACCAAATTTACAACGTAGGAAGGACTCTTCGGAAAAAAGAGTATTGAGACTCGGGTGAGGCTCTCGTGGGTAAATAAAGAGCATTATTTATTGTTTTTATAAATGTATGAACGTCAACTGTCACCATAGCATATTGTACAAAGGACACCTAGTTTTTACGGGGAAAAAATTCTGCGCAATGCAAAAATATATCGGTGCAGAAAGAAATACATGAAACAACCGGGAAAATAAAAATAAATACAGCTGGGAAATAAATATGTCATCTAAAAAATATAATTCATGCAAAACTATCATTAAAAACGGTTTCAGCTTTGTTGTATATCTCACAGAACATTTTACATAAATAAATTGCATACGAGGCAAGAGCTTGGAGCCCTAATAACAAAAACAAAGATCCCCCATATAGCCTCAACAAACTTTGAGACAAGTCCAAGCACCTATAATTTCCAGGATGGCACGTGAAGGGTGTGGGTGGTTAGCATCACGCCCGACTGCCTTTGTCTGCCTAGTGGCGATGTTGAGACACCTTACCATGTACTCATTTGAGACTAAGTCGACCTCTGGGAGGCCCAGGACTGGTTCAGATAATTATAATCGTCACTGATGTTGGTGGCTGTGAGCGGGAATCAAACTCGGCGAGCTGGGTTCATAGCGCAGCGCACAAACCGCTGCACCGCCGCTCCGCACATACACCTGCTTAGCTTCCGAAAACTGTCAAGATTGGTCGCATTCCGAGTAATTTGGTCAGACCCCTTTCTCTTACCCGCCCTTCTCCCAAACTGTCCCTTAAACCCTAGCGCCCACCTCCTTCCTGTCTCATCATCATATCCTTACCCCCTACTCACCCACACTCACAGTCTCTGCCATCTTCCGCCCCCACACACTCCCTCCTCACCGTCTCTTCTCCCTCTACCCTCACATCTCCAACCGACCTCCCCCTGTCTCCCCATCTCCTTCCTTCATCTCTAATACTCTGTCCCTTCCACTCTCAATTGCTGTCTCGGCACGCTCATCCGCTCGCTCCCACGCTCCCACGTGCGCGCAATCGCTCCCCGAGTCTCATTACTCCCCGCCGCTGTGCTGCCTCGCAGCCCAAATTCCGTACTCGGACAAATCAAGGTCGATTCGTAATTCTTTATTCATTTTTGGTTATTACAATAAATCAGCGTGTCACGCTGTGCGCAGATTCACTTACATGCACGAGTCTGATGGGCAGTGCTTCCCCCCCACCACCACCACATCCTCCCTTTTCCCATGCCCCCCTCTATCACTCCCCCACCGTCCTTATCAAGGGCGCACACGCGCACACGCGATCAAACATACACGCACTTGTGCATGCCCGCACACGTGCAAGCTTACACCATTAGACACACACACAATAGTGCATGCTCGCACAGACAAAGTCCCCCTCTGTTGACTACGAAGACTGTTGGGGCAAGTGCTGTTAGAGAGCATCTATTAAAGCAGGCACAGTACATGAGAGAATGTTACAGCCAGCACACGAACTGGCCCCTTCTATGGCTTCTTGGGTCTGAATCGACCTATGGAGAAGACCCATGCCCAGTTCTTATATCACTCGACGCTGGTGTTAGCCGTGGCTTTCCATCGCAGGGGTCGTAGCAGAGTGCACTAATCGGTATGCCACCACTCCCCTCGATGCACACTCACGCTATCGACTCATCGCAGACATGACAGCCGTGAGTACAACAGCAACAGCGGCCGCCATTCGCCACTAAGTGGTGGTGACATCACCACCACAATGCTTATGCAGTGCGAGGTGAACATTGAGGCCATCACATGAAGTGTGAAAAATTCGCTGGCAGGTCACGAATTAGACCCAGGTATTATGGGTTAACCGACTCCAATGGTTGACGGATGCACCACCGGTGCTCCCCATCACACGCACGCACAGACACACACGTACACAGGTACATCATACTCGTGTGTGTATGTGTGCATGCACACACAAATGCCAACGCATGCAATGCGCTTGTTTGCCCGTCTCTTCGGCAATTCATCGCTGGCCCACGGGCAGGTCGGCAGGTCGTTAGCGTGCACACAAATGGTCGGGCGAGTGAGCGAACATGCTGGGGTGAGTGAGCTAGCGGACGGGACAAGCGAGCAAGTGGGTGAGCGCAAGTGAGCGACAGAATAGGGGAGAAGCGAGTGCATGGAGCGAGCGAGGGGATCAATAGGCGGGTGAGTGAACGATTAAACCAGCAAAAGCGTCGCGATAATATATTGCGAAGAAGGCTTCGCAAAAGGCACAATCGATAATTAAAAATACATCTCAAAGCGGATTAATTCTCAGGTGAGATTTAAAACTGTGAGCCGAAATCGGCAGATCTCGATGAGGTCTGGCGAGGAGTTGCAATGGTGAGGAACTCGGCGCAAAGTAGTTCCGTCTCCCACAGCGTGTGCATGACGAAACGAGGAGGTCTGGATCGCCCAGCGCACCGTGAGGTCGGGTTAAATGATGCGTTTGACATCATATGACCTTGTCTGTTTACATTCGTATAATAGTCACCCACTATCCATTCACTGTTTCTGTAACCTGATTGTCCCTGTATTAAAAAAAATATCTGCCTGAGCCGACTTACGCTAAAGGGAATTCATGATTTAACGTTGATTTATGTTTGTACAGTATTGTCGATGTTTTCACGTGACGCGGTTGTTTTTATCCATTGATTTCTGTTTGCTTTATTTCTGTACTTTATTTTATTTGTTTTAACCTTTGTCGTTTTGGTGACCTCAGGTCACTTTTGCAAATAAGACTCGTATCCTGGTTATCTTGAGTTCTCACCTGGTTAAACAAAATCTTCTTCACTTGGATTGCGATAGAAAGTGACTTGAGTCGAGTCATGTTAAAGAGAGCTTAACATCGAGTGCCCTGAAGTTAAAAGTGTGGGAGATGTGGGGACGCAGTGGTTAGTTCACTGCGCTCTGAACTTGGCTACCTAAGTTCAATTTCTCGCCATGACTAACATCTGTGGTAAGTGATATCTGAATCGGTCCCTAGCCTCCCTTCAATCCGCACTAACCAGCATGGTGAAGTATGGTAAAAACAATCCACATGTCTTGACGGTGCATGGGGAAGCCCTCACCCAGTAGTTGATTAACAAATGGCTGTAAAGTCAAAAACTGAACCTTGAAATTTACTCGGCAGCAAACTGGGAGCCAATGTAACGAGGCCACAATTGGAAGTAATATAGATAGATTTTCTTAGAATTCGTTGAAACTGGCATTAGCCGAGGCGCGGTGCCTTCACGGAGAATGCAACGATTGAGCGAGAGCGATCAATCAAGCGGGCGAGTAACCGCGTGAGTGAACTAATGAACGAGTGTTTGAACGAATGAATGAGCAAATGCACGAGCGGGCAAATGGGTGAGCGGGCAAATGGACGAGTGAGCGATCCGTTTTCCCCCACAGCCAATGTGCGACAACCACGATGACGGCGAGACGTCGGCCATCATCCACTGCAGTGCGTGCGGGAACCTGTGTGCCGACTGCGACCGCTTCCTGCATCTGCACCGCCGCACACGCTCCCACCAGAGACAGGTGCGGCCAATAACCATGCTCACCACGATATTAACCGCGCCACACCGTGATATTAACCGCGTCACACCGCGCGCGCCGTGTTACCGGCTCCCTCCTGGGCACCTGCCTCCCATGGTGCCTCACGATGGGAGCTCGGGCACATTGTGTTGCCTGGTTTTCTATCTCTTCGTGTGTGTGTTAGGTTAGCCTGGCTGTCTGTCCCTACGCCTCTCTTTGTCAGTCTGTCTGTGTTATTGGCTGTCTGCTGCTTTGCTTGTGTGTGTGTGTTTATATTGTCTGTCTGTCCTGTCTGCCTACCTTTAATTATAACTGTGTTCTTGTCTGTCTGTCTGAGTGTTCTTGTCTGTCTGCCTGCCTGTTTTTCTGTCAGCCTGCCCATCCTCCTTGCCTCTCTGCCTTTTCTGATTTTCTGCCCACCTATACATTCATCCATATGCCACTTTGCCTCATGTCTGCCTGGCTGTCTTTCTGTGTGACTGTTTTATTGCCTATTTGTCTGTCCATCCGTGTGCTGGTGTGTCTGTACATCCTGTCTGTGAGCTGCCTTGCCTGTCTGTTAGCCCAACGTTCGTAACCTATCCATCCGGTCGGTGTTGTGTCTCTCTGTATATTTGTCTGCCTGCCCATTTATTTTCTTAATTTTGTCCCAGCCGAGCCTCTTGTCTCCCTCTCCGCCCTAGAGGAGGCCGATGTTTCATTCTGTACATGAATCCTTGGCAGGTGGGGGGGAGGGGGGAAACAAAAGTGGGCGGAGAAAGAAGTTGGGCAGCTGAAAAAAGCGGGGCAGACAGATTTAGCCACAAACTAATGTCCTTTACGAAAATCGAACTCGTTTTGTGGGCGCAAATACATAAGTTGACAGTGGACGATGGCTAGTTTTATTCTCCGTAATGTGATCTCAGGATCTCAGCGGTGCCAGCTGATAGCTCTGACCTTTGCGGGCCAAGCCGGCCGGCCTCAGCATGTGAATTATTTTTTAAAAAACGCACTCCTGATCTGCGGCACGTCATCGGAAAAACGGCGTCCTTTCCCCTGTGTCGCGCAGGTCTTCAAGGAGGAGGAAGAGGCGATCAAGGTGGACCTGCACGAGGGATGCGGTCGGACGAAGCTCTTCTGGCTCATGGCGCTTGCCGACTCCAAGACACTCAAGGCCATGGTGGAATTCCGCGAGCAGACTACGGGTATGTCCCTCCCTCCCAGGGCTGTAACAAGGACAGGGCAGGTCCCGGGCACCCCTCCTGAGTGGTAGGGGTGGAGGAGGGGGAGCACCACCTGAATTGATAGCCAAATTGTTGTAAACGAAGTAGGCAGTGGTTGCTGGTGGCTCACATTGATGGGGCCCTGGTGGTGGTGTATGTTGAACTTCTTTTGCACCGTATGTCCCCAACCGTGGACAACAAAAGGACAACACTCTGCATGGTGGGAGGGAAGGGGGGTTGGGAGGTTGGCACCTGACCCCGGGTGGTGAAATATTTAGCTATGGCCTTGCTCCCTCCTTCCCTCCCTCCACATCGCCTTCCCTCCTGCCAGCCCGTACTTTGAGCTGAACCCCCCCCCCCCCCCCTAAATTCCTATACTCAGATCTAACAAGTATAACCCGTAAAAACAAAGTTTTTCACTATAAATCCTTTATATGCGTGGCGGCTAGAGTCCTCTCGTCCTCTGGCTTGAGATGGCTGCCACCTATGGGTCAGATGATTGTCTGGCAGCATTAAACAATTGGTAATTAAATTTTTAAAACAAATTCCCCAAACAGTGTAAAATTTGGAATTTTTTTTCTTCACGAAAATGCATTGTCACGCACAACGAGTCCGTGTGCAAAATGTCAGCTCGATTGGATCACGGGAAGTGGGTTAAAAAACGACCGAAAGATTTGCGCGGTCCTAAGCAAGCAAGCAAGCGAACTTAATATAAAGGATTTAAAAATGTTGGTACAAGAGAGAAACAAAAGCAGTTCATAAGCATTACTCATTACGCTTAGCGTCTAACATTTGTTTCAGTGGTGTTTAACAGCAACTGTGTCATGCCCCCCCTTACCCCCCCCCCCCCCCGCCCGAAGTTTTTTGTATGCCCCCCCCATCTTTCAACAAGGTCGCTCTACAGAGGTGCCTCCTGCTCCTCGTTTCTCACAGTAAAGTCTGAAATTGTCAGCCAGGCTGCTGATGCTGCCGATGCTGCTGCCACCAAAAGGCAATGAGCTCGCTCGCGTCTGCCGTAATTTAGTGCCGAGCTCCTGAGCAGAACGCCGATTATCTCAAGCCCCGGGTTATCGAGCGGCAGCTCTCTGGATGTATCCCACAGACAGCCTTTTGATTTTTAGTTTTGCTTTATTTTATTTTACGGCTCACAGTCCCCGACGTTGTTAAAATCCAATCTTTCCAAGAGTCGTCTCTTTTTCTTTTCTTATCCACCCACCCACATGTCCACCTGCTCGACCATCATACACTCGCCTATCCAGTCATCCACTCATCCACCTCCCCGACCACTCACCCAGCCGCTCACTGAACGACTGACTCACCCACCCAAGCATCCGTTCACCGACCCTCTCAACCACTCACCCACTTATTCACTCACTCACCCACCCATCCACTCACCTCTCCACCTTCCTGTGGTGGGTGACAAACCGGCAAATGTTCACAACTTTCTGTGCGCGCTGCTCTTCGCGTTGTAACGAGCCTCAGAGGCCTCATCGAGCGGTTCCCATGATTGAGGTTGCGCCGCGTTGAGTCTGACATTTCTTGTTGTAACCTTTCCTCCGTATTGACGTGCCCCCGTGTATCGACGGGTGCGTGCGTGCGTGCTCTTGAGCAGGTAAGGCCTCGGCCAGCAGCATGGTGGAGGCTTGCCGGTTCTGCGCTTCGCGGAGTAACACGGAGCTCTCGGCTGTCGGGAGCGTCTGCACCGACCCCGACTGCCAGGTGCGATGCTGCAATAACTGGGACGCGTTATTTTTATTATTGTGATTCCAGTTTCTTTACCCAGGAAAGACTCGCCGATTCTGGCAACTCTAGTTTTATTAGGGTCCTGCCAAGTTTTAACAGCACAATCCCAAATGGGTGATCTGCCGGTCATTTTTCTAACTTGGAGAATTTGGACCGTGATGCCCAGCACACGACAGCCTGATCCTGAGAACGACGTAATAATGGAATCCTTAACGTCCGCTGAGAAGCAAGACGACGCCGCGTAGTGTTTTTACGGTTATTCCACACGGCGGTATTAATTAGGGCGGCCGCTGTATTCGAGCCTCTGCAACAATGAGCGGCGAGCTGCTCTGCCGCTGGGCCGAGTCACCGCTCCCACCGTTCACGACGCGTTCGTTACCGAACTATTAAAATCAGTCCTCACTGGTCATGGTGCCCCGCGTTGTCATCTTCTTTTATCATTTAGACCGCCACGCCTGCCGTCTCGAGGCCCAGAACAAAGGGGCATTTGAAAATAATTACTCATGAAGGAAGTCATTACAGATCAGGATTACAGTCATCAAATAGAAGTGCAGTACAGACGATATAAACAACAAACGAAAATAAACAACGTTGAATAGCTAAACTAAACCCAGCGTGAGACTACTCCATTTTTAGTCCACTTCATTTGAGTTTTTCCTACGCGATCTGAAAACGTCTTTAATTGGCGTTCCATTCAATCGATCAAATCTTTATTTTATCAGTGCACATTACAACAGCAAAACTACACACTCTCTTCTGAATCCCTCTCGTCGTGGCTCACAGACCTCGACATTGGCATATAATAGCTCCTGAACACATTGTCACCATAAACAAGGATATAATTAGAACCACAGAATTCACGGAGAAATATTCCACGAATAAACCACAAGCGTCAAAACATGACGCCCCCATACGTAACGAGACGTCGTTGAAATGTTAACTGCGAGAGTTTGCCCCGAGGATTTTGTAGGACTGCCCGGCGCTATCTGCCAACGCGCCAACGTCGCCGCGTCCCCGATGCGTGCGTGCGTGCGCAGGAGTACGCGCGCACGGCATGCGTCAAGACCCACGGCTGCGGGCACGCGTGTGGTGGCGTGCGCGACGAGAGCGCGTGCCTGCCCTGCCTGCACGGCTGCAGCAAGGCGAGCAGCCGGCTCAAGCAGGACGCAGACGACATGTGCATGGTGTGCTTCACCGAGGCGCTGTCTGCCGCGCCGGCTGTGCAGGTACACGACGACCCCCCCCCTCAGCTCCACGTCCACATCTCCTATCTCTTCTCTCTGCATCTCCCATCTCTTCTGTCTGTGCCTAGCATCTCTCCTGACTCTGCCGTCTGCTTTTCCAATCTCCGCTCTCTGCATCTCGCATCTCTTCCTCTTTGTACCTACTGTCTCTTCCTGTCTGCATCGATCTTCTCTCCTGTCTGCATCTTCCATCCATTTCTACCTGTGCCTGCCATCTCTCCTGTCTAAATCTCCAGTCCCTCCTGTCTGCATCTCCTAGCTGACCCGAGCGGACGTGTGTACACACGCACACTCGCACCCCCCCCCCCCCACCCCACCCCGTGTGAATCCGGCGCAGCTGGAGTGCACCCACGTGTTCCACCTGCACTGCTGCCGGCGCGTGCTCGAGAACCGCTGGGTGGGACCACGCATCACCTTCGGCTTCCTGCTTTGCCCCATCTGCAAGGTCAGTCCGCCCGCCTCGCCCGTTCCGTTTGCCAACCCCCGCGCACGTCGGCGGAAGGCCGAGGTCAAGCTCAGGCCCTGAGAGGTCATCGTTGCCGATGCCGTCCGATGCCACCGCAGCTCACTGTCGCTTCCTTCCTTCTGCCAGCTCCTCCCGTAGTTTCGGTCCCATCTGCAAGGTTTGTCCGTCCGCCAGCTTCGTTTCCCCTGCTCCGCTAATGTCAGAGGAAGGTGGGGGTGGACGTCTGCGGGTCAATGTCGAATCATCACGGCTGATGCCGGTGATGCCTCTTCCGCACCTCGGTCATTGATTTTTTTCCTAACGCTAGATCCCGTAGTTGTTGTAAAATTGATGCCTAACTTCTGAGGACGGCTCTCACAGCCTCATCATCACCACCGCCACTGTTTGGTGTGAGGACTTCTCCCTTGATTCTCAGTCGATACACACTGTGTTCTGTGTGTGTGTGTCTCTTGTATATATTTGTGTGCGTGTGTGTACATCTGTCTGTCTATAGGTAGTGGCGGTGTAGTTAACACCTCGCCACAGCGGGCAGCGTCTTTGTTTCTCTCTGAAAAAGAGCTTTACAGCTCATCGGATTCCTCCGGTACAAGTAAATATTGTGATTCTGTTTCTGCGTGCGCGCGCACAGAGCAAGATCGCCCACCCTGTGCTGCGGGAGCTGCTGGCGCCGATCGGAGAGCTGTACGAGGACGTGCGCAGGAAAGCGCTCATGCGGCTCGAGTACGAGGGCCTGCACCAGAGCGAGGCCATCAGCACGCCCGGCGCGCGCTTCTACAGCGACCCGGCCGGCTACGCCATGAACCGCTACGCCTACTACGTCTGCTACAAGTGCAAGAAGGTTCAAACCGATGCTGCGAGCTCGCGCGTGGTGTGGGGGGGGGGGGGGGGGGGTTTAAGCGACGCATGCCCGGGTTCTGTCGAACACCGCGACGGGACCCCTACGCCATAACCGGAGTGTCCGCGTTCTTGTAACGGGTTTCTCTCCGCACGGCGCTTGCCCCTCGCACGCCGCGTGTGACCGCTGGGCTGTCTTCCTGCCTGCCAGGCCTACTTTGGCGGTGAAGCGCGCTGCGACGTGGATGCCGGGCACGGGGACGACTTTGACCCCCGCGAGCTCATCTGTGGCGGCTGCTCCGACGTGTCGCGTGCACAGGTCCGCCCGCCACGCCCTAAACCTCATTACTCGCCACAGCTAACGGCGCCACCTCCTAAGGCCAAACCTTCTAACCACGGTTGACACCATCGTCAATCGCCACCAAACCTCCTTGCCACACCTCCTTACACGCCACAGTCAACATCCAAACCCTCCTTACCACGACCAACACCGCAGCCCAAGCCTCCTCACTTGCCGTGCTGATCTTGTCGCCCCCTGTAGATGTGCCCCAAGCACGGCACGGACTTCCTCGAGTACAAGTGCCGCTACTGCTGCTCCGTGGCAGTGTTCTTCTGTTTCGGCACCACGCACTTCTGCAACCCGTGCCACGACGACTTCCAGCGCATGACCAGCGTGCCCAAGGAGGAGCTGCCACGATGCCCCGCCGGTACGTTGACCTCGCGCCAAGATGCGCTCCTGTCGTGCGCTCGGGGGCATCGCTCCGCACGATCTCTCACGCTCGCGTGCAAGAGTTTCATATTGGCGATTTGCGATCGGGCCTCGCACATGCAGGTGATGAATTGTCACGATTATCGATTATTTTAGTTTTATTGTGGTTTCTGCCCTTTACTTCTACTCTCTTTTGCTTTTAGTCCTCCAAACTCCTCCGTTTACCACCATTCCTCTCTCCCCTCTCCTTTTAGCCATCCAATATCTGCCCTCCATTATAGTCTCTGCCCTCCATTCTCTGCTGGCTGCCCTCTATCCAGTGCCCTTCAGCCTCTGATCTCAACTCGATGCCTCTATCTGCAGCCCTTTCCAACCCTGCGCCTCCCGGCGGACTAGGCGCTCCGATTAAACCCGTCTCTCTCTGTCTCTCCCCTCCCTCTCCTCGCAGGGCCCAAGGGGAAGCAGCTGGAGGGCTCCGAGTGCCCCCTCCACGTGGTGCACCCCCCGACGGGCGAGGAGTTCGCCCTCGGCTTGTGGCGTGTGCCGCAACGCGCACACGTTCTGACGCGCGCGTCCGAACGGGGACGTCCCCCAATGGCAGAGAGCGGCGGCGGCCACTACAACAACGGCAGCGACCACGACGACGACGACAATGACGCAACAGAGAGCACGCCGGCTTGAGACGGAGAGACGCCGCCGAGGGTGGCGCGCGGCTCCCGCTCGCCGGTTCATCGTGGATGCCGGTCAGCCGGCCGGCCGTCTGTCCGCTAACTGGAGAGTGGCGGTCCAGGCTGGTGTGACGGATCCCGCGTTGGGTATTTTTATTGGGCGTCTTTCTTGTTCTCATTTTACGGAAAGCGCTGCCCATGACCACACGCGTGGGCGATTACCGCCTGTCCGGCGAGAGCGCGGTTTTACCTTCCATGGGGCGGCTGTGAGAAACTAAGGTGGTGATGATGATGACGACGACGATGATAATGAACGTGATTTCGCGCGAGAGAAATATTTTAAAGGCAACGGGAGCAGCGCCGGAGGTTTGTTTTCGGTGGGGAATGGTGGCTGCGGGGTTACCACCGTGCCCCATGCCCCGCTCGAACCATCCACCGGTCTCTTGATGGTGAGCACGAGATGACGAGAGTGGGAGGATCATGGGAAGATCATGGGGAGTCGCTGTACGAACCTCCACTAGTGGCGTACAGCCAGACGACTTTTTATTTATTGGACATTCAGAGCGAAATCTCCGTCTGTGGTGGGGTTTTTTTTCCTCCTCCCTCTGCGTTTCATGAGCTTGTGATTTATTTCACCGGATTCATTTGAGCCATCTGCGTTCTCGAGTCTGAGTGCACTTCGACTCACGGCGTGGTCAGGCGTTGCTCGTGTGTCTCGTAGCCACGACCCCCCTTTCTCCGACGATCCACGACTTATGTTTTTGCGCTGTTGGCCGGTTGCCAAAGTTAAAGATTAAAATAACAATTCCTTTACCAGACACAGGCGGCCGACGCAATTATATACTCCTACTACTACTTGCTACCTTTATCAATTTCTCATTTGTACAAATGTGCGCAGGTATATTGCGAAAATAAAACTGTTACCCATGCCTGTCCGCGACTCTGCTGGGAACGACACACACACACACGCACACATCCACTACTCGTGTACGTGCTCGATGGCAATCGTGGCAGCAGTGACGGGAGGGGGGGGGTCAGCTTTCAGATGACCGCTTATAACGAAATCCTCATCCCCGCCCTACAGCCCCCCACGGATGGGTAACGTCGGCTCTCAGCATAGCGCACGGAGCTGAGAACGTTGAAGAACTCGTTGCGAATCCGACGAGGCCTGGTGGGTTGTGGTGGAGGGGGGGGATCACACGGAAAATGAATGAATAGTTTGGTGTCGTGTTGGCCGGCTTGGGAATTGAGTTCAGATGGGGTCAGGGTCAAGTTGGAGTCTTGGGGGGGGGGAGGGTCGGGTTAGGCCACCATGTTACCCCACTCCCTCGCGTGCGGAGGCAGCACGTGGCCACACGGTCCTGATTAACGATCGGCAGCGCGGGCATCGACCTCCAGCGCGCAACTGTGAATATACGGTAATTGTAAATACATATTTCACTTTGCGTTGTTATTTTGCTCTTCTTGTTTTGATTTCCCACGCCCCCCCCCCCCTACTCTGTTGTAAATTGTTCATATGGGATTTTTAAAGGCGGCTTGTTGTGTTCATGGGTTGTACCGTTATTATTCTTACGTTTGTTGTCATCATTTGTTATCGTTATTGGTAGTGTTATTAGTGTTTGCTTTGGGTTTGAGCGCTGCTCGATTCCGGTGTGTGCGCTGCTCCAGACACGCGTGTCGCCGTGTCGCGAGCGCGTCACCGTTTTCTGGAGCTCTGCTCGCAGCCAACACTCGGCCGATATAATTGGCCCATCAGTCACCACGGTTGATTGCACCGCACGTGAAGAAGATTGCCATGAACCCCTTCGCGTCGTGGAAAAGCACGACGAGGATGATGATGATAATTCGGTTTTGTTTTGTAAACCCCCGCCCCCCGCCCATCCAATGTTTTATGGCTGCTGTGGTGGCTACTGACTTTGCTGTGCATGAGGTTTCTGAATATTGCTTTACTCTACCTGGTGATCTACTGACAACTGGGGCATGATAGCAAAAACTTTACACTTCTGGACGGTGACAATGGTAACATTTTTACATTCAACTTTTTACGAAGACGCATCTGAAGAATCATGGTCAAGCCCCATTAGCCAGGATTTTGAGATCTTACCGTTTATCTTCAAACAAAAAAAACAAATATAATATATACGTACATAAAAATACACGAGTATATTATGTGTGTAGGGCACGCACGGATGCATTTGCGGGGGTTTCCAGTATACAAAAAAAGAGTGCGATGTGATGCAAAATGTGGAAAGTGAATAAAATGTTAAAAGTCACTGGTGGGGTTAAAGTGGAATCTTATGGCGTGGTGCAAATTAGCCAAGCGCGCGCCAGCCCTACCATTAAACATATCCACACCAGTCAACTAGACCATAGGCTGAGCTACAACCACACGAACCCATCGTATACTCTCCCTACCCATAACTACATCGAACAAACCCTAGCCCTGTTCTCGCAATGGTCAGACCGCAATTACACCTGCCCCAACAAAAAACCTAGCCCTGCTCCTAACTCCCACCACACTCGACAACTAGACCAGAGCCCGAAACCTAATTACAACCACACGAGCCAACGCCACATCCTAGAACTATTTATAACCACAGACAATCAGAATATAGCCCTGTCCATAACGATATCCACACTCGCCAACCTTGAACAGGCATTACCAAAAACTCATTTAGGCCGCACTAACTTATTAGACCCTTGCCTTACGCCTATCCATAACCACACTCGCTAACCGCACGCTGATCCTACTCCTAACCAGCCCGAATACCTAACCCAAATGCACAAACAGCCCAGCCAATCACAACCTCGCCCTACCCCTATCCGTACTTCAGAACCGAACCACCCAAGCCTTCACCTAAACCACTCTTGCAACCATAAACGATCCCCACCCCTTATCCATAAACGGGCACAAGCTCAAATCCTTAACCCAAAACCACAACCAACCCAAGCCAGTCGTTACCCCTAATCATGTTTCAGGACCCAACTACACTCGCCAACTACTCACTCTGACCAGAACCACACTGGCCCCAACAACCACCTTGCCCAACGAGACCCTATCTCGAGTTTGTTGAGGATCGCTGTCCTGGGAAATCAGTCTTCCCAAGACAAGAGGTCCCATTGTCAGTTACAACTCAAGTCGGTCATCCCCTCTTCCTGTGCACGGAGATATTCGTCTTCCCTTGAGATGTCCCAGATTTGTTTTTAAGACCTCGTAGGCAAGATGTGGTTAAACCCCACCGCGACCCCGGGAGCCCACCTTTAACTGTCGCTCCCACGTCTTCACTCTGCGTTCACATCCCAGCCCCCAAATCCGCGAGCCCAAAGATTTGAGTCGCAGTGTTGACGTTTCGTGTAATAACGCAAGTTCCTTGGAAAGTGTCGCTCGTTCGGCCACGTGTGCGCGTGTGTCAAAAGCTTCATTTGTGTTCATTTAAAGCCGTTGGTTTGTTTTGAGCGGTGCGACGGCTGCTGGTGAGGGGTGGGGGGTCTTTTTTCTGAGTGAAGAGAAGCGAGGGGAGGTAAATGGAAAACAAAACCCAATAAAGTCCCCCCCCCCCCCTCCGCGTTTAATTAGGGTTGTCGTTGGCGTGTCCGTGGGTGCGTGTGCGCATGTGTTGGGGTGTTTACGTGCAGCAAGCGTGGCACGAGTGCCGCCGTGACGTCACCGCCATTGCTGGACATCTGTGAAAAAAAAATAGCTTTGTAGCTCATTGGGATTTCTCCAGGATAAAGAGTCGGACTTCGTGGCGAACGGCCGCTAATGTTGTGTTTGTGTCGGCACGGTCTGGAGCACGGGTGGTGCATCTGTCGGTCATCTCGGTCAGTCAACCCATGGTCACCTGGGTCTGTCCCGTGACCTGTCAGCGAGCCTTCGACACTTCACGTGGCCTCAAAAGTGCAACTAGCCTGGCACAAGCGCTGTGGTGATGTCAGTGTCAATTTGTGGGGCGAATGGCAGCTGTTGTGTTTGGGCAAGTGCTGTTGGCGAGCCATCTACCGAGGCCACTTATCCCAACAGCCTTTGCAGGCTACACGGGGCATCTTTGTAATTGTCTTTATATGTTTGTGTGTGCGAGCGCTTGGTTATGTATGAACGTGTTGGTGCGTCTGTGAATGCGTGCGGGGAGCGGTAGTGTAATGGTCAGCGCGCTGCGCGACAAACCCATCGACCCGAGTTCGATTCCTGCTCCCGGTCAACACCAGTAACGATTATCTGATCCGGTCCTGGGCCTCCCCTAGGACGGCTCGGCCTCAAATTAGTACCTAGTGCGGTGTGTAAACATCGCCACTGGGGAGACAAAGGCGGACGGGCGTGGTGCTGCCCCCACTCTACCCCGCCGTGTGCTGTGCCGGCCTTCATAGGTGGTGCTCTCTCACAGCACTTGCCCTAACAGTCTGTTAGGGCTATACGAAGGATTGTTGTGTTGTGTGTGCGAGGAGCCAGTAGTGTCGTTGTAGTGCACTGCACTACAGCCCCGGTGGCCTGGGGTAGCCCCGATTTAGATTTCAGCCTTCAGTCAACACCCGATTTGTCACGTCGGCATCAGCACCGGGGAGACAAAGGTGGCCCTGGCATGGTCCTGACCGCACCACCTCGCCGCACTGTGCCGACCTTCCTTGGTGCTTGCTGACAACACTTGCCCCGACAGAATGTTGAGACCACATGGTGGTGGTGGTGGTGTGTGTCTTGGTGTTGTGTACGCGCGCGTGTCATTTCTCCGATGATAGCTGGCCCATGTTAGGTATTGGGGGGGGGGGGGGGGTAGGGCTGGGGGTGAGTCCCAGCTGTAACAATGCACCAAGCGGGCCTGAGCATTGGGCCGCTGATTGAGTCCCCCCAGAGAAGACCCATTCGTAAACCTCGGTGGTTTGATGGCTCGTCCGATTCAGATACAACTCGTATGTGTCTTAAACTATTTCCATTGTTGTGAATCGTGGGTTGCGTTCATGATGTTTGTTTATTTTCCTTCCCCCTTTGCGTTGACAATGACGTGTTACTTTAAAATAATGAATTTTGTTATACAAGGGAGCGGGGGGGGGGTTGAGGCTCGAAATAAAGTGTGTTTATTTCAAATTCATCTCGACCGGAGGTTTCGCTACGCCCGGCGGAATGCACTATATATACTCTCGTGCTGTCATTTTAAATTGTCTGCTACCCATTCCCTCCTCACACCACTGGGAGAGCTTTACAACAGTCACTGTGTGTGTGTGTGTTCGTGACCGATTTACAGCGATCACTGTGTGTGTGTGCTCGTGACCGCTCTACAGCGATCACTGTGTGTGTGTTCGTGACCGCTCTACAACGATCACTGTGTGTGTGTGTTCGTGACCGATCACTGTGTGTGTGTGTGCTCGTGACCGATCACTGTGTGTGTGTGTGTTCGTGCGAGCGTGTGGCCAGGTTAGTTAGCCGAGTTTGATTCCCGCTCACGACCAACGACAGTGGCCAATTGGTCCTGGGCATCACCTAGGTCAACTCAGCCTTAGATAATCACGTGGTGCGGTGTGCAAACAGCACTGGGGAGACAAATGCGGCGATCTTTTAAGGTGGTTCGCACACTGCGCAGTGGTTAACACACTACTCCTTACGAGCCCAATTCAATCCGAGTTCGATTCCTGGGCCACGCAACAGCGCCAACAGCACAAATCTGAAGCCTGTCCCCTCCTCCGCCTCTCCCTTGGTCGACTCGGCCCTAAATGAGTCTTGTAACAGCACGCGAACATCGTCAGCATTGGGGAGACAAAGGCGCTCGGAGTGTGCCGTGCCGTTGCGGCCTGTGCAGGTTTTCGCGAACCAAAGTTGCCCCCAGCAGTCTTTCCCAGGCTAAATTTAAAGTGCTCGTTGTCTCCGCTTGCGCGGGATGTCAGTGTGTGCGTGCGTGCGTGAATATATCAGGCGGTACGCGTGATGTGTACGTGTGTCTTGTGAATAAAACATGGCAACGTGACACTTTGTGAAATGTGGGCCGCGCATTCGCTGCATTTGTCACTGGCGCTGCTTAATTAAATGTTTTCGCGAAGAAAAATAGGTCGATTTCGGGGGGGGGGGGGGGGGTTATTGTAGTCAGGTTTTACGTGCTCGTCTAGCCGTAGTATAGGGGGTTTTAGTTTTTCAACGATTGTGGCATCTGGCAGTCGGAAGGAAAATGTCAGTAGCGGTCGACTACAATGTCATTTCCCTCCTCGCCCTTGTAACGGTGAAAAAAAGATGGGACTTCATTTCACTCGTTTGTTATCCCTAGTTGGTTTCTTTTGTATCTTTCCGCCTACTTTGTTTTCGAACGTGCCGCCCACCGCCTGCCAGCATCGTGAGTAGTGTGACGTCGCCCCCGTGGTTAGGCAACGGCCTGGGGAAGTCAACATCGCGAATGTGGCCCCTTCGATTGCCTCTTATCGACGCATGCCCTGGTGCAGGTGCCTTGTTGCGTGTCAATCAAATCAAACGTTTTCCCCAGCTCTCGTGCCAGCCTTGATCCGCGATACCTAGAGCTCATCAACCTACGTATATAGCCTCAACTGTCTCTTGGTTTTGAAATCACATCTGAATACGAACCATGTAGGGCCCAACCCTTTGTCAATCCACTGCTGAATAAGAACGTTGCCGTGCAGTTCGCGGGATGTTTGACCGTACACCACGCCAGTTGCGGTACGGGTTGGTGGCGTAGGCAGGGAGCGTACACGTGGGAGCAGAGTGCACTCCAACAATGGATTTTGATGCACTGCCTTTCTGACGCCGCTAACCACAACCAATGAACACAGCCTCGTCGTTTATATTCTAACCCGCGACTCTTTCCCTTACCCCAACTCTCTCGCAAGCCAACAAACATTAGACGTAACCACAGCCATTGATTTCAAGAATAAAAGTTATAAATCAATGGGCAACCTTTTACTGGTAAGAACCTCCTGGTTACACCAGCCCACATGGGTTTATTGTGTCCGTCCGTCCGTCGTGCAGGGAGGGGATGGGTGGATGGGGCTGGGTGGGGAGGATGGGGCTGGGTGGGGAGGGGAGGGTGGGGAGGGGCTGGGTGGGGGGGTGGGGAGGGGCTGGGTGGGGGGGTGGGGAGGGGCTGGGTGGGAGGGTGGGGAGGGGCTGGTCACCCCGTGGTGCCCTTATAAAACTCAACGTTTAACCTACTCACGCCGGCTTGTGCCCGCCCTCACAGTCAGGCATAATTGCGGAATACACCACGCCGCCATTGACCCTGGCCATTGACCGAGCAACCCAACGTTCCTACCAGCTCCCTCCGCAGGAATGTGTTTTCTCACCGCCAAAGTTATTTTTATTTAATTTTTATTTATTTAATTTTTAGTTACATCCACCTAAGGATCTTCCGGATCACCGTTGTCCCAACAGCACGAGTACAAGCAGCAAACTCTTGACCGACTTCGAACGCTTTGAGTCTCATCAGCAGGCTGTGGCTTTCTGCACGTCGGCCAGAAAATGGCAGTACGCGGCACTGAATTCTTGTATCCATCCGTTGGGAGCTTTGTATGGTGGGTACTCTGGTTTTCCCCTTACACGCCAGAAAATCTCATTAAATTAATGGGGTGAGCACCCAATGGAGCACCCTCCTGACAATGAGTTTTGAGAGTCTCGATGTGACTTATCTGTATGCTCGATCACTTTACATTTTCACGCGCTGTGCAAACGTTTACGAGACCGATTATAATTGTTTGAGCACACCCACCGGTAAATCGGAGAACAATGTAGCAATTGGATGCGACATTTCGCTTGCGACTGCGTCAAATATCCTCGGGTCAGAAACCAGGAAGTCAGAATCGCTCTCGTCACCTGACCGGGCATCTCAAATAGTTGTCCTGACACATTAGGAACAACCAACGTTACAGTATTATTATGTAATCTCAATGCTGCTGAACTGCGTGGCGTTACAGGTGACAGCCACAGTTGAATTTCAACTGAGGTCCATTGTGGTCAGCCACTCGGAGAAAACAAATATTCCACATACACACAGCACGCCACATCCATTGTGCCTCTCTCGCTACGGCTGTGACTGCTAAAGCCACGTGCCACCTCCCCTCCCGCTCTGCAGCTTGCGAACCCGCGAGCCCACGTGGAGTGAGAAATGAAGCCCTGTCAATAAGCCGTCCACTAAACGCCACGGTGGCCCACCTTGGAACAGTGCAAAACGAATTTCTTTCAAACGGATTCTTGCCTTTTGCTCGTTGCCGTTAACCTCCGCACCTCCGGTGAGCACACGGTCGGCTACGCTCGGTGCCCAACGAGGTTCAACGAACGCGCATGCGTAAGCACGTTGGCAGCACGGCGTTAGCTTCCACCGATCCGGGTACGAGTGCTCAACCGAAACTCGACCGACCGCTGGCGATAGGAAACCTTCACTGCGGTGCCCTGTGGCAAGATGGGATCAGCCGGCGATGAGACTGCGACGCGGCGTGCACTTTCAATTTTACCGAGCTCGCAGAGTTGCCACGAGTTCCGATTTAAACCAACGCGTGCATGTACTGCGTACAGACGGAGGATGACTGTGATAAATAATGGACGCGGTAATTTTTTTATATCCATGCGTCTACCCCCCCCCCCCCCCCCCCGCTGCCTGGTAGGAAATTGAAGGGACAAATAGGTCAAGTGTCATAGGAATGTGGAATGTCCACTGCTGGCTGAGGGCCGCCAAGGAGATGAGCATCTATCACCCCTTGCTGGATGCAGGGAGCATAGAAGTACAACATTGGACTTTACTCCACTCCCCTCTGCTGCCCACAAAAGTTGGAGCTAAATTTGTCGTATTAAAGATACACTTACTGAACATCTGTGGGGAAAAAGAGCTTTATAGCTCAGCGGATTCCTCCAGTATGAATACATATTCGGATGTCGGAACGTCTAATTGATTATCGACAAAAGCGTCGCTGGATCGCAGGACTCTTTCGGGATTCTCCCCGCAGAGCGTCCACTCGGGAGAGAGTCCCCTCGGGAGAGAGTCCCCTAGTCCCCTCGGGAGAGAGTCCCCTCGGGAGAGAGTCCCCTAGTCCCCTCGGGAGAGAGTCCTCTCGGGAGAGAGTCCCTCATTGGGACGTTTGGGACATGAATTCCAGAGCAGTGAGAATGTGTTTCCGCTTAGCGTTGCGGGGTTTGGCGAAATCGGGGAGGCCGGAGAATGGCAACACACACACACACACCACACACACACCAAAGATCAAGACAAAGATCCCCCATATAGCCTTAACAGACTGTAGGGGCAAGTGCTGTTAGTTAGCACCTATGAAGGCCGCAACGGTACACGAGGGGGTGGGTGGCCAGCACCACACACACACCACACACACCACACACACACACCACACATAACACACACACACAACACATACACAACGCACACAACACAGGGTCCGCAACAAGACGAGTTCACCATCCCCATCTGCGCGTGATGCTTTCACCTGGCCACCTCGCAGCCCAGCTTGGGCGGTTCCACAAATCTTTACGTGATCCACCAACGCTCGCCTCCGGAAGCGTTGGATCGCACGCGGACGCCGCCGCCGTCACAGTCTATCCTGTCCGACGCGTGTTGTTTGGCCGTGCTCTGCATAAGCAGATAATAGTATATTCTTAGTTTTTTTCGGTAAAGTCACGTAGGTTTGCAAATCTGGCTGTGACGGTCCCACCTGATGACGGAGACTTGTGTTGCCTCCGAAACGTCGTGATTTTTATTTTATTTTACTTTTATTAATTTTAATGTTTTACCTACGTGACTTTACCGAAAAAACCTAAGAATATGAATCCTTGCAGTCACGAAAGCTTCAAATCTAGAACAGATAATAGTAATGAAAATAAATGTTTTAATATATTTTTTTAAACTCAACGCGTTCATCAACAACACCGTGGCCGAAACAAAAATTACCCTTTGACGTCGCCTATTATATATATCTTGGATTAAAGCTTTCGTTACTGCAGGGATTCATATTATTTGGGTCTTTCGGTAAAGTCACGTAGATAGAAAAAATAATTAAAGTATCACGACGTTTCGATCGCAACACAAGCGACCTTCATCAGGGAAAGGTGACGACGACCGCCTGTGTTGCGATCGAAACGTCGTGATACTTTAATTATTTATTTTATCTACGTGACTTTACCGAAAGACTCAAAGAATATAAAATGTATTAAGGTCACACACAATGGTACTGTCTTGACGAATGGGTTGATGGGGTATTTTTTTTGTAATCCTATATAATGCATAGCGGGTTTATAAAAGGGGAGATAAGTGAGAGGGGTGGGGGGGGGGGCGTGAGTTATTGCGCCGACGAAAGATACCGATATAAAGTGAATCCTGCCGTCCTCTATATTTCATACGTGTCAAAAGTATACGATTGGAAGATGCCGTAGTGTGTTCATAAAAACGGAATGCATAAAACAGCGCGCCTTGGGAAGGGCGCAAACCCCACAAGCGGCTCTCTTTGACAGCGCCCAGTTTTTCACTTCCATAATTGCCTGTCAGCTGGTGTGGCCTTTGTCACTCACGGCATTAGTATGTATCCTATAAGCACCTGTAGACTCAATGCATATCCTATAAGCACCTGTAGACTCAGTGTGTGTCCTATATGCACCTACAGTGGTGAAGTATGACCGGACTGAACGTGGGAAGCCCTCCATCCAGCAGTTGATTGGCAAAGGAGTAGTGTGTGTGTGTATGTGTACATGTGTATCCCACGTGATGTGTGTCAGTGCTCATTCAAACGAAGAGAAGATGTATGGGGAGCTGTGGCGCAGTGGTTAGCGCACTGCGCTATGAACCCGGCGACCCAAGTTCGATCATCACATTTATGAAAATCCAGTGGCGAATATTTGAACTGGCACTTGGTCTCCCCAAGGTCGACTCAGCCTTAAATTAGCATCTGGTGCGGTGTGCAAACATCAGCCCAAGGAGAGACAAAAGCTGCAGGGTGTGGTACTGGCCACCCACCCCCTCGTGTGCCGTGCTGTCCCAGCATTCACAGGTCGGGCAGTCGTTACCAATCATCAGGCGCGTGCGGTGTGTCACGACTTAAATTGTATTGAGATTGGTAAAAACATGAAAATACGGTTTCAGAAACCCTGTTCAGTCGTAAAAAAAAAATAATTAGCCGACTATCCGCCTCGATCCTCCACATCAAATAATTGTTTTAACACATCCCGTCAGCCCCACGCTCTTCCGGGAGTGCACCATTTCAGTAGCAGTGGTTCAATGCAAGTAAATGCTGGAACGATTGCAACATTCATCGTCTGGTCAGCAGAGGCAAGACCTTGCTTGAATCAATGCAGGTGAGCTGCCTAAAAATATGGTTTCATTATAATGTGGAGAGACGGCCATATAAGGGGCACATTGGTCAGCAATTATATTGTTATATATATATTCCACGAGGACGCTCATGATTATTGTGTTCAACCACAGGTTAGTGATAGCTTGAGAGAGAGAAACTCTACCACTAGCACAGGTGCCAAGTCGCCTTGGGGCCCCCACAGGGACAGCTGCCACTGGAGGTGCCCTCTGAGATGCATTGAGATGAGGTGTAGTGGGGTCAAGAGTTCCCAGATGTCCCGGGCGCACAAAAAGAGAACTCAACGTGATCCGTCAATAGCACACTGTGTCGCGATATCTTAAAATGCAAAATGTATAATAGGCGACGTTTCGGGCAATGATCCTACTTCAACAGCGCATAGAGACACCCGAGCAATACGAGTTAATGCGGGTTAGAGACGGTGAATATAGAGTATAGAAAGGAGAGATCTCTATATAAAAAAACAACTTGATAATTACCACCACCATCACCACTGCTGCCATCCCACGCTGCCACCACACGTTCTCTGCTCGCGTCGCCCCCCGCCCCCCAAAACCGAACGAAAAGCAAAACTGCGGTCAAAACCCACGTGTGTACCGTGTTTACGGAGCCGTGGGGGCATTCACCGTTCAACAAACGCGTGACTTTGCAACGCAATTGCGTGTTAATTGGCTTGATGGATAATCGCGAACTCTAAACCCATCGTGTCAAATTATTGCAGTACTTTAGTTTCCCCCTGGCAAGCGCCTTGTTGCCGGGTACACAGTTTGCCGTAAAATTACCCCTTAATGAAACCGTGGGCTCAATGGGGGGAGAAGCGAGTCACAATAGCGAATTACCGCCTCTGGTTTCGCCTCGCGGTGTCAATCACGCACACCAAGGCTGCGTCTCACGGGATCTCCTGCACGAACTGTGAGCTTCGTTCACTAGGGGGACAAGGACCGACGGGGGACTTGCAGGTGCACCCCAGTAAACATGCCAACGTTAACCCAACGTTGGGCTAACATTAATCCAACGTTGGGCCAGCAATAATCCAACGTTAACCCAACGTTGGGCCAACATTAATCCAACGTTAACCCAACGTTGGGCCAGCAATAATCTAACGTTAACCCAACGTTGGGCCAACATTAATCCAACGTTAACCCAACGTTGGGCCAACGTTAACCTAACGTTGGGCCAGCAATAATCAAACGTTAACCAAACACGCAACGTTGTATACTCTTAGGTTTTTTTCGGTAAAGTCACGTAGGTAAAATAATAATAATATAATAAATGAAAATTGTAACATTCGTTATTAGTTTATTTTATTATTATTTTTTACCTACGTGACTTTACCGAAAAAACATAAGAGTATGAATCCTTGCAGTCACGAAAGATTCAAATCTAGAACAACGTTGTATGTTTACTGGGTAGTCTACAGGGTCACACAAACAAATCGCATTCAGCGCAAAAGTGGAAAATAATCGTGACTTTACCGAAACAACCAAGAATATGAAAAATAATCGATTCTAACACCCAGGAATATGTTGCATGTATCATCATAATAATACAAAAAAAGGATTTTAATTGACAAATCGATTAAGCATTACAAGACGATTATTGTCAATTGACACCCTGGACAAACGAGATGTCCCATCTCAAGGTGATAATATTCCTGTTGAAATATCTAAACGTAAAACGACGACACGTGGAACAGACCGGGATACACACCCTCGGATAGGGGGTAATTGACAAGAGAAGAGCCGTTTGGTATTCATGCTGTTCCCAGTAAACATGCAACGTTGGTTCAACGTTGGTTGACGTTGAAACGTTGGTTGGCGTTAGATGACATTGGTTGGCGTTGGATGACGTTGGTTGGCGTCGGTTGACTTTGGATGACGTTGGTTGACGTTGGATAACGTTGGGTTATGTTGGTTGACGTTGTACCGTTGGTTGACATTGGATGACATTGGTTGACGTTGGATGACATTGGTTGACGTTGGACCATTGGTTGACGTTGGGTGACGTTGGTTTGTGTCGGTTGACTTTGGATGACGTTGGTTGACGTTGGTTGACGTTGGATAACGTTGGGTTATGTTGGTTGACGTTGTACCGTTGGTTGACATTGGTTGCATGTTTACTGGGGGTTGCTGCTGTGCGCTACGACCCGCAATGATCACACCGCTCGTTGTTTACCAACAATCTTAGAATATTGGTTCTTCTTGTTTGTATTCCTCGCGCGCTACACGCGCCGCCCAACATTGTGAACGTGGTTGGGAACCGTCGGCGCAACGTGGCACCACCAAACGTTCAATGTTCATCACTGGGGGGGTTTCGTGTGGCTCGACCTGCGATGAGTCGTGTTGACGACGGTTCTGGCAACTCCCCCCATCCCCACGCCACCATGGGGCTACAGCAACATCAAGGCGCTTGGCTGCCGTTCTTCATGGAACTTTGTACAATTCAAATTTACAAATCTCAAATCTGGCCCACGCAACCTACACGTGGGGGCTGGCGGATGGGAGAGGAGGCGGGGTGGAGGGGCAACAGTTGTCGCGCGCTCTGCTGTCAGAATTCGCCCTCGAGTCGCATTCAACTTTTGAGTCTCCCACTTGCCGTCCGCGCGATGCCAGTTGCCCGGGGGCGCCATCCGAGCTTCGCTCCCATCGTTGCTCGCCACTTGGTTGCCCGGCGACTTGGTTGCCTGCGACAGGGTCCCTCGCAACTCGTCGTTTGAAGGCGACAACGTTGAACGCGGATTGCGCATGCGACTTTTATCGGGAGACAAATCGGAGTGACCTCGTTTCCCCGCGGTCGGTTTGCAGGCGACTTGTCCCCAAAGCGTCGGCAACGGTCGAGTGTGAAAGTTGTACTGCACTCTTGGCGTGTCCCACCGGGCTACGATCCCCCGACGGCCCAACCCTCGACGCCGATTCTGGCGACAGCGGCGAACATCAGTGGCGATATCCGAACATAGTCCTGGTCCTGGCGCGGCAGGGTCCGCTGAAACGTCGGTAGCGTGGGGTGGGGAGACAAAGGCGGCCCGGGCAATGCGCTTGCGTCCGTGGTGCTGGCCACACGAAACCCGTCGTGCAAAGTCATTTTTGTTGCTGTTTAATAGGCGCTCGCTAACAGCGATTGGCCCCCAAAGGGTCTCTGTATGGCTATACCGGGGAGGGTTGGGGGAAACGTTGTGCAGCCGTGACTGGATGTCGACTGTGAATCAATCGTCACGTCATTCACTCCTGAAACGAGTCGTCGTACGATATCCATCGCTTCTTCTCATCGGCATCGCGAGCAGCGTTTGCATATATTCTAAAGTGCATTTCGTCGTTCCTTGTTTTGGCGAATGGCGTAAATAACAACAACATCAACGGCATTAGCATGACCTACCATTGACAATAACGTTAGTTAGGGCGAGATTCCACGTAACCTGCCCCCCCCCCCCCCCCCCCCCACAAAGTCATTCACTTCAAAAAGCAAGCGACTTCACGTGGCGTTCCAGCATTGCCGACACCGAAGGCTCCTGCAACCTTCTATCCACATTATTCTCCAGATTTAAACAAAAAGTCGCTTGCGGAACGTAAGACGGCCCCCATCACTTCCAAACAAAATTTGTGCCCGGCATCGATAAAGCTCAACAACACCTGGTCTCAAACACACTCACTCATGTCACTCGACCACGCGCACCTTACCGATTATAAGCACGCGTCTTCATATTTTTTTCTATCGCTTTAAAATAAACTGGAGGCGAGGGGGGCAGGGTGGGTGTGGGAAGTGCATCGTATAATCCTCGCCTTAGACTACGGAAACTCGTTCACAGACCCTCAAAACGTGGCCTTACTGCCGTGCAGGAGGCACGAAGGCCTCGCGACAAAATGAAGAAGAGAGTCGATGAATTGGGGGTCACTTTGGGAGCAGGGTTAGATTCACTCATGGACGTTACGGCGAGCCCTCGTTTAACGCGTTAGATGCGTGCCTGAAAAGGGGCCTGCGGTAGGTGAAAATCGCGCTGAAGCGAAAACATTTTTTCCCATAAATAACGCAACGATAAAGTTTGGCGAGATACTATATAGGCGCTGCTGCGTTACTTTATCGTTCCGCGTACTGTATCGCTCCGGTCAGCCGTGCAGCTCAAGTAATTTGCTCAGATACCGCGTTATAACGGGCGCGTTCTGCGTTATAACGGGGGTGGTGCGTATTCCGCATTATAACGGCCTCGTTCTACGTTGTGTGAAAAGTGTTCCCCGATGGAAGAACCGCGTTATAGCGAAAAACGCGTTGTGTGAGCACACGTTAAGCGAGAACTTACCGTGTACGATTTATTATCTCGTTTGTATTATCGGTCAACTCATATTGGTCCGTCTCGTGTGTACTGTGCTGTCTCGTCATATATTGTCTCGTTGAAAATGTCTCGTCTGTGTGTTCCGTCTCATTTCTAAGACCGAATAGCTCCCATGTTTCAGTGCCGTTTGTTCCACTGGCCTTTGGCTAAGAACATTTATAGATAAATTTTGCATCGAACGTTAACGCTCGGCTGTCACGCGCACGACGATTGGATGCGTGCATCGTGATGGGAATAAGCTAATGATCCACGTCATTTGGTTTTGAACAGTCCACTTGCACATGTTTCCCTCGCTCTGTGTCGGTAGTAGTAGATGCGTTAAAAAGGGGGGGGGGGGCTCACAAAGCGACACCGCACGAGGAGACCGCTGCCTGCCGTGTCGCGCAAGCAGTACACACACAGTATACACACACAAGGTACACACACACAGTACACACACACAATGTTGTCCCACGTCCGACCGCACAGCAGCGTGTAGAGTGAATTCAAAAAGCACGGAGCGAATTATGGATAGAAAAAGTTCGCTGCATATACAGCGCAAAATCTCGCCAACCGAACCCACAGAGAGCGAGGGAAACTTGTAATCGAGACGAGCAATGCGCCGCATACCGACTGCCAACACCCTCAGTAGATTGAGGGTGTGGGGGGCTAATTATCAAGGCCGAGCAAGAAGCCATTCGACGTAAGCGAGACACAAGCGATATGCGTTAATTAGGAAAGCGATAGATTTTTTAATTGGAATTAGATTGAAAGGTTGGAGGAGTGGTGGCGCAGTGGTTTGCGCACGAACGCGCCTATTTATTATTACCGCTTCAGCACTCCACACCGATTGCGGTTGTTGTTGTTTGGAGAGCGAATCCACAAGCGAGTTAACCAATTGGAGGCTGTGGACGTTTTTCCGCTGGGAAGTCACAACCAGCATCGTCAGGCAGGGGCCAGTAGCGTGCACATGTCCTCCTCCAGTCTTGGGCCTGCGATGTCAGCGACGCTGCGCTCGTGACACTGCGCGCACCGCTGCCGACGCAGCAGCAGTAGCAACAGCAGCAGCAGTAAGAGCATCACCAAATGATTGCTTCAATCCGTAGCTCGCCCGAGCGGCCCTGCGTGTGGGTTGGGGGGGTGAGCATCGACCGCGAGCAGTGAAGCCACTTTCAGGTGGGGGAAGGGGGGCGGGGGGAGGGGTGAGTTTCGAGGCTGCCAGTGAGACAAGTTCTGAAACGCGCTTTTACAAAAACAAGATCCAACGATGCCCCCCCATCCGCAGCACCGCCACCGTTCCTCGTTTAAAACGCCTAAGCGCGCGCAAATCAACCAAACGGCTTTTACAGTCATCGTAATATAAAGTGTATTTCTTGGTCAATCAACCAGCTCCCACCTTTGTCCAGCAAAATATATATATACACAACAGATTCCTTCTGAGAAGAAGAAGAAAAAAACACACACTTCCAGAAACGCTCTTAACATTTAAATCCAATGCCTAAAACCCCGTTTCCAGTGTCTTTGACTACTAAACCCTCAGGGGATGTAAACGATACAGATGCAGTATTGATTGTGTTTTTTTTTACTTTTTGGAGCAGCAGTCGGATTCGGTTTGTGCTCCCCGACGCAATAGTCGCAGAGCAAAATAAAAAAAACCCTCGTAATCAATTTTCGATAAACGGCTCAAAGAACAACTCGTATCGCAACGGCAAACGATATAATATTTTTTTAAACGTTGAATTATTCCCCCCCCCCTCCCCTGAAATATGTACGTATGTGTGTTTCTATTTATACTTTAGTATGCTGAACTTCCTTCGTCGCCACCAACCGTGCTTAAATCGGAAGTCTCCGTGTTTTGACCATGTTGCCAATAAAGTCTCGATTATTTCAAAGGGGAGGCATTGCGGCGTTTGCTCTGCCAAAGACACCGCGCATTTTCAATCTAGTAAAATGTGAAGAAAAAAAATTGGCATAATTAAAGCGGGGTTGGAATGGCTTCAAAACAAACACAAAACAAGCACAAAACAAGCACTCCGTGCACAACGTTTCCAACCATCTGAGATTACGGGTGTCGTGATGACCCCTGGTTAATACAGATCTACGATCAAATGAATGGCAAAGGCTCGAACCAGCAGCAGTCCTGCACACTTCTTGAAGCGGCTCAGCCGTCGATATTCCAACCTTCTCCAGCGAAACAGGATAAAGGTGGCTTTCCAGTGGAAACGTGCTTGCGCGTTATGTGGCCTGTCTGAAATAAACGAATGTCTTGTGAATACGCCGAGCTGATGTGTGTGTGTGTAGAACTTCCTTTGCGCCGTACGTAGTCGACCATGCTAATCGGATCCTACCGCGGCTACGGAAATGTCACTGCGCGGTGGGTGGACATCACCTCGCATTCAAAAATTGGCCTTAACGGAAAGCTACGAGGGAGAGGGAAAACGCCGCTCTCTTGCTTTTAGAAGAGGTGCGATCGTTTGACACGCGAAAACTAACGTTGTTTGCGAGAGACATCGGTGACAGCTCCCTCTGGTCCAGTCTCCTGTCACGGGGGCGATTTAAAGAGGCAACGCAACTCTTGAGCTTAACGTTGAGAACCTCGGACCCGCGATACTGAAAACGCGAGAAAACCTTTGCGAGGCGATTTCCGCGCTTTGTAAAGGAAAAGAGAATTTTTGTAAAAAAATGTTGAAACTCCCTTCTCGGTTCTTTCGGTAAAGTCACGTAGAAGGGAAATAATAAAATAATAAAAATAAAACAGGTGAATAACAGGTCTGTCGGAAAGATAGCGTCTTTCCGACAGACCTGTTCTTCACCTGAGGACGGCTGCTTGCCTTGTGGCCGAAACGTCGTGAGAATTGTATTTTATTATGTTTCATTTTATTATTTTATTATTTCCCTTCTACGTGACTTTACCGAAATAACCAAGAAGATGAATCCCTGCAGTCACGAAAGCTTTACATCGAAAAATGTTGAAACCCCTTGAATGCCGAAAACCTCGGCTCGTCAACGTTTCAGCATTTTACAGGAGTGGACCGAACAAGAGTGGAATTTGCCGATGTGCAGGGCAGAGGACACGTGGGGGTTCCTAATACAGAGGCTTGGTGACCTAACTCGAAAATACAGAAAGCCACAAATCTACCCTGGCACCGTCAATATCAATGGACTAAAATTATTGATCGTAAAAATAGGAATTCTTTACCGGATGCCTTTAGCAACGTGAAGAGATAATATGCGTCTGGCATTCCATCCAGCTTCGAACCTACTGACTTTTGCAAGCACATCCGGATCAGCACGGTGTGGCTACGTACGGTGTGAAAGAAGTTTAAACGTACGTGCGCGTTTATCAAATATGGATTTCATAAAAAAAAAGTCTAACTGAGAAGCAAAACCGAAACCATGAATGTCTACAGTCCCGCTCGAAAATGCTAAACGACAGCCTAACGCTCCGAACGTAAAAAAAAAGTTGAACACGTTTTTTTACGAGATAACTTAACATGCTTTTACGTAATTAAACATCCCGTGTCATTGATGCGAACTCACTTTAGCTGTGCATTTGCTAGAAAATATTGACAAGTCTGAAACGTATTCCTATACTTCAAATTAGCTCCTTCGTTTCGTTTATCAGTCCGCTTTTACTTAAGATTCTAAATATAAATATCCCGTTTCATTGATATTAACCTCACATTAAACAGTGTATTTCTTTGCAACAATACAATTGGTGTCTCTGTATGCTTACTGTATCTGACAGGTGGAAGCGGGTGGCATGTAACGTCCTCCAGAGAGAGAGAGAGAGCGTTCGGGAGTGAGACGGTCAGGAAGATTGTGGTCCAAACACACACACACACACGCGTAAAGTGTGCGGATACAGAATACGGAAAACGTTTGCGAGCATCCTGCAGTGAAGATGTGCCGCATTACAAACTGTTGTGCGTGTGCCGTTCTTAACATAGGGGTTACAACAAGGATGGTTGGACGTTGTATATCAAGGACCGCCTCTATTCACCGCAGTGCATTGGCGGCTCTAGAAATTGTGGGGGGTGGGGGTTGGTTTGTTACACAATTCGAATTTTTTTTGTTATCTTCTCGTTATGTTTGGTTGCCGACCGCCTCGCTTTGGGAGAATCTGGCGGATGCACTGCGTCGTGCCAAATCCATTGCATGCAACGACACGCACGCACACGCACAGATGCGCGCACACACACACGCACGCACGCACGCACACACACACGCACGCACACACACATACGATGCATAATTTCAGCAGAGCAAGACTGGTCGGGAACACCGTTCCGGAAATTATTTTGGCACGCGCCGCATCCATCTCACAACGCCGTACTTTGTCCTAATTCGTATAGACCTTTTTTCGTGGGATTATCGGAAAGGTGCAATAATATAGGGTTATACCGGATAGGCGTACCTTGTACTGCAGTTGTAGTGCCTTATGTCGGTAATCCCTACTCTCAAGCCAGCCTAAAACAGCGTTCCGGAAAGTATGGATTGAGGAATTAAGCACTGGTTCTATGAACCTTATGGCGGGACCATTAGCCCCCGAGTCTCGCATAAACATTATATTATAATGTAAACATTATATTATGTAAATATTATATAATGTAAACATTATATAATATAAACATTATATAATATAAACATTATATTATTATGTCAACAAAAACGTTGCTCTTTTTCACCAATGGGTTTGAAGGATGGTGGCAAGTTTTGTCTTGTTAAACTATGCCTTTAAAACGGAAAACTACTTACCTGCAGTCCCTCTATTTAAATCCACTATCGAAAAAATAATTTACACCCCTCTGTCAATCATCGTGTTTCTTCTCAGTGTGGATTTGTGAACACACTTTGTAAACAGTACATACAATAGTACGCGTTTTCAATGCGCTGTTCATATTGTCACAAGCGTTCACACCAATGTTACTCTACAGAGTAGTGGGTCGCCGCTCCTCTTATCCGCATTGATACGAGCGGTATGTGGGGACTATGGCTTAACCGCAAAAAAAACCTATCTGCACAGATGCATACGGACAAGAGAAGTATTATCAAACAGAAGGAATTAACGGTGCAACGCATCTCATCTGTTAAATATCTGCAGGTAATAGGATTGTCATCGATTGATCCTGGCTGCAGACATTGGTACGTCACAAATAATGTAGATAAGAGAGCAGTTTCACTGTATTATGCATCCCGTTATGACAAATAAATTACTTTAGTCGTGTAGGCAGGTTGAGCAGCTTTGGATAAGACTTATGATCCTGCCCGTACCCGAGCGTGGAGTGCATTCGCTTGTTCAGCTCTTCTGCGCATTCGTCGCACTTGGACATCACAACAGAATGATCCGCGCCAGGTGGGTCGCGGCGTTCATGCGCGCGGTGGGACGGAGTCGCCAAAAATCAATTAATTAACTGATTAAGATTTTGACTTCAATTTATTCGTGGACCCCGGGGGTCTCGCCATAAGGTTCATTTACGAATTGAAAGAGAGACATTGATCCTTAGACACACACCCCCACTTCTTCAGCACACACTGCGATTCTCCACGGCGTGTACCCCGAGCACAAGGCTCGATCTCGCTCGACGGATCTGTATCATCTCACCCCCCACCGCTAAACACCCACCACCACACCCCCATGCCACCACACGGCATGAACGGCGTCGATAAATGAAAATACTAATTTAAACATAAATAGTCACCCTCTCTCATAACTTATTCACCAGTTGCCCAAGACGAGGCCGGTAGCTTTGGAGACAACAACAAAACGTTTTTGCGTTCCCAAAACAACTCAATGGGGGTGGGGGGGGGGGGCTGAAAGAGGCCTTTCTTTAATCCCCCAAAACATCTCAAATCGCAAGATCCAGGAGTTCTGATTGTGTCCACTCCTCCTCTCGGCTTCCCCCCCCCCCCCCTCCAAAACTCGAGGTTGATTCTCCTCGCTTCTCCACCCTTGGCGGTCGTCTCCCCTCCCAGGCGCCTTCGACGGCTCGGGGAGGGACG
Organism: Lethenteron reissneri; assembly: GCF_015708825.2. Lineage (NCBI taxonomy): Eukaryota > Metazoa > Chordata > Hyperoartia > Petromyzontiformes > Petromyzontidae > Lethenteron > Lethenteron reissneri. The sequence goes on from NC_083810.1 coordinate 8,876,312, forward strand.
GGCGTTGTGGCCGAGACGAGGGGCGGAGGTTCGACACCAGTCCCAGTTCCTCTTCGCTGCCGCGGCAGTGACGACGACGGAGGAGGAGGAGGCGCGGGGGGAGGGGGCCTCCGTGTCACCGTCACCTCGCTGCCTTCTTGATGTAGATCTGGCCAGGGGCGAGGGTGGATGAAGGTGGGAGAGGGGGGAGGGAGGTGAGGAGGGTGGTAGGAGTGGCAGATACAAGGGAGCAAGGGAGGGGGGGGGAGGTGAGAAATCGACCGCTGCACACTTGATATATTGCACGTGTGCATCCTATGTCGAAGCAGGCGATGAAGTAAACCCGTCGAGGCTCGTGAAACAACATTAGCTCTCTTGCAAGGGGGCGACTTGGGCTACATCGATCATATATATCGACAATTATGAATGCAGGGCTCCCCCTAATTAAAGAAAACTAGAAAGTTCGGGACTGCGCGCCCTCTGTCAATCCACTGCTGGATGAAGCCCTTCCCACGGCCGTGACCGGGAATCAAACTCGGGTCACCGGCTAGGAAGCGCAATGCACGAACCACTGCTCCACCCAGCTCCCCTGTGCCCACACCACTCTCTGCCACCCCCCCCCCCCCCCCACCATGGGATCAGCCAAGCGTCCCCACTGCAGCCTGACCCCCCTCCTGCAAACGAGCCTTGAGACTCGCGAGATTTTGTTTCCTACTTCGTTTGACGTCCCGAGGCACGGATTTTTTTTTTGCTTGAAATGGGCAACCCGTGACAGGAGAAGGGGGGGTGGTGGTGGGGGGGGGGGGTGAAGAGGAAGATGCGGGGGGGGGGGGCGGCGGAGGGAGGAGAGAGAGGAAGGAGCATCAGGAATAGGGGGGGAGGTGGGGGGGTTGTAGGAGGTGGGAGGAAAGAAAGCAGCCCGGATCCCCAGGGGGGCCCCCTCATTGGAGACGCGGGTTTATTTATGGAGGGAATTATCCCGTCCCGCAGAGCAAATCAAAATACCAGACAGGCTTCTGCAGTCGACGCCTCGGATGTCACGTTTAGTTGGGTGCGTTGCGTGTGAGGAATTGTGTGCACGTGTCTTTTAGGGCATGCGCGTGTGTGTGTGTGGGCATGCGTGTGCGTGTGTGTGGGCATGCATGTGTGTGTGTGTGGGCATGCGTGTGTGTGTGGGCATGCATGTGTGTGTGTGTGTGTGGGCATGCGCGTGTGTGTGTGTGGGCATGCGCGTGTGTGTGTGTGGGCATGCGCGTGTGTGTGTGTGGGCATGTGCGTGTGTGTGTGTGGGCATGCGTGTGTGTGTGTGTACGCATGGGGAGCGGTGCCACAGTGCTTAGCGCGCCACGCTCAGAACGCGGCGCCCCGAGTTCGATTCCCGCTCACTGCCAAACACCGGCTATGATTATCTCAAACCGTCCTGGGTCTCCTCCTAGGTCGACTTAGCCTCAAATGAAGATCAGTACCATGCGTGAAAAGCTTCGACGAGAGATTTCGACAAAAATTTTTTTTTTTATCCAAATTGGAACAACCCAGAGCAATAACTGCCCCCCCCCTCTCTGCATCACCCTGCGCCACACAAGGGACAGCTTTCCCACAAGCAGGGACCCCCCCTCCCCCCCCCCCCCAAGGCAAAAAATATATATATACAACTAAAGTTGGGCATCGGGAAACGCGCCCAATACGCAACGCAACGCCGCAGTCTCCTAGCTCCTCCGTGCGATTGGTGGCGACGCGGCCGCTGAGTGCGCCGCGTTAGAAGAAAGCCGGGCGACCCGAGTTCAATTTGCGGGCTGTGAATAAACATCCGCGGCGGCCAGGGATATCGGATCCCTCGAGCAAAAAAAAAACCGGAAGGCCGTTATTGTAATTTATTAATAATAAGAGAGGAGAGGAAGTGGGCGAGAGTACGGGTGGGTGGGGGTTGGGGGGGCAGCGGTGGGTGGGTCGAGGGAGAGAGAGAGAAGGGCGCGATATTTGCAGCAACTGATCCATGTTTACTCTCCCACGAGGTCCACCAGATATTCGGATCGCCTTCTTCCAAGGACGATGAGGTCAAAGCTCTGATGTGCTCCTGCAGTGATCGGGCTAAAGTACTCAACTACTCAACTATTGTTTTTAATTATTAAACCAGGTAAGGCCCACTGAGCTACATAGATCTTTTTTCAGGATGGACCTGGCCACGAACGATGGCTCAACGAAGAGGCTTGTCATCGAGTGGACGTTCATAGCGGCCAAATGCTGTGCACGACAGTGGCTGTTGCCATTGTGCAGCCTCTCTCCAGGCTTTGGAGCAACGCTTTGCCTTTAGGTAAAAAGACAATCGCATTTATAATAAGACAATCGCAGTTATTTAAGTTATTTAAGTCCGTCTTGAAAACCCCCCCGCCTAGTTCTGGCTGTTTACCCTCTGCAGGTTCCGTTAATTTCTCAGCTTTCTATACACGGCGGTGACATATTGGGACCTACGGGGAAAAAAACGCGCCGCTTTATAAATGTAAAATCATCATTATTACTACTCCTGATGTGTTCTATTTCTCGGTGTTAAAAAAGCTCGGGGAGGCTCGTATCGGCCAGGGGCTACTGGCGGCACCTCGCTGAGGATGACCCAGACGGGCGAGTCGGTGATGATGGAGAGACGCAGAGCCGTGATGGGGCCCAGACCCTGCTCCACCTCTCCCTCAGCGGCGCCATTCACGAACGCTCCTGCGTCATCGCAATCATCGTCATCATTGTTAGCGTCGTCGTCGTCATCATCGTGTCAATGTTGTTGTCGTCGTCGTCGTCATCATCGTCACCGTGTGAGTGTTGTTGTCGTCATCGTCGTCAGCATCAATAGCAGCAACATTATTAGGAGCACAACCACCACCACCATCGTCGTCATCATCGTCGTCATCAATGTCATCACCATTGTAATTCTCACCGTCGTCACCACCATAATCACAATAATTGGCATGAAATCATCATCAGCTGCAGCAGCCATTGTCTATACATTCTGAATGAAGGCCTTCCCCTACACCCTTATATATAATTAATGCACAGCGTTGTAAAATGCAATTAACATGAGTGACGATGCTATATAAAATTAAATCATTATTATCATCAAGCACTGAGAAGAGGGTTATGTATCGGATTGAACGAGCGTATTGTTATCAGATAGCAGTCGACATCCCCCAACTATTAAAAAACGACCCAGAATCGTCAGCTCAAGTCAACGTCGGTTATCGACGAATCGGCGGATTGTGGTCGGCTCTGGACAGACCGTCACCATGCGGGGAAGTCGGGCAGGATTCAAGGCGCGTGCGACTGCCTCACCGATGCGGAAGAAGCCGTCCTCCGTCCGCACGTACTTGGACGAGCGATCCTTGGTGTCTTGAAGCGTCTCTTTGCCCGAGTCGGGACTCTACGCGGCGTCGGCACAGAGACACATGGGGCAAAGACACGCGCACACTTGCACAGACGCGAACGCAAAACACGCACGCTGACGACGCGCGGACACAGGGACACTGACATGTGTGTGTGACCGTGAATACACACACACACAGACACAGATGTGTGCGTTGTGTGAACGTGGACAAACACAGACATGGACAAGTCTACTCGCACGCATAGCTCCACACACACACATGAACAAATGATCGCATACAGACGTGTAGGCAAAGATAAATATCCCCTGGAAAGTTTTTCTCAGACTGTCGGGGAAAATGCTCTTAGCGAGCACCTATGAAGGCCGGCATGGCACACGAGGGGCTGGGTGGCCAACACCACGCCTGGCCGCCTTTGTCTCCCAAAGTGCTGTTGCTTATACACCACACCAGGCCGAGTCAACTTATGGGAGGCATAGGACCGATTCAAATAATTCGCCGCCGTCACTTTATCACAAGCGGGATTCGAGCTCTGCATCCAAGCCCGAAAGCCACATGACGGCTTGAGGTGCGGGGCCCAGTGAAGTTCTGCTGCCGCTGCCGCCGCTGCCGCTGCTGCCACTGCTGCCACTGCTGCCACTGCTGCCACTGCTGCCGCTGCTGCTGTCACTGCTGCCGCTGCTGCCACTGCTGCCACTGCTGCCACTGCTGTCACTGCTGCTGTCACTGCTGCCGCTGCTGCCACTGCTGCCACTGCTGCCGCTGCTGCCACTGCTGCCGCTGCTGCCACTGCTGCCACTGCTGCCGCTGCTGCCGCCGCTGCCGCTGCTGCCACTGCTGCCACTGCTGCTGTCACTGCTGCCGCTGCTGCTGCCACTGCTGCCGTCACTGCTGCTGTCACTGCTGCCACTGCTGCTGTCACTGCTGCTGCCACTGCTGCCGCTACAGCATACACTGAACGTGTGCGATCTTGTCAGTGGTTCGCGCTTCGCCCCGACGGTTTGGGCCAGGGCCTCCGTGGCCCCGTTCCCGGCTTCCCTCCGATGTTTACCCCGGCAGTCGCAAGTACAGCGTCAAGCGGGCACCCCCCCCCCCCGACCCTGCTTAGCTTTGCCGCGAGATCTCACGAGACGGGGGGGGGGGTGGGGGAGTGGCCCACGTCGCGTGCCACTCACCAGGGAGGGCAGCACCTCCACGCTCGTGTTGAACAGCTTGTCGCCCGGGTGCTCGATGTTCCCGCTACGGAACAGGTACCTGCGAAGCACAGGTGACGGGGGGGGGGGAGAGCGAGAGTTCACGCACTGGGCGGTGTGGGGTGGGCAGAGGTCGCAACCGGGTACCCGATACCCGTACCCTACCCGATACCCGGCTACCCATACCCGGCCGGGTACGGGTACCCGTTTTGCGACCCTGGCCGGGTACGGGTAGACCGTGAGTCACTGGTGAGTAACCGTTTGTCACTCATTTCCCAACGTCTTGTCTCTTCTTACAATTCAAGTTCCTAGAATCAACCCACCCGCGCCTGCAACATGGCTTCATCCCAGAGGTCGCAATCAAGTACCCGATACCCGTACCCTACCCGTACCCGGCCGGGTAAGGGTAGGGTATGGGTACGGCCGGGTACGGGTACTGGTACCCGTTTGCGACCCTGGTGCGGCCGGGTACGGGTAAGGAATCAAAACCCGTTTGCGACCTCTGGAGGTGGAATACCAACGGCCGCGCGTCTGACGGAGCCTAAAAGGGGCGACACAATACGACCACGTCACACCGACCATTCGCGATGACCCGCTGCACTGGCTGCCAAGGGTGGATTACACGCCGCGCACATTCGTGCACACGGGAAGAATTGTTGTGAAGGGTGCGGGTTTTTCACGTGTTTGACACGGTCATTGGCGACGCTGCTGCTGCTGTTGCTGCGCGTTGAATGCAAACAAACCCGACCACACTTGTCGTCACTAACAGCGTGGGCCCTAAATAGGGAAATAGGTGCATGACAGGTGACGTTTCAGATGATCATTCTGCCTGCCTGGTCTCTCTCTCTGTGCTGTGAAGAAGGGCCGTTTGCCCGAAACGTCGCCCATTGTATATTTTAATCATTTTTAAGGCCGCAGTGTGTTTTTGACGGAGACTTGTTCCGTTGTGTTTTTGGTAAACCGTTCGACGCGTTTCGTGCGACTCCGAGAATTGCGCCACCAGTGCGACACATTCCCACCCGCTCGTGGTGCGACACAAACGCAGAGTGCCTCGCACCCCCCCCCCCCCCCACACACTCACGTACAGACACTCCACACACACACACCACACACACACACACCACACATACACTCACACACACACTCACGTACAGACACACCACACACACACACGCTGACACACACCACACGCTCACGTACAGACACACCACACACACACACACCACACACACACTCACACACACACTCACGTACAGACACACCACACACAGACTCACACACACACCACACACGCACACACTCACGTACAGACACACCACACTCACACCACACACACACACCCCACACACACACCACACCCCACACACACACCCCACACACACACACACCACACACACACACACCACACACACACCAGGACAGAGGGAGGCCGCGCCCAGCCCACGTGCCAGCTGCTTCCACCGAACAATGGGCCCTGCGGGCACACGCGAGCACTCGCGAGCGCGTGCGGCCGCCAGGTTAACCCCGCGCAGACGTCACTGGCCAATGTGCAGGATGCGAGATCGGGACCCCCCGGGGGGAGGGCGAGGGAGAGGGCTAGGGGAGGAGAGGGTGGGGTGGTAGAGGGGTTTGGGGGCATGGTGGTTGAGAGACAACTACCCAGATGGAGCGAGGAGAAGAGAGAGGTGGGGAAAGGAAGGGAGAAGGGAGGGAGAAGGAAGGTAGCGGGGGAGGGAATGAAGAGGTGGGATGAAGAGGTGGGGGGAGAGGGAGAGAGGAGGGGAGAGAATAAAGAGGCAGGAAGAGGTACGTGTATGGCTATGTATGCACATGCCGTGAGTGTATCGTTGGATAGCGGGTGTGGTCAAGAGGTGCAGGAGTGCGAGGCTAAAACCGGGAGAGAGCAGTTCCCTGTAAGCGGCTCCTCTACCGAGGTGTCCAACACAACGGAGCGACGCTTTGTGGGGACGTCACCGGCGGATGTCCTACGGGGTGACCCGCCCCTGCCGTGGGAATGTGGAATTGCCACCTCTGGCTCAGGGGCTGTAAGCCGGGAACCGAGACGCACCGCCTCAATGCTCGTTTGAGTGGCGAATCAGGGTGACCGACCTTGGAGGCAGGCGTTCAGTCGCCGCGTCTCTCGGTGAATGGAGCCGAGAACGACGCCGTAGCCGGTTCATTAAAATAGCAATAAGCAACTCGCAAAACAACAACAACAACAAACAGGGCTGAGAGTAAGAAACGAGCCGTGCCGCACCCAGCGGGAATCGAACCGGGACCCCCCGATCCTCCGTGTCGCCCCCTGACCCCTCGCGTGAGACGGGGGACCTCTGTGCGCGCCGTAGCAATATCCTGCCGCGGGCCGACCTCCCACGGCCGGGATGAGTCTCAAAATGAAATATTTGCGTTTGGTATATTTCAGAAGGGGGGCAGGGGGAGCGGTGGCGCAGTGGTTAGCGCCACCTCGCCACGGCGCTAAACACAATCAGTGCGCCCGGGTTTGACTGCAGGCCACGGCTAGCAACATCAGCGGCAGGTGGTTTCCGAACGGTCCTGTGAACCTCCCCCACCGCCACCGTGCCGACTACATCAACGTGCACTGACCAGCGTGATGAAGTATGGTCAAATAACAACGACCCACGGAGGAGTGGATTGACACAAAAGGATTTCGAAACACGTTTCAGTTCCTCAAGAGGAAGACGGTCCCCAGCACGTGGAGTCGAACCATTGTTAACCGTGCCGAACATGTGTGCGTTAGTCCATGAACCAAGGAGTCACGGAGCTCACGGTGAGATTGAGAGAGACATTGACTCTCGCAAAAGGGGTGATGAGGGTGTGGTGAGAGGGTTGGTTGTTGAGGTGGTCAGGGGTGGTGAGGGGTAATTATTGGGGGTGGTGAGGGGTGGTTGTTGGGGGTGGTGAAGGGTAATTGTTCGGGGTGGTGAGGGGTGGTTGTTCGGGGTGGTGAGGGGTGGTTGTTGGGGGTGGTGAGGGGTAATTGTTGGGTTGGTGAGGGGTGGTTGTTCGGGGTGGTGAGGGGTGGTTGTTCGGGGTGGTGAGGGGTGGTTGTTCGGGGTGGTGATGGGTAATTGTTGGGTTGGTGAGGGGTGGTTGTTGGGTTGGTGAGGGGTGGTTGTTGGGTTGGTGAGGGGTGGTTGTTCGGGGTGGTGATGGGTAATTGTTGGGTTGGTGAGGGGTGGTTGTTGGGGGTGGTGAGGGGTGGTTGTTGGGTTGGTGAGGGGTGGTTGTTCGGGGTGGTAATGGGTAATTGTTCGGGGTGGTGAGGGGTGGTTGTTCGGGGTGGTGAGGGGTGGTTGTTGGGGGTGGTGAGGGGTGGTTGTTCGGGGTGGTGAGGGGTGGTTGTTCGGGGTGGTGAGGGGTGGTTGTTGGGTTGGTGAGGGGTGGTTGTTCGGGGTGGTGATGGGTAATTGTTCGGGGTGGTGAGGGGTGGTTGTTCGGGGTGGTTGTTCGGGGTGGTGAGGGGTGGTTGTTCGGGGTGGTGAGGGGTAATTGTTCGGGGTGGTGAGGGGTGGTTGTTGGGGGTGGTGAGGGGTAATTGTTGGGGGTGGTGAGGGGTAATTGTTGGGGGTGGTGAGGGAGGATAGGAGAGAGGGAGCAAGTGATGGGAGAGAAGTTCCACTCGTGTGGTTGTGTCCCAATAGTGGAGCTGCGGAGCGCGTGTTTGTGCAGCGTTACCGTGAGTAATTGAGAGAGTTAATGGGGTGTTAATGAAGTGATGCTCAACCAAACGCCTTCTAATGGAGAGGTTAGGGCGGTGGAAGGCTCCCTCTTTATTCATTAAATTAAGTTTTGGCTCCGAGAAAAAGAAAACATTCTGCTGCTGCTGCTGATGAAGCAGTTAATGATGGCACTGCTGACGCTACAACCATTGCTGTTGATTAAACTGACGATGATGCTGCTCCTGTTGCTACGTCTTCAGCTACTGTTGCTGATTAAAAATAATAATAATGATGTTGCGACCGCTGTTGTTACCGATAACGACGCCACGGATGGTGTTGCTGATGCTGCTGCTGATGATGATGATGATAACGGTAACAACCGTGACAGTGTTTTGCTGATGATGGTAGGGATAAAACAGTGGATTTGTGATGACGATTTACAATGATCACGATTACGATGATGGGGCACACACACACACACGCACCTCTCAACAAAATCTCTCTCCTGCCCCCCCCCAACTCTCTAGAGAAACCTCATTTGCTGTGCTTGTCACACCTGATGATGATTGCTCGTGTTGCAATCGAAACGTCATGATTTAATTTACTTTCATTTATTTTAATTTTTAATTTTATTTTTCACCTACGTGACTTTACCGAAAGAACCAACGAGTATGGATCATTGCAGTCACGAAAACTTCAAATCTAGAAAGAAACCTCATTAAGACCACAATAAACTGTGGTTTGTACAATTAAGCCCGCAAGCTCAGCCGTGATCCCGCAACGCGCCTGCCACAGTTAGCCGCTCACAGGTAGACGGGCTGCCCCTGGTTTACGGCCCTGCACAGGCCGGCGCTGATAATTCAACGTTCTTGTGGAGGGGTTGAGTCGCAACCATGGGGCACCACATTGAGACTTCCTTGCAATGTGGTGCCCCCCCCCCTCTTTGTTGAACATCTCAGCGGTGCTCTTGGCATCGGCGTCACGCTCCTCCACCACACCTTCTCTCTCCTACCTACAACACAACATATACATTCCACGGGCCCGTGGCAGGGCGTGTGGCTGTCTATGAGACAAAGTGGTGCTATTTTTATCGACCCCCCAAGGGAGTCGTTGGATGATGGGCCGAGTCAACTCCGGTGCAGGCTTTGAACTCGCGACCTTTCCGCTTCGTGAGCCGCTCGCTCCGCCGCTGAGCATTGTGGGTAACAGCCAATACAGAACAAAACAGAACAAAGAAGTCCGCTCGGTGTGTCCTCCCGCACCTCCAATTAGCACGGTTGGTTTCGTACGATGCGAAGGAATTTAGAGAGACATGCCACGACACCACCGCTTCTAACAACAACCCCACTTCTACGACTCGACCACTATCGTCACAGGTGCAATTTTATAATTGCTTGTAAAGCGCCTTGGAACAAGGCTCGTTATATATACGTCTTTATAAGAGAAGGGACAAGTACAGTACATGTGTGCGTTAGTCCATCAGCCTCGCGGCTTTGTAGACCGTCTGGGTCCCATCAGCAGAGCCAGATGTTATTGGCAAGAGCACTCCATGTAAACTATGGGATTTCGTTCAACACAAAAGGCAACATTGTGTACACACTCGTTGTGCATTGCTGTGGAACATTTTGGGTAAAACAAATGCAAGCAGAACCCCGTTCCATGTCTCCACATAATTTATGTTTAAATGTGTCTTCGTTAAATCGGCCTCTTTCGCTTTCAAGACCGATGTCAGAATTTGCAATGACCGGTTTTAGATTCGTCCAAGAACGGGCTTACAGTTTTGTCTTTGGATAATAAAGCAGAAGCTGTCGTTCGCAAATTCTCCACCGCCTAGGATGATATTTGCGCAACCATAATTGCCTCGTGCCCCAGAGGATGCGTGCGAATGCTTGGGCCTAACCCCAACACTGACCCGAAAAACTTGCACCTTCTGCCCGCGCGGTTATGAACATCGGTGGATCCCATATTGGCGCCGCGGCATTCCATTCGGCCAGGGCCTATCCGCTGCTGGACAAAGGCCTCCCTGCGATGTCGCCATTCCTCGCAATCAATCCATGCGTTGCGACAATCCGTCGTGCTCCCGCGCACGATCCTGTTTCCTCGCTCCGTCTCCGCGGTGGACGTTCTCCACTTGGGAGAGTCGCCCCCCTTTGGCTGCCGTTCTGTCGCTGGTCTCGGCCACCGGCCACCGTCCCCCCCCCCCTCCAGCCGCAGGGCGCGCCCCCCCCCCTCCCCACCTGAGCCACCACTTTTACTATCCTTAACGGTCAATACAATGTCTCGAAATTTCAGGGGGGGCGAGTTTGCTTGTTTCTTCTCGTGCGGTTTGAAAACGGAGCTTAATAATAATGAACAGCAACATGCCGATGCATTTTGTATTGGGACTTACGTAAGACTGTGCGAGTATTGACGCGCCGCGTGTGCACAGCGTGTGTGCTGCGTGTTGCATGTTGATCAGTGCATGGTACATTGATGCACCGTTCTCAGCGCGGATGTATTATGTGCTCTTTGCCAAGGTGTGGCCGTGATAATGTTAATGAAGGTGTGTCCGTGATAATGTTAATAAAGGTGTGTCCGTGATATTGTTGACAAAGGTGTGGCCGTGATAATGTTAATGAAGGTGTGGCAGTGATGATGTTAATGAAGGTGTGGCCGTGATAATGTTAATGAAGGTGTGGCCGTGATAATGTTAATGAAGGTGTGGCCGTGATGATGTTAATAAAGGTGTGGCCGTGATAATGTTAATGAAGGTGTGGCCGTGATAATGTTAATAAAGGTGTGGCCGTGATAATGTTAATAAAGGTGTGGCCGCGAGTTGTTTACAATGGTGTGGCCAGGTGCTGCTTACAACGGTTTGGCCGCGTGCTTTTGCAGTGGGGCGGGACAGGGGTGGGGTGGTGGGAGGCGAGAGAGCGAGCGGCACCTCTCAACGCGGATGGGCTCGTGGAAGCGGAAGAGGATGAAGTCGCCGGCGACGGGCGTGAAGGCCCAGAAGAAGTCCTGTCCCAGGTAGACCTTCTCCAGCGTGTACTGCTGGTACATCTTGAGGCTCGTGCTCACCTCCGCCGCCGGGTTCGGGTGCGCCTTGTGCAGCGGCTGCTTCCCAAAGTCGCGATCCTGCGTGCGTGCGTGTGTGTGTGTGCGTGCATTTCGTTTGAGCACGGGGAGGAGAGGTGGCGTGGCGGTTAGCGCTACAGAAACCGGCGACCCGGGTTCGATTCCCACTCACGGCCAACGGATGTTTGTCTCCGAAGTTGCCCGTGAGTGGGAATTGAACCCGGGAAGCTGTGTTCGTAGCACAGCGCGCTAACCGCTCCCCGCACACTCGCTACACAACCACTCCCCGCACACACGGACTCGCACACGTACACCCTCACCCACATCCAACCCGTACACAACCGCACAGCCACATATCCACGCTCCCCCACACACACACACCACCATACACACCCACACCCACTCGTACGCGCATACACACCCACCACCCATACACACCCGCACCCACTTGTACGCACACACACACACACACCACCATACACACCCACACCCACTCGTACGTGCACACACACCCACCACCCATACACACCCGCACCCACTCGCACACACACACCTTGAGCTTCTGGATCTTGCCTGACAGCGAGGAGTGGGTACCCACGTGCTGGAACAGCGACGGCTTGAAGCGGACGCGGAGATTCGCCTTCTGCCGCTCGCAGTGTTTCTGTTGGGGGCCGGAGGAGGAGCGAGGGCAGAGCCAACGATCGCAACGGCTAAATCTCCCCAGCCGGTCAGCTGGGAGGACCCCGGGTTCGATCCCCGTCACTGCCGCGGTCATTCTATGCTCAAAGCCACGAGCGCGCCGATGGGCACGGGACACGCAGTCGGGCGGGGAGAGCGACGGTGCAACCTGGCCACGGCCATCTGTGAAAAAGAGCTTTGTTGCTCATCGGATTCCTCCAGTCTAAGTAAATATTCTGATTCCCTTTCGGACTACAGCTTCGACAATTCGCACTGGCCGAACGTGATGAAGTATGGTCGAACAACCCGCACCGCTGACGCAGCTTGGGATGGCGGTTTATTTTAATTGAGCGGTCGACTGACAAGGAAGTGCCGCCAATCACGATTACATCTATTGTTATATTATTATTGTAACAACAACAACAATAACATTATTGTTGTTGTTATTATTATTATAGGAGATGTGCGCTCTCAGAGAGCGGGTGGGGAGGGGCGGGAAAGAGTACAATGACCACGATAGCAGCGACCGCCGCTCGTCAATTGCCGTCGCACAACGTGGTGGCGAGGGCCCCTGATCCGTCTGCAGACGAAGCGACCGAGAGAGAGAGGCGGGGCGGTGGGGGGGCAGTGTGTAGGAATCGTAAAGATGGGGACACATCGCTAAAACGGCGCAAATTGTAATTTCATCGCCGTCGCGGCGAGATAACGGCGTGAATTATGGCGGGGAGAGAGCACAAAGGCGACTGGCTGCCGCTGGGCTCCTCGATTAATGAAGTCCGAGGAGGACATTCCTCGCCCGCCCGCCCGCCAAACGCGGCAGTACAGAAAGCGCGTGTCGTTACCCAATCTTGGTGGATTTATTTCTAAATGTTATCTCCCCTTTGCGTTTTGTGTTTTATCGGGGGTAATGTAGTGTTGTGTTACTCCCCCGCTGCCCCCCCCCCCCCCCCCAAAAAAAAGAATGTGTTTAGGAGTTGGAAAAATATCCCAAGGCAGGGCAATCCTCATCAGGGATGTTGAGGTTCGGCAAGCATTTCGTGAGCCGTCTGTGCGTCTGAATGTCTGCCTGTCCACCTGTCCATCCAGTCACCTGTGTGTCCAAATGTTTCGCTGCCCATTTGTTGATTTGTCCATCTGTCGATCTGTTTTGCCCACCAAACCGTCTCGACCGTCAATCTCGCTGCCTGTTCATCTGTCCGTTCGTCTCTCTCCGCCTGTGTCTACCCATCTGTCTGGCCTCTTTTCTCTGTCCATCCATCCATTTGTCCCCGTCCGTCCGTCCGTCCGTCTCACCGCGTCCTTCTCTGGGTTGCAGGTCTTGACCCACAGGAAGTGATCGAGCAGCCAATCGATGGGCTTGTCCTTGTGGAACATCAGGAAAAACTCCACGATCGGGTTCAGGTCCGACGCCTTGAACAACTTACCTGGAGGGTGGAGTGGGGGGAGGGAGGGTAAAGTGGTGGGGGACAGCAGAGCATGCTCATTGCTGACCGATTTATGCGGATTATTCGGGAGCGTCGCAGGTTTTTTCCAGGCATTCGGGTGGGTATACAGTATTGTGGGATACTGTATATACAACAACAAAAACAACGACGATGACATGAAACTCTCGCGGAGTTTCAGAGCTCACGGAGTGGCGTTGAGAATCGCCGCTCTAAACCCGCCGGGGATCTCTTGGACATATTCGGAGAGTAGGAGACGTACCAGTCGTACTCGTCATCCGAGCCGTTCTCGTTGTCACTAGTCGTAGTCACTAGTCGTAGTCGCAGTAGTCGCAGTATTTTTAAACGCAATCTCCCGTGTTGTTGTTTAAGCGGCGGCGCTGCTGCCCTCTGTGGCTCGGCGTGAATGCTCGCGCGAGCCAAATAAAAAAAAAACTCAAATGTCGATCGTTGTAAAAATGTAATTGTACGTGAATTACATTGAAAAATAGCGACCGTTTCATCATCTGCGACCGTGCCATTTCCCCGCTCGACTCTCTAAGGCCCGTGTGGCCGTGAACAGCGTTTGATTTCCGCGCGTTTATTTCATCGTTGCCGTGATCGCCGAGTGAAGTTCTTGGCACCTCCGCCGTCGCCGCCGTCACCGTCGCCGCCGCCGTTTACAGAACACCCGGGGGAAGTGGGGGGGAGGCGCCGTGCCGTGTTCATGGCTGCCGTTCGATTAGAAGTTTTATTTTTTGGGGCCATTCGTTTCTCACCATCCGCCCAGCATGCCTCGTCTCTGGCACGGGGGGGGGGGGGGGGGGCGCGTGGTGGGGAGAGAGGCAGTGGTCGCTGCTGCGCCTTGACATGTGGCGAGATTGCCTAGGGGCGGTGCGTTCACAGTGAGAGACGGGGACAAAGGATCCCCCGTGTAGCCTTCACGGGTTGTTGCGGCAAGTGCCACAAGCGAGCGGCACCGTTGAAGGCAGGTCATGAAACTCCAGTGAGTGGGCCGGACAAGCACCACGCCAGGCCGCCTTTGTCTCCCCGGTGGCGATGTTAACGTAGCGCACCAGGTACTCATTTAAGGCTGAGCCGACCTAATGCAGGACCCAGAACTCGGGTGGCCGTGTTTGTAGCAGTGCGTTAACCACTTCACCACCACTCCCCACACTACCCCCCCCCCCCCATCACCACCACCGTTGTACTTGTTTTATTCTCCTGACGATTATATGGCAAGTCGAGTTGATGATGATGATGGCCCTTCACTGAGATGTGAACTCGCAACCTTCACAGTGTGCGCCAAGAACTCCAACCCAGAAGTGGCACACGGCTATTCAAATGTAAATTTGTGGAGAAAAGAATAATCAAAAAGGTTATCACAATCATCATTACGGCTGCCTTACAATGGAACATGACAACATTTTGGGCAATTTCCCTTCATCAGAGGAACAGACAAATCCACTGATGAATAAATAAACCCCACTCAGTCTGCTACATCGCATAAACGTCAAATTATAATGTGCAGTCCCGTCAGCCGCCAGCCGCTGCATTTGACGCAACAACAAAAAAACTCCGCGATCGCTCTCAATCTCTCCGAGCGCCATCATCATCAGCAGCACCCGTGCGACGAGCGACGAGCGAGATGTCTCACCGATGAAGCCCAGCTGCGAGAACTCGAGGATGATCCACTCGTCGGACGGCTGCTGCTCTGCAAAGTTCTTCATGGTCGTCAGGTAGTTGGGCCTCGCCACGATGTCATCCTCCAGCTGCAAGGGTGTCGTCAAGAAGATGCCCACGCCATCATCATCAGCATCATCACCACCACGATTCGCTAAGTCGTTCATTAGCCCTTTCCCGTCCCGAGACGGCTGCAAGTTTGCAGGGTGGGTGTTGAATCTCTCTTCTGTTGATTCTCTCTTCAGCACACCGGTGGGCTAAAGAAGTCAATTAATTTGTCCTTTGAAAACGTAACACATTTTTAACTGTTTGGCCGTGTCGGGTGGTGAAGGGTTATGACACATTTATAAATAACGCGATCTGACCCAAAAACCTATATTATCAATAATATTGGTCGCGAAAGCCTGCTACGTGTTAAATTGGGTGTCCCCGTTCACCGCTGAATCTCGGAACGCACAAGCGGCTCGGCGTTACATTTTATTAGAGCGTCGTAGCGCCCGTTGTTTTTAAAAGACGTTGTTACTCACCGCAGGCAACTCTAGCGACGCGACCGCACTTTACGATAGCTGGCGTCAAAGCGTGCCACACGCCCTTCAGCATGGCCTTGTGGGAGCCTCGGTAGCAATAACGTTAATCTATTTAAATTTTCTTCCGGTTACTGATGACCTGATGACGTACATGTACGTCAGGAATGGGATAGGGTTACGGTCATTGGGATCACACATGGCAACAGCAGCAGCAACATCGCCACTTACTGGGAAATCTTGGCAGGACACAGGTTAATAGTAATAATAAAAAATGCAGTCATCATCCTCATCGTCGCCATCATGATCATCATCACAAATGTCACGATCATTATCATCATGACTGTCGTTGTCGGGATCGTCAGAAGAAGCAGCAGCAACCACCAGCACCGGTAGTATTCGTTTTCTTATCATCATCGTCATCATTACCAGCAGCACTGACACCATTATATTGTGATACAAACGGTAGCATCCTCATTTGGCATTAGAATCGCTACTGGAGCTACCCAGAGGTGAAATCTGGATAAATTCCTCCCCATTTTTTTGGGGGGGTAGGAGGAGGTCTTGGGGGTGGTGAAGCCATGGAAAGGATTCCATGAGAAATGTATCTCAAATATTGGTTGGTTCTTCAAAACACCACCCACCCCTCCTCTACCGCTACCCCCTCCTTCCTCCACCACCACCCTCTCCTCTGCACCGCCACCCACTCCCCTCCACCACCCCTACCCCTTGACAACCACTATCACCGCCCCCACCCCACACACCTGCACCCCTTCCCCTCCAGGACCACCAACCCCCCTCCTAATTTCTTCCCTGCAAGTGGCCAGGCGCTCCTACCCAGAGGAACCCAACAGAGACCGGTTTCCAAACACAATACCACGTGCACTCACAGAAACAACAACAACAACAAACACATACTACAATACAACTTGTCTTGGGAGCACGTGCTGGCAGTCGCGGTCGCTGCTGTTTATTATTTTATGCTCACGGCGGTGTCGTTGTTGTTGTGGAGTTTGGCCGCTGTGGTCACTTGTAGCACCCCTGGTGGCTGCAGGGGTGATGCGAACCCGTCTATATAATCAGCTCAAGCATCCCGTAGATCACGTGACTTCTGTGTGCTCCCCCCCCCCCCCCCCCCTTCGTAATCCCTCCCCTCTTCTTAATCCCATCCCCACCCCCTTCCACGGCCCCCTGTGAAAACAGACGACTCCGTGTAGCAGTGTCGGGCCTCTGATGTCGCCACCTCTTCGTCCC
The DNA here is from genome assembly GCF_015708825.2 of Lethenteron reissneri. NCBI lineage: Eukaryota > Metazoa > Chordata > Hyperoartia > Petromyzontiformes > Petromyzontidae > Lethenteron > Lethenteron reissneri. The sequence continues at coordinate 8,893,146 of NC_083810.1, forward strand.
CATCCTCATCCATCCCCACCCTCTCCGTTCCCGTTTCTCTGTTCCTTTTACATCCTTTCCCTCTTATTTCCCACTTTTCAATCACTGTCTTCCAATACGAACTCCTTTGTAGTTTTGCACTACATCCTTGACTCGACTCCCCTTCCCATGGTGAAACCATGGGTACAACAGTTGCTCGTAACATACAACAACATCATCAGCATCGGCAGCATCATCGTCGTCATCCATGGCCTACCCACACGGCTGGACGAAGGCTCCCTCACACCATCGCCATCCGTCCGAAAGGTGCGACGTCACGGAAAGTGACACTTCGGCGAGGACGAACGCACGTTAAAACAAAAAATGTGTCGCATCCAGATAAACGTGGATGGGTAGGACGGCGGGGGCTAAATCGCCTGAAGATGCTTATTCATTTACTTCGATAAATCCCTGCCGACTCTCCCAAGCGAGTCCCCAGACGTTCCCCTGTAGCTCTCAACACCTGGGGCCGTAAGGCTGCAGGGGGGTACTGCAGATGGCCCTGCATATCTGGAATAGATCTCAAATTGTCCCTAAATGTTTGACATCCGAACTTTGAAAAGTTTCGGAATCCATCCCTCGTGTGGCAATATGCCCAGGAATATCTGGCCTGCATGGTTCCATCAAACACAAAGATTCCCCCACCCCACCCCCACCACGTGTAGCCTTAACAGACTGCTGGGGCAAGTGCGGTCAGTGAGCACCTAACGAAGGCTGGCGTGGCGGCACGCGTTGGGGGTGGGGGTGGCCAGCACCACACCCGGCCTCCTTTGTCTCCTGAGTGGCGAGATCGACGCACCGCACCAGATATAAATTTGAGGCCGAGTCGATCTAGGGGAGGCCCAGGACCAGTTCAGACAATCGTCACTGGGTGTTGGCCGTGAGCGCGAATCGAACTCTGGTCACCGGGCTCATAGCGCGGGGCGCTAACCACCGCGCCACCGCGGCCACCACCACCGCCACCACATCTAACGTGCTCCGCCGACATTAATAGGTGCCCGCTAACAGAGCTTAGAGCAGGCCGTGTGCTCACCTGTACGAAAAATCTCCCGCGGGGCTGCGCGTGGAGCATGAGGAAGGAGAAGTCGAGGTTCTGCTTGGTTCTCCACCTGAGGGGGGAGACGGCACGAGGTCTCAAGCTGATCTCCAGCGGCATGTGCCCATCTCTCCACAATCCACCAACCGCATCTCTACGATAACCACCAGCAGCAACACCACACGTCTTCACCTGGACCGCTGTACAAACCCACTATCGTGGTGGTGGTGGTGGTGGGGTTGTTCTTCTTGGTTCTTTCGGTAAAGTCACGTAGAAGGGAAATAATAAAATAATAATAATAAAACATAATAAAATAATTCTCACGACGTATCGGCCACAACGCAAGCAGCCGTCCTCAGGTGAAGAACAGGTCTGTCGGGAAGACAGCGTCTGAATGAAACACCCCAGGCTTGGAGCGTATATTTGTTGGTGGGGTTGTTGTTATTGGGGGTTGCTGGTGGTGGTGGTGGCACGGTTGTTGTTGATTTGGGTAACAAATCCGCCAGGTGGCTGGGTTAGGGGGTACTGCCAGGGTCCTGGAATGCCAGGTTGGGTAAGACCAATGGTTAGAGAGAGGAGCCGTTGGAGTTCTTTGTTGGCTAGCGTGCCTCCACTCTCTCCGCTACTGCCCTGGGACACATTGACGTTGCCCCTGGCAGCCCCTGGCTGTAAGGAATTAAGTCCCTGTTTAGACCGCGATGGAATTACAAGTTGCCATCGTTGTTGCTGCGAGTCTGTAGCCCTGGGACGGGCGGTGCAGACCAACCTGACTCTCTCCAGCGAGTCTCCAAACGTCTGCTTGAGGCTGCCCATGTCGGGGTAGTAGCCGACGGGAGGGCTGATGACCTCCAGAAGGCCCGTGTCCAGCTCGTGCTGGAACCTGAATGTGACACCAAATATAGATGGACATCTGGAACATCAGTAAAAAAAAGAGCTTCATAAGCTCAATCGGATTCCTCCAGATTCCGAGATTTTTTTTTATTTGTGTTTTTTTTTTAGATATATTACTATTTTGCCGTGATCTGTCGTCTGTTTTTTTCTATGCTTGTCTCTGTGCGAGTCCCTGGTGAACCGTGCTGACACCATCAACTCGCAACGCTTGAGAAACCTAGTTGGGCGGCTGGAACCCGGATGTGAACCCAGGGCTCTTCGTGGTGCCGGATCGGCGTTTCCCGACACCGGTATTAGTCCCCCCACCGCCCAACCCTTTCCCGAGCTGCCTGGCCACCTCTGCGAGAGGCTCCGATTAATCACGGCGCTTTCATTAATTAGGCAGAGCACAGGATGGGGCTCTGGGCTCAGTTCATTACCTTCGTTTGTAGGACCACAACAACAAGGTCACCGAAGGTCACCGTGTCCCCGTATCCTAACGAGCAAGCTCCGGGCGCGCTGCTCCGTCTGCCTGCGGTGTAGGACTACAATAGAGCTCGCGGTGGAAATGACACGTTCCTATGGCAGGCGACCAGTGTGTTGCCAAGACAACCGCTGGCAAGTTCCACGTGCTCAATTTGGTGGCAGCCCCACCAGGTTTTGCCGATTTTCACCACCACGAATGGAGACGACGATTTAATATTGGCGGCACTGCAGCCGATGGTAATCATAATGTTCTTGCTAGCGCTGATGACAATTATGCTTAGGGATGTAACGATGCATTGATTAATATGGATTAACTTTGAGTCTTAGCATCGTGATACGTGCGCCAAATGACCTATGTAATGAATCAATTATTTTTTTATTTCATTATATACTTTGTAATGGGTTTGCGTGACCCCCCCGCTACGGTTCACCCCCGATGTTCACGGAAAAAACAACAACCCTTGAATAAAATCACAAACTTGGAACCACAACGATTCGCGGGGGAGAGGGAAGCCATGTCCCCCTCTCTCCAAGGGCGGCGCGGGCGCTGGGATGGATCTCGCGTCGTCGAGGAGAAACCCGGAGCGCGACATCCCGAGGCTGAGCTACCAAGGAGGCGCGCGTCTCTCGTAACCTTCGCTCTCAATCATTGGGGTGGAGCTAGAACCAGGACTACCCCTACCCGCATCGCTACCCCCATCGCTACCCCCCCATCACTACCCCCCCACCCCAACTCCTTCTTAACCGCTCCAACCTGCCCTCCTAAACTGTCACCATATCTACACCACCACTTGGAATAACCCCACTCTTTATTTTAAACCACCATCATCGTACGCACAATTGTATAATTACCGTGAAGCGCCGAGGACTAAGAGGCGCTTTGTGAATCTGTACAAGATAAGATGAAGCTCCTACACGCGGCTACATCTCATAGAAGTCTGCGACGACTACGACGACGAAGGCCGTGGGGGAGCACCAGGTGCTCGCATCTCGTCGGCGGCTCGCTGAATTTGCAATTCCGTTGTTTCGTTGCGTTCGGGTCGCCGGGCCATTCCATTTAAAAGTCAAATTCGCCAACAGGACGAGTTTCATGCGGATGACGGCAAACTCTCAGGCGCGCGCGTTGCACGTGACAGACGGGCGCACACACACGCACGCACGCGAATTGTACACGCACAAAACACACACACACGCGAACCATACATACATACATACACACACACGCGAACCATACACACACACGCGAACCATACATACACGCACACACGAAGCACACACACACAAGACGTACACGACACAAGTCACACACACACACACGAAGCACACACACAAGACGTACAGACGACACAGGCCACACGCACCACGCACACACGACGCACCCGAGACGCTCGCCCGTCTACATTCAAAGGTTGTGTCGCGTTCTCGCCAAACCGCCGATAAAAAAAAGATTAGACACTTTTTTCCCCCTCTTCAAGCGAACATTAAAATTAATGAAGCATTCGCTAAGTGTATGAGTTTACCGTTGTCTAATCGAGTGCATCTCATTTGGCACGGCAGGCAGGGCGATCCAAGCGAGGCCCGCGTGAGCGAGGGAGAGACGGGGAATCTAGCCGAGGTCCAACTATTTTTTCAGATTCGTCCGAAAAAAAAAATCGTGGCCGACCCGAGGTGAGTGCGTGTGTGTTTCAAGGCCGTAGCTATGGAGTCAACACTAGGGGGGATCAAATCTTCCAGGGGATCTGGGCCCCCCCCCCCCCCCAGAAAAAAAAATCGAAATTTTAAAAAGAATTTCCTGCCTGAAATATAAAAAAAATTCACTAACACATAGGTTGGACTTTTTATTTATGTTTTACAAAAATGTCTAATAGTGTATTGTATTACATTGCTCTGTTATTTTTCTTTCTTTATTTTTCGTGTTTCATTGTATGTAATGGCAGAGGATTAGGGATTTATAAAGTACAACCATAACCACAATCATATAAACAGAAATCTATTTTATAGCAATATATTGGGAGGCACATTGAGCATATTTGAATATTGGGGAGGGGATGTGTCCCCCCCCCCAATTGTTATTATAATTATGGCCTTGGTGTGTGTGGGAAATTTGAGAGATCCAATGTTTGTTGTTGTTGCTGTTGCTGCTGCAAGTGTGTGGGAAATTTGAGAGATCCAATATTTGTTGTTGTTGCTGTTGCTGCTGCAGCCGTTTGGCTTCGGAGTGGTGGTGTCACGTACCGCACCGCCACTGTGCTTTTCGGGCCAACAATTCGTGTCGTTTGGGACGAGTCGACGTCACTGTCGTTAGCACGAAGACGCGTTTAATTATCGCACGGCGCAAATGGCTTCTGAAATCCGATTGTTGAAATTTGAAACGCACTGCTACCTCTTCCCTCCCCGTTGCCTCTCTGCCCGTCGCCGCCTTCTCCTGCCGCTCCCGTGTGCGAAGGCCCCCCCCCCCCCCCCGCGTCTTTACAAGAGCTCCTCCATGTGTCTGTCTCTCTCTCTCTCCATATCCATATCTCCATGTTTCTCTGTCTTTCTCTGTCTTTCTCTCCATGCCTCTCTCAAAGTCTCTCTCCCCGATGCTCTCCACGTCTCCGTATCTGTCCATGTGTCGATGTCTCTCCGTGGTTCTCTTCCCCCATGTCCTCTTGTCCTCATATTGCGTTGAGACAAATCAGCTTCTCAACTCCCCCTATCCCTCCCCCTCCTACCTCATATCCCTTCTACTCCTCCCATTCTTCCCATTCCTCCCATTCCCAGTCCTCCCATTCCTCCCCCTCCTTTTCCTCCCCCTCCGATTCCCCCTCTCCTATTCCTCCCCCTCCAAATCATCCCCCCTTCCTCCTCCTCCTATTCAACCTCCTCTTCCTCCTCTTGCCACCACGAGGATCACCACAACCGCCAAACCGCAACCCATCTGCCTGTGCCTGCCGTTAATTCTCCCCGCGGAGCGATGCCGATTGTTTTAAGTGCCGCTGCTTGCGAGTGCGGGGGGGTTTAAACGATCAAATTAACTCCGAGTCGCGGTCTGTGGGCTCCGCGAAGGAGGAGGCTGGCGTCCCACCGGCGACATGAGAAAGCTGTTCGGCTCTCCGCTCCTCTCGCTCCCCGCCTCGCTCGCTCTTCTCTGCCTGCACGCTGCCTTCGCGCTCTCCCCTGCCTGCATCTCTCCCGCTCATCCTCTCTCCCCTCCTCGCCACACCTGGCTCTCTCTAATCGCTGCCTACTCGGCGACTCTCTCGCTCCCCCGTCTCTCTCCCGCACCGCGCCACTCTCTAATCTCTCTCGGCAGAAGTCCTCAGGGGAGTGGCGACGAACTGCTCCGTGAAATTTCCGAATGGATTCATCACCTCGAGGCGAGTCGACAGCGATCGTACCGTCGGAATAAAGTGGCCTAATAAAAATGACCAAAAGAAGGAGCGAGAACGCGCGGTTTAAAAACCTGAGTTCTTTTTTTTACGGAGGATTTGAAAAAGTGTTTTTTTTTTTAAGTGTTGAGTGCGGTCCATGCCTGGCTTCATCTGGTGTGGGTTTGGGCAACTCTACTCCCAACCATCGAGGATTATGCCCTTTTAACCCAGGAAAGCCTCACCCGAGTCTCACGACTCGTTTTTCTATCTGGCGCATCCTGCCACGTTTCCGCAGAAGGGGACGCTACTTGCTCTGTATAATCCAGGCAGAGTCACTTGGCGGTGTCATTTTCCAAATCTGGCGAATTTTGGACCTTATCCGCCGGCACACCATGGCAGACTCCTCCTGCGGAACGACGCCATGTGAACTTTGACATCTGCTGTGAAAACAGACGGCTCCTAGTATTCCTAGCGGTCAATACACCACCCCCCCCCCCCCCGCCACAGTAAATAACCAGCGCGGCTGTTAGGTTTGAACCGGGAAGCTCTGGCAAAAAGCGGCGAACGCGCCAATGCCGAGGTCCGTGCCACGCCGGCCCAGTGGACCCCGTCACGCATCCTTACCCTTTCTTGAGCTGCTCCACCACCGTGTTCACGTAGCTCAGGTCTGTCTGCAGGCACGGAGCGGGGAGGGGGGGGAGCGGTAGGGGGGGGGCGGTAGGGGGGGGGAGTGGTGGGGGGGGGGAGTGGTGGGGGGGGGGCGGTAGGGGGGGGGAGCGGTAGGGGGGGGGGAGTGTGGGATGCGACAGAAACCAAAGGGGGGGTAAAGCGACACGGGAGAGAGGGAAATGAGAGAGGCAGGGACAAGATATGGATGGGTAGTGGGAAAGATGACGAGAGGGGAGTGACAGATGGAGATCGGAGAGGGAGACAGAGAGAGAGAGAGAAAGGGGTAGATATAAATGAGGTAGAGAGATGAGAAGGAGACGGGGGGAATATAAAGTGGGGAACGGTTGAAAGCAGAGGGAGAGGATGCAGGGTCGTGGAGAGGTGGGAAGCGAGATGAAACACACAGGTGGGAGAGAGGCGAGAGAGATGATAAAAATAAGTAGGGAGAGATGTGGGGTCATAGAGACGTGCAGAGAGATAAAGAGGGGAGGAGTGCACAGAGCAGGGGAGAGACAACACACAGATAGAATGGGTGACGGTGAGAGTTTGTCTGTTTATGTGTGCGTGTGTGTGTGTGCGTCTGCCTGTGAGATAACTGGGAGGGGCGGTAGCGTCGTGGCTACCGCACCGCGCTACGAACCCGGCGACTCGAATTCGATTCCCGCTCACGACCAACAAACAGTGACGAGCAAATAGCTGAACCGATGCTAGGCCTACCCTCGGTCAACTCGGCTTCGAATGAGTGGCTGGTGCGATGTGTAAACAACATCGCCACTGGGGAGACAAAGGCGGCCGGGTACGGTGTTGACGACCCCACGCCCTCGTGTGCCGTGCCAGCCTTCGTAGGCGCTCGCTAACGGCACTTGCTCCAGCAGCCTATGTGGGCTACACGGGGGATCTTTGGATTGTGTGTACGTGTTTGCACGATGCCTTAACACACACACACACTCATCCCTGCACACTCTCCGGGACCTTGACAGCCGGGACATTAATGGCACCAATTATTTCCAAGCGACTCACACTCACACACAGCATCCCAAGATTATTCGTCGTACAAATAATAAATAAACACTCGGATGTCATTTATTTACCAGGGAAAGCCTCGCCGAGTCTCAGGCAGGAGGGTCCTGCCCTGCGGCATTGGAATGTTTGGCAAAATTCATCGTCAGTGGGAATTTGGCTCCATATCCGAGGAAGCTTAGCAAACGTACCGATACGAGGTTATAGAATTCAAAAGGTCCGCACGGATGGTTTCAACGAAATGAGTTTTTGTTTTCTCCTTTGTACACAAAACTGACCGGGAATACGCGTCGTGTTGACAACCACTCACGGTCGTCGTCGTCGTCTCGACTTGGCGTGAGCTCGCCAACCACCGCACCGACCCCAATGGCCCGTACCCCGCACCCCCCCACCACCCATCCAGGCAGCGCTCCCGCGAGACATCGATCGAGATCGGTCCCCAACGCTCACGCATCGCACGTCATCCACGCAGGGGATGGAGACCATTCACCTCTTTCACAAACTGCATGCAATCGACGAGCTCGCTCGCGTTGCGCCGAATGTTGTAACCTAACGGAGCGAACGAAGACGGATCCCGACGGGGGACGGAGCACGCGGGAGCCGGCGTGATGCGAAACGTTCGCGAGTTAACTCGTGACGACACCCCCCGCATCGTAACACCTCGCAGAGGGTGCAGGAGGAAGTACATCTCTACTTGCCTGCCACTAATCGTGCACTCTTCTCTCTCCCGCTGGCCCGCAAGTGGGTTCTTAAAGCCATCTGTGGAGGGCCTTTGAGAGTAAATGCCCCCCCCCCCCTTAAGCTGTCATGGTTATGGGAAGGACGAGGCAATAGCTCGGTCCTAGGGTTGGTTCAGTTTACGGCTGAACTCGAGCCTAGTTGAACGATTCATGGGCTGGGTTAGGGTCAAGGCAGGTCAGGACCAGTGTACTAGTTTCAAGGTCAAGTTTCAAGTTCATTTATTAGATATAGCCCTGTGAGCCATTCGGCTCTTGAATCGGGTGCAACCGCAACAAACAAAAAACAAAAACACGAACAAGAAAACATCTTAAAGTGAATATGTGACTGAGTGCAAAAAGAGAATCCAAGAAAAGACAGCAAAATATTGCAGAAAAAGCACCATGTGAAGGGTTAGGGGCAGGGTTTGTGTGCGAGTAGAGCGGCCAGCGTACTGGCCAGGTCATCGGCTGGCTGAGGAGGTAAGAGGCACGAGGTCAGCGCCGTGGTCGTGACAGCGGTGGACGACTCCGTGTGGCCATCGTCTCAGGGCCATCACTTCTCCCCCCCCCCCCCGATATTCTCACTACGGAGTGCGGAGCCGCGGGGTCACGACCCCCCCCCCCCCTGCTCCACACCACTCCCTGGTGGCCCCGGCTGTCGTGCAAGAGGCAGCGACACGTGAGACCCCCCCCCCACCCCCCCACTCCCCCACTCACCCCACCTTGACAGATAATGCGCCGCTCGGAACGCCGCCGAGACGCGGAGAGGCCTCGGGGTCGCTTTGATCGACGGTGCCGTGCGGCGGGAGGGGTGGGGGGGGGGTAGGGGGGCTTTGTAGGGATCAGCTCCCGGGTGAACGGAGCGAGCAGCCCGACGCCCGCGTGGAAGCGTTTGAATTAAATGCGCCGAGTTGGGACGGACGTCGTTGTGCGGTGCGAAGCCGGCTCAGCGGGAAGAGGAACCGGCTCGCAAACGGAAGGTTGGGGGGGCGGGGAGAGGGTTTTACTCAGCCCATTATCCGCCGCCTTCAGGGTTGATGCATACGAGTGCCACTTTGCGGCGAAGTCGGCAGCAGTTGTCCTATGGGTAGACCTCTCCCCCCGTCATAGTAATGTCGAATTTCCACCACCGGCTCAGGGATGTAAACGGGAAGGTGAGCAGCAATTCCTCGCCCAAATGCTCATTCGAGCCGGAAATCACTTTGACCTTGGGATCATCATGTGTCAAAAGTATATTACACCACAGTGTCCTGGATCGTTTGAGGCCCATAAATGAGATTTGAAGTTTATTTATTATTATTCTTTTTAAAAGTCTTTCTAAAAAGCCACGTAGATAGAAAAATAATAAATAAAAATATATCACGACGTTTCGATCGCACTAAATTTAAAATGTTTTTAATGACATAGCAGCTCTCCTGCTATATTTGTTCACCTGATGACGATTGCTTATGTTGCGATCGAAACGTCGTGATGTTTTTATTTTTTATTATTCTTCTATCTACGTGGCTTTACCGAATTACCCAAAGAATATGAATTCCTGCAGTCACGAAAGCTTTAAGTCAAGAAATATATATATACACTGTTGGTCTATTCATTGTGATTCTTAAACATGTTATTGTTAGTTTTAATGTTAGGCCTTTGCCCAATCCTGTCCAACTGGCTCAACAAAGCTCAAAACGAAACGGTTCATCGGTATAAATATCTTGTGGTGCGAAGCGTCGGATCGCGTGCGTGCAGGAGCAAAAGCTTGCGATCATTCGAAAACAATCATACGCTCGTGGAACGTTGACGGTGACGCGGTGGGACGTGGCAGTAGAAAACGAGGCGGGAAATGATGCGGACGAAAAACAAACAGGGCCGCAAAATAAATAACTAAATGGTTGAATTGTACGTCCGCCAGAAATCCTGATAATCCATTGTAACAGGAGGAAGACGACTCGGATTGCCAACTGCGTGTCGAGTTGCATGTACCATGCGTAAAGCGCAGGCCACCCAATCAGGGCTTTCTCTTCAATCTCAGTCAACCTTCACCCAATGCTTATTCTCCTCCGCTGTCCACGCAGCCTAGAGGAACTCCCTTCTCCCCCAGCTGCCCGTGCTGTCGCAACTCCGCGTGACCGCTCAACAAGCCCGGGATCAATTATGTTTCCTTAAATTCCCTCCCGTCTATGGCCGACTGCCTCCCGTCTCTCCGTAAAAGTTCACGTGCCCTCCGTTTCTGTGCATCGTCGTGTTGAGATGGAGTCACACTTAAGACACGAACAACGATGCCGATGATTGCAGCTGCTGCTACTACTGCTGCTACTGCTGTTGCTATTGCTGCTGCTACTGCTGCTACTGCTGTTGCTACTGCTGCTACTGCTGTTGCTACTGCTGCTGCTGCTACTGCTGCTGCTGCTACTGCTGTTGCTACTGCTGCTGCTGCTGTTGCTACTGCTGCTGCTGCTACTGCTGCTACTGCTGTTGGTACTGCTGCTACTGCTGCTGCTAATGCTGTTGCTACTGCTGCTGCGTAATCCCAGTTGAGTAATTTGGTTGCGTCGTTTTCGACTTTGGAAAATTTGGGCCGCGATGCGGGCACGAAGCGAGGGCCTCCACGCTTGCGAATACCATCGCAGGATCTGTCACGTGCGCTGTGAGTGAAGCAGACGGCGCGATTTTGGACGATTTTTGCCCCCCCCCCCCTTCATCACACGGCGTCACAAAAAGTCAGACCCCCCTCAAATATGACATCACAAAGCTCTGCCCCCCAGCCCCCTCAAAATTAAAACATGTTTCAAATCGCTTTTTAAACTATTGTCATTGTAGTGCGCATTTAATGTGGCGCTGCACTCTGATGTTGTCGGAGAAAACATGTATTAAACAGTCTATTCAATTAAGTAGAACGTGTTGTCTATATTTATTTATTTATTTGAAGTTGCGCATTTTGACGTGACGTCACATTTCTCAAATCCCCACCCCTCGTCACACATGTCTGACCCCCCCCCCCCAGGTGCGTGACGTCATTTATGGACTGCCCCGATGTTGTGTAGTATTATGACTACGCTCACCACACCCGCTGTACTAATGAGTGTGGCCACTGGATTCGAACCGTGAAGCTCTGCAAAAAGCCCAGGACGCACTACCGTTGAGCCACATAACATGCAAAATGCCCCCCCCCCCTCCCCCACCCCACATAAACCTTTTCAGGCTGCTGGGGCAAGTGCTGCTCGCGTGTGGCCCAACACCACAAAAAATTAACCCGTAAAAACAAAGTTTTTCACTATAAATCCTTTATATGCGTGGCATCCGTTTTATTTTATTATTCATTTCTGTTTTTCTTGAGTAAGAGTTTCATTTTTATCACATTGGTATTTTAAATTAAATATAAGGAAAGTCGTATATAAGGATTATAAGGTTTTCCGTTTTTCTATGATTGTTTATATTGTACATTTTTGTTGTTTTCTTGAATAATTTTCTGTGTTTAGGAAAAATATATGATTGTGTTAGTGAAATTTTTTTTTCCTAAAAAGTGGAAAATTTTGGAAAAAAATTTTCACGAAAATAAATTGTCACGCACAACGAGTATGTGTGCAAAATGTCAGCTCGATTGGATCACGGGAAGTGGGTTAAAAAACGACCGAAAGATTTGCACGGTCGTAAGCGCGCAAGCAAGTGAACTTAATGTAATGCGGGCGTAAATGGGCGGGGCGGATATGACGATCCGAGAGGGAGGAGTCAGGGTCACGTGGGGGAGAAGTTATAGCGGGGAGACAGGAAGCCATCTGGGTCAGTCGGGGGAGTGAAGGGTGGTGAACACGTTGGGTGGTCGCCGTGCCTCAGCCTGGTGGCTGAGGGGCTCATGACGGCGCCAGCCAGCGGGGTGGAAGAGAGAGTTGGGGATAGAGACAGAGAGTGGCGAGATCGCCACAGAGGCCACGCAGGGCTGAGGTTGGAGATGGCGAGATCGCCATAGAGGCCACGCAGGGCTGAGGTTGGGGAGTGGCGAGATCGCCACACACGGTAAGACTCGGCACCGCCAGCCAGCGGTGACCGAGCACGGAGGAACGGGGAGCAGCGGTGGAGCTGCTGTGAGAGCAGCCGGAGGGCTGCACCAAGAGCCTGCAGCGGAACTGCAGGAGCGCGGAAGGCTACGGGAGCGAAGGCAGCTGTGGAGCTGCCAATCAGAGAGTCTCAGGAGGAGAGCCGTGTGGGAAAGAGAACGCGAACCCAAATAAAGGACACGGAGACAGAACCAGGGTCGAGTCCTTTATTACATTAATATAAAGGATTTAAAAAAACTGTCTACTTCCGTCTCCCCGGTAGCGACGTAGTCGCGTCACGGCAGCCGCCGCCGCTCGCCTGAAGGCGATTTGACAAAGACAAAGCCCAGAACCCGGTTGGCGATAACCGTAATAATAGCTCAATAAAAACACGCACACATTGCGTCGGATTGTAACAACGGCTATCATGGGGGCCTACCATCCCCGACGCCCCTAACAACTCCTAACCCACCCACCCCGCATCTCGAACACGCAGTTTTTTGCCTTCAAGAGCGTGGTCACAGCTCAGCAAAGATTTTGCAGCAAGCAGCTCGGTAACACTGAGATGCGCGTAGCCGATGCTACCCAACCCCCGTCACCCTTTCAGTAACCACCCGCCCGCCCACGCTGAGAGTGCGTGTGCTGTCCGTGGTGCTGTCCGTGGTGCTGTCCGTGGTGCTGTCTGTGGTGCTGTCCGTGGTGCTGTCCGTGGTGCTGTCTGTGGTGCTGTCCGTGGTGCTGTCCGTGGTGCTGTCCGTGGTGCTGTCCGTGGTGCTGTCCGTGGTGCTGTCTGTGGTGCTGTCCGTGGTGCTGAACCGCCCCCTCTCCCAAGGACTGGGCTGGGTCTGTGCGTTGCCAAGCAGGCGACGGGTGAAAGTTTCCACTTGAATTTTGTTTAATCAGGGTGAGGGGGGGGGACCAATCTCATTCGCAACAGTGACCCGGGTCACCAAAATGGTAAGAGCGATCTGAAGGAAAGTGGAAATAAAACTGTTTCAAATGCTGAGGATTCGATGGGAGCAGGCGATTGTGTGTGCGCCGATTCGATTTTGAAGCATTTTATGTTTTCTGCATTAAACGCCTCTCTCTCTCCTCCTGTTTCTCATCTGCAGAGCTCCAACTCTTTTTTATTGTATAGACGTGGGTTTATTGGTGATCGTTGTTTGTCGTCGTTTTACCGGCAGCGGCGGAGGGAGCGGCAGCGCAGCGTTGCGCGACCCCTGCACTGCGAAACCCGTTCAGCAATCACCGTGACCAATACGATGCGGGGAATGCCTTCATCCAGCAGTGGATTGGCAAAGCGCTTTGTGGTATCTTCGTGCTGCTTTAATGCACAACGGCGCGCAACGCGATGACGAAGAATGCAACAGAAATGTCGGTTTACACGAGTACCAAACACGGCTTACGAGTTGAGCCACAGACTAACTCTGTCCCCAATTCCAACCCTAAGCCGAGCAATTGTAACCTTAACCCCATCACTGGCTGGAACTAGGGGGCTTAGGTTCAGCCAGGTAGGCGACCAGGAGAATATTTCAACGCACATCCTTCGGCACACCACATCCAGTAAACCTCTATGGCTGTGAGGCACGTGCCTCTACTTACGTTCTATCAGCAAGCCGGAAAATATTTAGTGAGAAATTAAGAACTTGGATCATAACCTTAATCTGAAAGACTGATGAAATCCCAAGCTTGAACCATAATCGTAAATTTAACCTCAATGATTAGTTCATGTCTATAACCCTAACCCTAGCACCTAGCCATAACCCTAGTCCTATTCATAACTCTGACAGTAAACATAGCATCTTTATATCCACAACCTTACCCCTAACTGTAACTCTAAATTGAACTGCTAGCCATAAAAATATCCCTTGCGCTAACCTGAGCACGTAGCGAAAACACCGGCTGTACCCTTAACTCTGACCCTAAATCTCACCACTAAATCCTACCCCAGTCATAGCCCCTAAATTGTCGGCGATAACTCATAGCCAAAACACAAGCCCTAAATTCTTACCCCTAATGCTGTCCCCTACCCCGAGCACTCACTGTCGAGACAATACCTGACCATGATTCTGCCCCTAACTCTAACTCGGCGCCTCACCCCTACAGCCAACAACCCTCTCTCCCCTAGTCCCAGCCTTAAATCCAACCCTTTAGATACTGCTCCTGCGGTGAATTTACCATTGACCCCTAACTCTTGCCCCAACCCCGCCAATAAATCTATCCCCTAGCCCGAAAATGCTGATCCCGTGTAAGTCACCCTTAGCTGCGGTGCTGAGTGGAGCCGAGTGGAGAGTGTCGAGCTCGAGTCAATTCAATCGCAACAAACACCATCCCCGCGCTCAACCCGAGCGGAATTTATATTCCATCTAGTGCGCGGGCGTGCGCGTGTATTTGTGTGCGTGCAGCTGTCTGTGTGCGTGTGTGTTGAGGAGCGGTCGTGCCGCGGTTAGCACACCGCGCTGCAAACCCGGTGGCCCGAGTTTGATTCCCGCTCACAGCTAACACCAGTGACTTATCTAAACCGGTCCTGGGCCACCCCTAGGTCAACTCAGCCTACAATTGGTACCTGGTGCGGTGCGTAAACATCACAGCAAGGGAGACAAAGGCGGTCGGGGGTGGTGTTGGCCACCCACCACTTCTTGCGCCATGCCAGCCTTCATAGGTGCTCACTTACACTTGACCCAACAGTCTGCTGAGGCTATACGGGGCATCTTTGTCTTTGCATCTGCGTGTGGGTGTCACTGGAACCATATTGACTGTTCCACGCGAGGTGTCACCGAGCATAGATTGACTGCACGGTGGCAGGCAGGGAAGCAGCTGGAGAGAGGGCGGCAGGGGAGACTGGGGAGTGCAGATTTCTTGGACCCACAGTTCCAGGACCATACTACCAAGTCGCGTAACATTGACGAGAGCCGGGACGATCGGTCGATTACGCGGAGACGAATCGACTAAAATTGTAACGGCTCCTTTTGTTTTGCAGTCGGTTACTCGGAGCTGGACAAGCCACGCTCGGCGTGCCGTGCCAGACGATGCCGATGAGGTCGCCCATCACCTCCCGTTCATCGGCACACGTGCGAACAGACGTGATACTTCTATTGCCAGCTTTGCCTCGCTTTATGCAGGTTTAGTTCGTGTGATTTTGCATGCATGCGGCTAAACCGTTTCTATCTGAGATTTGCTCCATGCGGTTTGAATTCACTCGACACGGGGTTATGCGGTCAGACGTGGAACAACATTGTGGTGTGTACTGTGTGTGTGTACCGAGTGTACTGTGTGTGTATTGGCAGGCAGCTGTCTCCTAGCGCGGTGCATTGTGGGTTGGGTGGCCTTGCGGTCCACGCGACGAGATTTCTCGTTGTGCGCCCCTCTCTTTAGAATGCATCTACTACTACTGCACGAAGCCACTCCTTCCGTGGGACACGTCCAGCAATCAGGCAGGTAATCGAACTGATAATCGCCGGAGTAAGAATCGAATTCCACCCCAGACCAAATCCATTCTCACGCTTGTGCTGAAGAAGGCAGTGGCGACTCGTGACACTTCCACGAGGTGGGGCTGTTGTGAGTGACCTCTGAAAAGACGGTGTTCTAGTGATGAAAAACCTCGTCGTGTTATCGGCCTTCCCGTGAAAGTGATACAACAACTGTCTCATCCACCAACGGTCGGCATTTTTAAACAATACGAAACCAAACAATAAAGCACTCAAATGCTGTCCCCATGACCCTCAAGTCCACACGACACAAGCCCTTTGACTCTGCCAAAAACCTCGAGCGTGTAAAGCGTGAGCTGCTGTATTTCCCCAGTGCAACCTCGCGCTGTGACATCGTCTCATTACAGCCACGGGCGCCTTTTTCACCATCACCCTGAATGGGTCTCAAACGGCGTGGCCAAAATACTAAAATCTGATCGCTGTGACTAAAGGGAAATCTCTCACTCGGACGCCTTCACAGCCGCCCCGAGACCTCCCCGAGGCACAAGTCAGACTCTGGTGTTGCAGCGGTTTCCAATACGAACTTAAAATATTATCTTCATTCTGCACTTCGCATCGAAAGAAGCATTACGTTTAAATTATTTTAAACACAACAAAGCAATTTATAGAAAAGTAATTTTCTTTTTATCAGAAAATACTTTTCTCATCACCAGCTGCTTGGTGGGGCGGTGCCCCAACGCCCCGAGTGGACGAACCGCACCGGGAAGGAGCTCATTTGCCGATTTGACGTGAACGTTCGTTTTCCCTTTAAGACGACAGCGCATTGACGAGTGCGTCGAGTCGTGCACCGCTGCCGACGCAGCAGCAGCAGCAGCAGCGTCATCACCAAACAATCTGTTCGAGTTCCACGCGCTCGCGAGTCACGCGCCCGTCCACGTTCGTAGTAAAGAAAGAAAGCGCCGTGCTAATTCGGATTAACGGTGTCCGGTGGCACGACCACCGCCGCGGAGACGGAGCGGTGGCAATCGGCTCGCAGGCGCCAAGTGGAGCGTCCGTGGCAGGGCCCTAATAAGGGAATGGACGACGGCTCAGTGTGGGCCCTCATCCAGCAGCGGATTTGATCACGGCCGATGATGACGGTGACGACCGTGAACACATCGTTCCATGCGATGTGTTCACGGGAATCCCGTAAGGCCTCGGTATATGCCACGCGTGCCACGGAGTCATCGATTCTTAAGCGGATCGTGACGCCCCGAATCGTGACAATTCATCAACTCATCGCGGTGGGGTGGGTGGGGTGTTACAGGGCCTCATCTGCATGCTCGGAGCATCCACTCTCTCCACCGCCCGTCTCCCCGCACCGTCGCTCTGCCTTGCCGCTGTCCACTCGCCGTCTTCAAAACCCTCCACGGACTCGCCCCAGCCTGCATCTCATCTCTCTCCCTCCCCCTCCCCCCCACACACACACACGCACTCTCCTGCCTCTCCCCTCTCATCTCACTCTACTCCCCTCCACGCACTCTCCTACCTCTCCCCTCTCATCTCACTCTACTCCCCTCCACGCACTCTCCAACCTCTCCCTTCCCATCTCACTCTACTCCCCTCCACGCACTCTCCTACCTCTCCCCTCCCATCTCACTCTACTCCCCTCCACGCACTCTCCTACCTCTCCCCTCCCATCTCACTCTACTCCCCTCCACGCACTCTTCTACCTCCCCCCTCTCATCTCACTCTACTCCACGCAATCTCCCCTAAGTCTCCCCTCCCATCTCACTCTACTCCCCTCCACGCACTCTCCTACCTCCCCCCTCTCATCTCACTCTACTCCCCTCCACGCACTCTCCTGCCTCTCCCCTCTCATCTCACTCTACTCCCCTCCACGCACTCTCCTACCTCTCCCTTCCCATCTCACTCTACTCCCCTCCACGCACTCTCCTGCCTCTCCCCTCTCATCTCACTCTACTCCCCCCCACGCACTCTCCTACCTCCCCCCTCTCATCTCACTCTACTCCCCTCCACGCACTCTCCTGCCTCTCCCCTCTCATCTCACTCTACTCCCCCCCACGCACTCTCCTACCTCCCCCCTCTCATCTCACTCTACTCCCCTCCACGCACTCTCCTACCTCTCCCTTCCCATCTCACTCTACTCCCTCCACGCACTCTCCTACCTCCCCCCTCTCATCTCACTCTACTCCCCTCCACACACTCTCCTACCTCTCCCCTCCCATCTCACTCTACTCCCCTCCACGCACTCTCCTGCCTCTCCCCTCTCATCTCACTCTACTGCCCTCCACGCACTCTCCTACCTCTCCCCTCCCATCTCACTCTACTCCCCTCCACGCACTCTCCTGCCTCTCCCCTCTCATCTCACTCTACTGCCCTCCACGCACTCTCCTACCTCTCCCCTCCCATCTCACTCTACTCCCCTCCACGCACTCTCCTGCCTCTCCCCTCTCATCTCACTCTACTGCCCTCCACGCACTCTCCTACCTCTCCCATCGACTCCACTCTGCTCCGAAAGCAAAGGCTCTCTGGCGAAGGTCCCAATCAACCTACGCTGAGTGGCAAGGTCACTCTCTCTCCTGCGCTGCCCTCACTGTCTAGAACTCCCTTCTCTCCCCCTGCCATCTGTGCTCACGACTCCTGCTCCATCCACGCACAATGCGACGGGCTCTGCGACGCTTGCCAACGTCGGCTTCTTCTCAGCAGCATTGAATTCTGACCTTCACGTGTGAAGCCGCGTCGCGCGATGACGTTACACGCCGCATTGGCGTGCCGCTGTGCGAGATGGCGAATCCTTTTAGCACCGATTTGACTCCAGGTTTAGTGCAGCAACCCTTTGATCAATGCGGCCGGCTTTCTCCGCGGGGGGAGGGGGGGGGTGTTAGTCCCGACCAGCAACACAACTCTACACTCAAGCGTCGGTCTCATTCAATCATCCGCACAAGTGCGATCGTGACCCCCCTCGTTACACGCGGACAGACAGACACAGCTCAACGCATTAACGCAGCTTTACACCTTTGTTGGAAAGCGTGAAAAAAAACTCAACACGTTGAGGGTAAACGCCATTTAGATAACGGACGGCTGCTGCTGCTGCCACCGCTGTGGGTACCCGAGGAGGAGGCCCTTGCCCTTATCATCGTTGCTATTTGTTTTAATCGATTTGGATGAGGAAAGTGGGGGGGGGGTCCCTGGGCCGCCCCCCCCCCCCGGTTCTACAACTTGATCCGTCATCAAGGCCACGTTAGCGAGCACCTATTAGGGGTTGCGCGCCGCGTGTCCTGCACAGCATGTTGCTCTACCGGTGGTTAGTCGGTGAGTGTGTAGTGTGGTTAGTCGGTGAGTGTGTAGTGTGGTTGGTCGGTGTGAGTGTGTGGTGTGGTTAGTCGGTGTGTGTGTGGTGTGGTTGACCGGTGTGTGTGTGGTGACGGTTGCGGTGTGTCGCTTGGTGCGTTGGAGTGGATTGTGTGTTTGTGTGGTGTTGGGGTTCTTTTGCATGCTCGTGCCATTCGTCGTGTGTCGAGTGTTGACCGGTGCATAATAGAATGCTGCACTTACCGGTGTGTGTTGGTATTTTATGTAATAACTGGTGTGCTCCGTGTTGTGTTGTTGTCGCGGCGCGGGTCGTCGTGTTGTGTGCCGCGGAGGTGCTGGTGGGACCCCGAGGGACGCACCTCTGCGATGAAGACGATGATGAGGCAGTCCCTCTTTTCGTTGGGCGAGAGCTCCTGGGTGAGCGACGCGAGGGTGTCCATCAGGTAGGTCTGCACGGCGCGCCTCACCGTCGGCACACCCAGCACCACCGACACTGCACCACGCAGCACACCACCCCACACAATAATAGCACAACAACAACACAACAACAACAACCTGCAATCCCACACACCACTCCACAGTGCCACCCCCCCCCCGCCTCACAGCCAACACCATGGGACCAAACATTTCCAAAAAAAAAAATTTCTTCTTGCGATGAGCACAGATTTCACTGTATGGCAGCTCCCCACTCCCTCGAGAGCATCGCTGGACTCTGCGTCACCCACGCGTGGCCACGGCTACAAGGTCACGGCGTCAAGGTCACGGCGTCAAGGTCACGGCGTCAAGGTCACGGCGTCAAGGTCACGGCGTCAAGGTCACGGCGTCAAGGTCACCATGCGTCACGTGGAGGGCGTGGTGGGTGAACCCTTCATGTGTGGAGCTGACAAATGGAATGGGGGGCGGGGGGGGGCGGGGGGGGCGTGGGAGGGGGGAGATATGATCTACTGTGGGGGGGGGGCAGGGGGCATGATAAGATGGTGATGACGGTAATTATATTTTCTCTTAGGGGGCGATAATTAGTGAAAGCGTATCACTTTGTCCTTCCAGTGCATGTTGTGATACTTTCTCCGGGTCATCTCAGTCTAGCCGCTCCATTGTTGTAAATGTATTGATCGTGGCTGCTGCTGCTGCTGATGGTGGAAGGAATTTTATGGTGGCGAGGAGGTGAGGGGTGAGGTGAGAAGAGAGGAATGACTCGGGGATGAGCGGAAGGAGGAGCGGGGAGGAGGCAGGGGGAGTGCGTGCAGAGAGGGGGTGGGGGAGAGCAGGGAGATGGATGGATGGGAGGCGAGCGGAGGATGAAAGGAGCGGGTTTTAAATGCAGGCGAGGTGCGAGTGATAAATATGAGAGCAAAAACGAGGACTGGGCCAAGGCTGGCAGATCGGGAATGAAGAATGGAATTGTTGAATCGCATTTAAAATACGAGATACGCACGCATATGAACACATGCGTATGCACGCGTGTAGAATCACAGACGCATGCACGCACGCACGCCACGTACACACAAAAGACAAAGATCACCCGTATAGCCTTAACGGACTTTTGGGGCAAGTGCTGTTAGCGAGAACCGACGAAGACCGGCACGGCACACGAGGGGACGGGTGGCCAGCACCACGCCAGGCTGCCTTTGTCTCCCCAGTGGAGATGTTTACACACCGTCCCAGGTAACTCATTTCAGACTGAGCTGACCTCGGAAAACCCAAGGACCTGTTCAGATATTCACCACTCGGCTATCCCAAAAATCCAACGCGCGTCTTCCTGGTAGAACGAGCGGACTGCTCCAGACGGCAGCCACCCACCCCCGGATGCTGCCGGGAAATGTCTTAGAGCGTTAAACACGCACAATATCAGTCCCAGGTGCTTTTTGTTGTTGGTGTCGTTGTTGCCGTTACAAACGCCACGGAAAAGAAGATAAATATGACAAGCCTCAGTTATTATGCTCAACGATCCACGCACGATTCTGCATTGACAAGACCGAGTTGTTTTCTCGTGAGTTTTTTTTCTACGAATAAAAAAAAAATTCTCCCAACAGAAAGGCCAACGACAGGGTTAGCGCGGCGCGTCAGGGCTGGGAGGCGCGCTAATTGAGACACCGTTACAGACTCCAGGACGCCGTGACAACTCTCTCGCGCTCTCTCTCTCGCACACTCATCATCTCCTCTCCTCCACCAGCGAGTCGGCAAACTCTGCGTCCGCAGCACTCGGCTTTCATCATCATTACTATCACTACTACTACCAGGACTGCTAACTGCCCTCGTTTGCTCACTTTTTTTCAGGAGGCTCCCGCAAAATGTACACCGTCCAGGCGGGGAGGGAGGGCGATGATCGCTTTATGCAATTCCAATTGAGTCATTTTTCGGGTGGGTTTTTTTTCCATTATTCTATAAGTGTGGAGAACACGACGCCGGGCACACGGCGGCCTGCTCTTGCAAATGACGCCGCGGGCTCCTTAACGTCCGCTTGCGAGTGAAGCCGGACGGCACTGTATTTGCATCGTTGTGGTAACTCCACACCGCTGCATTCACCAGGGCCGCTGCTGGATTCGAACCGTGAGCCTCCTGCGACAACGAGCGGCGGAACCGCGTCGCCGCCCAGCTGCGAGTAAAAGATAAAGGCACAGCGCTGCAACGGTCTGCTCACGGCGCTGCTGGCAGAAGGGGCCTTTCGCACGCGAGGGAGCTCTAGAGGTTATGCTGGTCGACTGTTCCACACTGGCCACACGTCTTTGAAGAGGTGGGATTTACCCACATTTTACCCCACCATACACGACATATGCCGATGGACTAACGGTAGTGCATCCATTTGCGTGGACATAGGCTGCCCGAGGTCTGGGCACCCACCGGGGGCCTCTCGCAAGGGCGGTGCAGCCCTGCCGTGTTATAGAGGGGAACCCACAACGGCGGATACCAAAGAGCTACCTCCGAGAATCCCTTCAAGACGACATCTGGTTCACACGGTTAGGGGACAGCACTTTCGCACGCGCCCTTGAACTGAGAGTAATGTTCGTCGCGTGACGGCGTGATAGTCCAGGATTTACAAATGTATATTTATAGATTTTGTTTTTATTCTAGGCAACTGTGATTAGTCGCATTAAGTGGAGAGCAAATTAAATCGTTGCGATAATTTTTAGTTTTACATGGCCATCGTCGCTTAAGCAAATTGCATCGCACAATCACGGAGGCACCGCGGACAAGCTAGAAGGCACCCAGGCGGTGAGATGGTGCTAACAATTGCCCAGGCCCTGTTCTCCTATATATTTGTACATGCGACACCATAAATCATACTGTCATCATCACCCGAATCATCACCGTCATTCATGAAATAATATCATCAATCGTCATCATTCAATAATATCATCATCGTCGTCATCATCATCGTCGTCATCATCATCGTCGTCGTCGTCATCATCATCATCGTCATCGTCGTCGTCATCATCATCGTCATCGTCGTCATCATCATCATCGTCATCGTCGTCATCATCATCATCGTCATCGTCGTCATCATCATCATCGTCATCGTCGTCGTCATCATCATCGTCATCGTCAGGGTGAATGCAGGCATCCACAGTCGATGTGCCTCCCCGCACTGCATCGATCGGGACGGGTGGCGAGTGCCCGCTGATGAAGCGAGCAACTTAACAAAAACACTCCCTATCACTCACACGGATGCACATACGTGGATAAATCACACACAGACACATAGACCTAGTCAGACCATCCCCCCCACCCCCCATACAGCATTTCAGACTGTTGTTAGCAAGTGCTGTGTTGGCATGCGATGGCCAGCACAGCAGAAGTCGGGGTGGGTGGCCAACACCACGCCCGGCCGTCTTCATCATCTCACCACACACACCACGCCAAGAACACCTTAACATGCCCATCGGCATATTGTGGCGCTGCCGTGTTCGCTGCGCTTCGTGCGCCGCTGCCAACAAGATTCGTTTCAACGTGCACACAAACTCGCGTGACCTCCTCCTCCTCCGTGTCTCTCAACGTCCGCTCATCTCACTTTCTCCAAGAGCCGGAGCGAGATGAGGTCGCGTGCTCTCCGTCGAGATTATTTCACGTGGATTTTTTTTCCCCTTCCTTTCTCTTTCTGCTGTACACCCCTCGCAGATTTCACGACCGAAAAATAGAAAACCCGGCAAGAGAGTTGGGGACGCTCGTGGCGGGCGGGCGGGCGGGCGGGCGGCGAGATCCGATCTGCCGCCGGGCGCACACCGTCCGGCTTAAGCAGCGCGGTGTCCGTCGTGCAGGCGAGGGACACGCGCGCACAGCAGCACACACTCAACCTCGTGCCACGTCCAGCCGCGCAGACGCGTCGTGTAGCGCGATTTCTGGGGACAAACATACGCTTGGCCACGTACACAGCAGCGCGAAGAGCTCACAAACCCAAAGCCGCACGGGGCGAGGGGCAACCCGTACAAGAATGTCATGGGTCTTGCGAGAAAGGGGAGAGGGTGTGGGTAGAGTATGGGGACGAGTAAACACCCCCCCCTTCCCCCCGAGATCTCCCATCGGCCCCCGCGGTTCCTTACCACCCATGCGGCCCTGTGTGAGGTGCACGGCCGGCGCGAGGCCACGGCCCGGCGGCAGCAGCAGGTGAGGGAGGTAGTAGAAGATTCCGCCCATGGGCCCCTCCGCCTCGCGGGGGGCTGCGGTGCCGCGGCTGACGCCGACGACGACGCCGCCGCCGCTGACGCCGGGGACCGCGGCAACGCCGCCGCCGCCGCCACCGCCGACGACCAGCGGCACACGCTTCTCTCGCTTCGCGGCACCTGCACGGCGGAGCGGCAGGGGAGCGGGTGTCACTGAGCGGTGCGTGGCGAGGGTGGCGAGAAAGGCGACGGTGGCCGTGTCAGCTTTGGTAGTGGCGAGGGTGGCGAGAGGGGTGGTGGTGGCTTTTATGGCGGTCATGGCAGTGAGAGGGGTTGGTGGTGGCTGTGGTGAAGATGATGGTGATGCTGTTGCTGCTGTGGTTCTTGCTGATGATGCTGATAATTATACTGGCTGCTGATGACGACAATGTCAATGATGCGATTACTGCTGCCGATGCCGATTCTGCTCCTGATGCTGCTGATGATTTTGCTGCTGACAAGGTCGTTCATGCCGCTGACAATGATGTTGATTCTGCCGATGACGATTCTGCTGCTGATAATGATTTTGCTGCTGCTGCTGAGGAGGAGGAGGATGATGATGTCGCACCGTCGTTGCTGCGGTTGCCGCGCTGCAGGCCGTGCAGCACGGAGGCGAGCTCGCGCGAGCGCTGGGCACTCTTCGTCTCCAGCAGCAGCAACCGCTCGTGCACGGACTGCAGCTCACGCTGGTACCCCGCCACCTCGTCATCTGTGACGACAACAGCAAGAACACACACACATACACACACGCACACACACACGCACGCACAAGCCACCAGGTCGTTAGCAACAACACGGAGGCCACCTCGTCAGCTGCGACGACGACAACAAGAACACACACGCACACGCACACACGAACACAACAACAACAACCGCCATTCGCCACTAAGTGGCGGTGACGTCACCACGATGCTTGTGCCAGGTCAAGTGCACCTTGAGGCCACGTGAAGTGTCGAACGCCCGCTGGCAGGAGGTCACGGGGCAGACCCAGGTGCCACGGGTCGACTGACCGAGATGACCGAGATGACTGGCTGATGCACCACCTGTGCCCCCTACTGTGCCAACTTGCTGTGCTTTAGCCACCCGGCGCTCCGCTCGTTGTTGTGAGCGTCGCTCCTCCGCCCTCCGTTGTTGTTGGAGGGCGACTGCCTCCAACTGCCTAGTAGCGTCCTTCACGAGCCTCCTCCACTGAGGCCGATCTTGACACCGCTGGTACCAGTCATCGGCAAGTCCACTCAGCTCCACGTCCTCCTGTACCACATCACTCCATCTCTTCTCCAGCCCGTGCCGCGCCCGTCTAGCCCCCTCGATCCGGCCGAACAAAAGCTGTTTAGGCATGCGGTGGCTGGGCATGCGGGCTACATGACCCAGCCAACGCAGCCTTGCCTGCCGGAGGAGCTCACTGATGGGACTTTGCCCAGATCTTTCAAGGATTTGTAAGCTCCTCACACAATCCAGCCTGGTTAAACCCAGGATGGATCGTAGGCAGGCCAGCCTAAATGTTTCCAACCGGCGAAGATGCTCCACCAGGGGGGTCCACGTCTCGCAAGCGTAGAGAATGGAGGGAATGACCGTGGCCGAGAAGACCTGAAGCTTCGTGCGGAGCGACAGACCAGGTAGCTTCCACACAGCGTTACGCAACCGATGAAAAGATATTGCCGTTCGAATGATTCGGAGTGAGACCTCTGCTGATAAACTGGAGCCGGTCATAAGCACACTGCCCAGGTATGGGAAACTCTCCACTCTCTCCACACGAACACACACACACGCACACACACACATGCCGCCGCCTCGTTAGCAACAACACGGGGGCCACCTCGTCAGCTGCGGCGACGACGCCAACACACGGCACCTTCCGTGGTGCATCTGCCAGTCATCTCAGTCAGTCAACCCATGGCGCCTGTCCCGTGACCTCCTGCCAGTAACCCTTGGACACTTCACGTGGCCTTCAAGTGCCGCGGCGACGTCACCGCAGCTCAGTCGCGAACGGTGGCGGTTGTGGTGGTGGTGGTTATTGTTGTTGTTGTTGTTGACATGAGCCTGAAGCTCCGTTAATTCAGAACAGAACTTTCATTTTACTCCTAGAACCCACAGTCGTGGGTAGGTGGGGGGAGGCCGTCATCCAGCAGTGGCATGACAACAGGGCTCTACGTGTACACAGGGCCTCATAGAATGTTTTACTGGCGGCAGTGGGAGGAATATTTTCTACAACTCAGCCTCGTACAGCTTTGGCTGGCCTTCAGCGCATGCGTGTATAACATCATTCTTATTACTGTTGTTGTTGTTTTTTCGGGTCACCTGTTCCTACGATGTCAGCGGCCGCTGTCTTCATCTTGCGTTAACGACGAGCGAGTGAATCTTTTACATTCCCCACGGTCATTGCTTCCAATTTATCTACCCCCCCCCCCCACTCCCCGCCCCCTACGCAGCGCAAATCGTTAGCCGGAGCGGCACATTGACAATTAAATGTAGCGGGCGAGCGATCGCCATTGGGCTGTCGGGAGACGCGATCATTTGCCGCGGGGCTGCGCTCAGCCATAAATCGGGACGGGGGCAAGGGAGGGGGGAGGGGGGAGGGGGGAGGGGGCTCACGCGCCCCCCCCCCCCCGCCCGCTCACCAAATTCAATCAGCGTCCTCCGCACCGTGAAATCATCTCCATTGTTCATTATTTATCTCCCTCGAATCTCGCCGCGAGGCTCCCGCGAGCGCCAGCAGCTGGGGGCGCGTGTTGTGGCGGGTAGCGCGTCGCAAGCAGCCGGGAGGCTTAAAAAAGCATCGTCGCGAATCGATTATCTTCCGGATGCGCTGCCACAGGCTGCCTCGCACGTGGGGATGATCGGCGCGAGGCACGACCACGAGAGGGCACGGTACGCCGATCCGTCCTGTGATGTTGTGCCCTGCGTTAACGATAATCGTACCGACAGGTTCGTAGGCACGTCGGACAACAATGTGGACGCAAGAGAGGCGAGATCGTCCGACGCTTCGCTCCGCCCGCCCCAGATAGCTCCTGGGCGGTGACACGACCCCAGCGGTAGCGCATTCGCGACCTGTTGTGGTCGTTCGAATGCAGCGGTCACCCCGATTGTTACTGCGGTGTGTAACAGCCGTGATGATAGCACGCGACGTCTGCTTCCAAGCGGACGTTAAATATCCCCCCGATGTCATTCGCGAGAGTGGGCCATCGTGTGCCTGTGTCAGGGTTCAAGTTGCCAAATTTGAAAATTACCCCGCAAATCGCTCAAGTGAGATTCCACACACGGCAACAATCATTGCTCCCCCCCCCCCCATCCCTACTGGCAGACCGATGCCCCAGGTCACTCCTTGCAGATGAGACTCACTCATCCTGGTCTCTCGGAGCGCTCACCTGGTCAAACAAAATCAACTTGAAAGTTGAACCTTGGACACGAATGCACGTCGATCCTGGGCCGCGCTGCCGTGGTGCGACGGGGCGCGAGGGTGACCACGGCAGACTTAGAAGCCAGGTGTCGCCGGACACGGTTCGATTAATTTTCCCGGCGCGGCAGTCTAGATTTGCCAATCTTAGTTTTTTTCAAAAATAAATTTCTCGCAAGCGATTTAATTGACACAACCGACATCGCAACTACTACTACTACTGGCTGACCCGATGCCCCAGGTCACCACTTGCGAAAAAGAGACTCATCCCAGCCTGGTTAAAACAAACCAAATAAAAAATCACGCACGGAGTGCAAGCGGCATTTCGCAGGGGCTACGCGGATAGAGGTGCCGTTAAACCAGAACCTCTCACACCTCGTTGGCAACGTATCTTGCTGGGATCTGTTTTAATCTCGACGCGGATTAATGCTTTATTTTATTTGCTTAATGTTCTGTGTAATGAGGTTTTTGTTTCTTTACGGTCGCTCGATATTTAGCCCCCCCTCCCTCCCCGTTTGCTGCTGCTGCTGCAGCCACCGCCGCTGTTGTTTCGACGCCGTGCAGCAACGCGCGGAGCCCTGCGAACAAGTTGGCTACGTATGGTGCGAAAGAAGTTCAACATATACGTTGAACTTTCCTATATGTGCTGACCTTCTCTCGCACTGCACGTAGCCAAGCGTGCTAATCGGAGGTGCGGGGGTGGGACAAACTAAACACATAAAGCAGTTCCAAAGAAATTAGTTTTCAATTTAGATTGAAAAGTGCTTAGCTCCAGTGGCTTCCTAATGGAGCCTCGTCCAGAGGACCACTTTTATTCCCAATGGAATATGACTCCAGGTGCTGGAATCATCGTACCACATGCTAAGCATGGCACTGCCACAGTAGTTAAATTATATACACGATGAGTAATTGGGTTATACCAACCCGATTATGTAATTATTATCTTAAATAACTGCTAAAGATGTGCATCGCTAATGGTGAGATGCGACCGGGGAAATCACCACGCCGCCCACTGCCACCCAGCGTGCCATGCACCACCGAAAACACGGTTGTCCGTCAAAAGGATTGTGGAAAAATCTCCCTACCACTGCCACGTGACCTCCGACGCTTGCGAGCTCCATGCCACGTGACCGTCGTAGCAGCTGGGCCGCTTTGTTGAATTTGACGCAACGCGTCAGCGCCAATCAGACGATGATGATCTTCGGGATTGCAATATTCACTAACAAATATATATTATTATTATTTGGGGGAAAATCTGTATCTGATCTGTGGGCTCTCCTGCGTCTAACTGTGAAGTTTTTAACGAGACCGCACGATTTTTTTCCATCCTGATCGGCTGCGCCTGTGGGGGGTGATCTTGGCAATCAAAGCTGTGGGCGAGCGGCAGCACCTGTCACGCAATTAGTTGGCTGCAACTCACTGGTGAATTGCTAAGAACGTGAAACTGACCGCTGCGTTTCTCGATCAAGAGCGAACGCCCCCCCCCCCCCCCCCCGAACGTGTACAGCACACTAACCACGGCACCCGCCAGTACCGCACTGGAGTTTGCCCCAATGCCCTCTGCTGACAACACAGCCCCACAGTAGCAGCTCTCGGCACGTGTTCTGTGCATAGTGGTTGCCTATCAAGCAACCGTCCAGGCTAACCCCCTGCTTAGCTTCTGAAATGTGGGTGCATTCCAGGCAATTTGGTCATAGGCCCTGCAGATATTCCACCCTACCCACCACGACAAAAATATATATCTGGGGGACCATTTATTTTTTTAATGCTCGTTATTTAATCAAGAAAAGCCGAACTCGAGTCTCACTACTCATTTTAAAAAGAAGATTCCTGCTATACTCAGATGTTTGGACACTTCCACCAGTGGGAGCTTGGCTTTGCGTGTGGGAGGAAACCACGCATTTGAAGACGATAACGATTAGATAACGATTAAATCTCCGCACAGATAGATGCAAGAATCTACTCGCTACGCTGCCATCTCCTGGCCACCTCGCAGGCTCCATTCTAAACACATCACCAGGCATTCCTCGGCAAATACTCTTAGTTCATTCGGTAAAGTCGCGTAGGTAAAAAATGAAATTAAAATTAATAAAAATCAAATAAAAACCAAGACGTTTCGGAGGCAACACAAGTCTCCGTCATCAGGTGGGACCATCACAGCCAGCTTCAAATCTAGAATTCCTCGGCAACTTGGCGACGCAGGAATTGCTCCCGCGGCTCCTTCTCTCAACACCAACCCCCCCCCCCCCCCGAGCACAGGGCTGCCACCTGTGCCGCTACAGGAAACGTCGTGGCGAGGAGGAGGAGGAGGAACGCCCACGACAGGAGGGGGGGGGGGAATGTCTCGTGGTATCGGAAGAAGGGAAAGAGCGACGTGTGAACGCGTTGCTTCGAGCGGTGCGTCGTTTATGCCGGCTGATACAAAAAAAAGAACCAGGACTTCAATGACCCAGGAAAACTTGCAGATTTCCAAGGGCAGCGGCTGTCGGCAAACCAGGAAAAGGTGGCAGTAATAATTTCCCCCCCGAGCAGTGGCCAGGGATGTGGGCAATTGCCACCGTGGCTGTGGTGATCCAGCGAGATTAAACCTTTCATTTCCAACCCCCTACAATTCCCTGAACGCCAACCAGGAAACTGCGAGAGCATTGAGACGCAGCAAACTTCGTTATCGAGTGTGCAGGCGGTGCAACTGCCCCGGGGCCAAGGGACCAGGGGGGTGGGGGGGCTGGTGGTGGGGGGGAGGTCGGTAAAAAGAGAAGTTTTGGAAA
The DNA here is from genome assembly GCF_015708825.2 of Lethenteron reissneri. Lineage (NCBI taxonomy): Eukaryota > Metazoa > Chordata > Hyperoartia > Petromyzontiformes > Petromyzontidae > Lethenteron > Lethenteron reissneri. Next base: position 8,922,881 of record NC_083810.1, read on the forward strand.
AGGGCGCCCCATTAAATTCCTTATAAACTATAAAACACTAGAAACTATTTAAAATTTTATATACTTATTTTTTTATAGCTATTTTTCAGAAGCAACCTAGCAACAAACGAAAGCTCAACGAAGCGGCTTATCACGTGGAAATTTATAGCAGCCAAATACTCCAAACGCATGATGATGATGATTCTAAACGTGGAGGAAAAAACAGAGGACCCGGAGAAAAATCCATGCGACCGCTGGGAAAGAGACACGCAAAAAATATGAAAGGCATCTGGGTCGGGCTTGAACCCACTGCCTCCTGTATACCAGGTAAGGTAGTTAACATCTTGCAACACGGGGGTCATGCTCACTACGATGCGCTACCGATTGAGACAAAAGTGCCGAGTTAATGGCCGAGATTGACATCTGCAGGGCTTGATTTTAAAACGGGTTTTGCCCAGATCCACTATGTGGGAAATGTTTCCCGCACCCGGCACACCTCATCAAGTATACCTCCTCTCGCTCGCTCACGTGGCTAGTAATTGTCACGTGGCACCTACATTCCCAGGGCACCAACGACAAGTCAGGCCCCTGATTCAATGTGCGCTGCGTTGCGTTACCTTGAAAAATGTAACAAATTACAAATTAATCTCGTCCAATATGAAATTAGCAAATTACGGTTTACAGTAATTGCAAAACGCTCAAGACACCGCAGGACAATCACGTTGCATTGCACTGCTCCGTCCCTGCTGTTCTGTGTTGCGATCCACGCGTGTTCTCCCGTGGGAATCCCGCATCTGCTGCAGAGTCTGACGTTAGAATACAGAATCGGCATCATAATGCATTGCGCTCTCAGAGAGAGGCTAGATTAGCCAAATGAGACAGCAGGGTTTTAGAGTGTTCACCCCGTGTACGTATGTTGAACCTCTTTCACACCGTACGTAGCCGACCGTGTTCAATCGGTAGCTCACCGTCAAGCTGCTGGCGAGACAATCAATGTCGACAACCCCGGTCCAGAGTTTTGCTCACATTGAATGAATGTTGCGCAATTTCGATTTAAAGCTTTCGTGACTGCAGGGATTCATCTTCTTGGTTCTTTCGGTAAAGTCACATAGAGGGGAAGTAATAAAAAAATAAAAATAAAACATAATAAAATAATTCTCACGACGCTTCACCTGAGATACGAGCGGGACGATCCGTCCGCTCATCCACATGAGGTAGTAGGAGTCGGGTCGGTTAAGCGACAATTATCGGATAACCAGTGGCCGGTGTCGAAATCGCTGACTGGTTCCAAGAGTTGGGGACCAGGAACCAACTTCGCGGATTAGCGCGGTTGGCTACGTACGGTGCGAAAGAAGTTCAAAGCGCACACGTATACAACTGCAGTGGAATTTTAGTCAAAGGCGCAGCTCTGCAAATGTCGTGTGCTTGCCCACGTCACTGCTGGCGGAAGAAAGGATCTCTGCTAGAGGGCACTCCAGGGGATGTTTGGTCTACTCCTCCACACTGAAGCAGACGTCTTGGGAGTGTTGGGCAATACCCACGCTTTACTCCACCACACGCGGCCTGCCGGTCGACTAACCGTGGTGAAGCTCTTTATGATGCGTGGTGGACAGAGGTGGGAGTGGAGGTGAGAGGCAGGGGGCGGATTTAAAAAAAAAAAACTTTCATTTTAACCGCCAGGCCAGTAGGTTGGAATCGAACTGGCAACTCCGGTGCGCTAACCACAACAGCGCCGTCGCCACTGCCTGCGTTCATCACAAAGCTAAACCACGTGGTGTTTATTGCGAAATAAATTTCGACACCTGCGGCAAACCGATGACCGGTTTTGGCTGGTTTTTAACCATTCGCTTCGCGTGAATCCAAAAAGAAAGATTATAACCACCCGAGTTTAGAGTAACAAAAAAAAAACGCAACACATTTGTTCATATAACGGTGTGGCCTTTAAATGGAAATGTATTAAATAGGCGACGTTTTCAGGCAAATGGTCCTTCTTTGCAGCACACAGAGGGGTCAGCGAGGTGTGCATTGTGTTAGAAGGAGGCAGGACACATTTTGCCTTTTGAAGCCACGACAGTGTGACAGACGAATGTGATGAGTGCTTGTGCACCGCTGCCAACGCTCATCGATTTCACATCGACTTGGGCACCCTTCCACTCCGCGAAACTGACCACAGCCCAACACAAGTCTTCACCCACAGGATCCCGACGACACGAGTTCGATTCCCGGCTGTGACTAACGTCGGTGGCGAGTGAGACAGCAACCGAACCGGCCGTGGACATGTGCGCCATTCTGGCCCTTAATATGTGCTCGCTAATACGACGCGCGCGCGCACGCGTTGGCCGGTGCATTTGGCGAGAGGATTCAAACGAGGGAGGTTTGGTCGTTCCGTGGGTTTTCAACGGCACTAACGGTTTCAATTGTCTCTTCATCGGCAATTTTAGAGAGCGATTGCGAGCTTGGATGTTTGTGCGGGCAGTGGAGGTAATGATTGCGTTATGATCTCCGCAGAGATGATTGTAGCCTGCAGCTTCCGCAAATGGCAAGCGCAATCAATTATAGGACGATGGGTTCAAATCCAGGTCACGGTGAAATCAGACACATCGTTACATGCATCATCGTCGTCGTCTTCTTCATCATCAGCAGCAGCAGCAGCAGCATCAGGCTGCCGTGATTAGCGGCGTCGTCAGAAACTGCTGCTACACAATCATCAGTGCAATCACCATCAGCCTCGTCGGCTTTGTCATCAGCCACCTGGTTCTACAATCAGGAGCAGCTCCGCCATCGCCATTCTCACAATCGTCGGCTACATCCTAATTTCTACCCCGTCTCATATACAAATACAGACGTAGTTTACACGCGCACACACGCAGAGATCCCCCCAATATAGCCCGAACAGACTGCTGGGCCAAGTGCTGTTAGCGAGCACCTATGAAGGCCGCCATGGTACACGAGGGGGTGGGTGGCCTCCCAAGTGACGATGTTTACACAACGCACCAGGTACTCCATTTGGGACCGAGTCGACCTAGAAGATGCCCAGGAGCGGTTTCGGTAAGATAATCGTCACCTGATGTTGACACACACACATACACACGCTAACCCACACACACACACAGCTACATGCACACGTACACAAACATTACCCCGTGTATCTCACACACACACACACACAGACAAAAGACCCCCGGATAGCCTTGACAGACTGTTGGGGCAAGTATTGTTACCCACAATGCTCAGCGGTGGAGCGAGCTTCTCTCTCAAGAAGGGAGCGAGTTCAAAAGGCTGGATTGGAGTTGATTCGGCCCATCAACCCTCCTCCCTCCGGGGTCGATAAAAGGAGCTTATGCTTAGGGACCTCGGGCACCAACGTCGAATTTCCTTCCACTGGCAAAAACTCTAAACGGCGGAGATGAGCCACCGCCTCAATGCTCATGCGAGCATCACATCAACTCTGACAGATGCTTCACCGCAACGCATTAAAGATGAAGAGGGGGGGTCCCACTACCCCCCCCACCCAACATTACCCCCTCCCCCTCCTCTCTCCAACCACCCACCCACGCACCACCACCACCCCCGCCCCCCACGTGTTTATGGATGAGTGGTGTGGCCGCTATCACTCACGCAGGACGCTAATTGCCCGCGGAGTCGATGCGCGATTATATCAATACATCAATGGGGCTGTGCGCGCGCGCGAGCCGGTTCTTATTCCGCGAGCAGTGTGAGTTATGCGTTATGCGTTCCCCGTCGTGTTGTGTGTTGTTGCTGTTGTTTTTTATCTGGAGACACGGTGGGAGCGGAGGCGGTTGGGCAGTAATTGCACAGGTTCGATTAGTGTGCTCTGCCGATGACGTGAGCGCGAATCGAACTCGGATCGCCAGGTTTCGTAGCTCAGCGCAGTGCGCGAACAGCCGCTTCCCAAAGACAAAGGTCCCCCGTGTAGCCTTCTAATGGGCTCTTGCGGCAAGGTGCTGTTAGCGAGCACCTATGCAGGCCGCCACAGCACAATGGGTGGGGTGGGCTCAGTGCCGGATTCAGCTCGTGAGAGCCTCTAGCATTATTTATAAAGCGGCCCTATTATTAAAAAATGTATAAATATTAAAAACACATAACTTTTTTTAAATTGCCTAGTAAAGTAATTGTATTTTTTCATTTGCCATACAGCCAGATAATACGACAAATCGCTAACCTAAACACCCAGTCGTTCGTAAAAATTGAAGGCGGTATAGTACTATAGTAATTGAGCAAGTGCGGAATCACTGAACCGGAATTGATAGCTTGAAAGCATCTCGCGCGGGGCCCGTAGCATGTCAAGCTACTCTTGCTACGAGGATAATCCGGCACTGGGTAGACTAACTCCAAGTCGCAAACAATTTTGCGTCTCCCCTGCGGCAATGTTTAACACATCGCACCAGGTACCCATTTTATGTCGAGTCAACCTAGGAGAGGCCCAGCACTAGTTCAGATAATCGCCACCGATGTTGGCCATGAGCAGGAATCGAACTCGGATCACCAGGTTCGAAGTGCGGTTTCCCACATCAAACAAATCCAGCTACAAAGATCCTCCCCCCCCCCGTGTAATCCTAACAGGCACTTACACCTTAAAGAATCACACAGACACACAAATCTACTTAGCGATATACACATCATACATACACGTAACCAAACACACACACACCTCAACTGGAATATACACAGTCATATTATTCTTCTTCTGCTATCGTACGGCGGCTGATGTAGATGCAGAGCAGCAACGACAATTTCACATTCAGGCGGCCAAGCCAGATAACCGCGCCAGGAGTAGTGGTATCGCTGTGATGTCTCCTTCGTATGTGTGGAACGGGGCATTGCGTCGTTATACGCTGCTGCTGTTGCTGTTGTTGTTACGGTCTGTTCTGGATGCACACAGCCGCACACTACTACCGGAGAGTTTTGCATTTTCCGTTTTAAGCATCGGGTATCCCTGCCGCATCTGCCACGGTTTGTGCAGTGGATGGGGTTCATCAGGGGGGACCGCCGCGTGATGATCGCACCAATCATCGCCCCGCCCAGCCAGAACGCGGCAGGACCCTCTTGAAATGAGTCACGAGACTCATTGGCCTTCAAATGAGTTAGATAGTCCGGCGGTGGAATGTTTGCTGAAACACGTCAATATTATTCATCCTTGATCGTTTCTGCGTGGATTAAATATCGGACGTTCTATAGGATTCCGGGGGGGGGGGTGCGTCAGGCGAACGTACGCAGATGGGGGGGGGGGGTAAAAAGTCCGCGTGCGTACAGGGAGGGGGGGGGTCAAGTTGACAGATTTTTGCGTACCGACTCAATGGATGGACCCTAAATATAATGCGCACGTGTACACCACAGACACGTATATTACACAAATGTTATATAAACACAGACGAACACGTTAACACATGCCCCGTGACACAAAACCCGTTCATTTTATTTCACGTCGTTCAGCGCGAAATAAAACTGCAGCTAAAAATACGCGCAATAGCGGCATATGATTCGAAGTGACAAGAAATATTAAATAATAATCATAGGAGATTTTTATTCGAAGCGGAAGTTGCTTTCCCTCCTACGTGCGGGGGGAGGTGTTCATCTCCTCCTCGCAGCCCTAAGCCAGTGATGGAAATTCCACGTTCCCATGGCGGTGACAACCACTTACAGAAGCCTCATACCACGAGAATCATCGTGACCGTCACAGTCATTTGCTGACGCGACCCCTACTGGATGTCTGTGAAAAATAACCTCGTGGCTTATCGGATTCCTCCTCCTCCAGGTCGAAATAAAGATTCCGATGCATTCGTTTTTTTACGATCAGTGGAAACAAGAAGATGCTCGGTGTAAACGGCACTTTGCTTCGTTCATCATTTCGTATTTATTTTTTTAATATTAAATAATAACTTTGCTTCATGTAAACCCCCACCTCTCGCTCACTCTCTCGCTCACTCTCTCGATGCATTCTTTATCCACTGCTGGATGGAAGCCTCCACCCCGAGCGGTCGCCACCTCTCGCGGTGCCGCGAGCCGTCGGTGGGCTCCACGTGACGGCCTGCAACAAAAAAGATCATTCCGGCCCGGAATGCGGCCCTCTGTACAATAGCAGAGCCGAGCGGAGCAACTGTATCGGAGTAATTTGATCTTTCACGGAGAATTGCCCCTAAATTACCGACTCTCTCTCCAGCCATCATCATCATCTCTCTCTCTCCTGCTCTCTTATTCACTCTGTTCCAATCAAGCTTATCCACTCTCGTCTTCCTCGCTCACATTCCCTACACCTCTCCCTGGATTATCGCCTCTCCCTCCCTCGCTCTCATCTTGCTTCCTCTCTCTCCTCCCTCTCCCACCTTTCCTTTCTCTCCCTCTCTCCTCTCTCCCTCGCCTCTCCCCCCCCCCCCCCTCTCTCTACCCACTCCCTCGTCATCTCCTCCCCGTGCCATTACTCCTGGGTTAAGTGGAGCTTACCGCTGCCCTTATCTCTGCCTACAATTTGTTTGTCCTGTGTGGCTGTGTATTCGTCTGTGTGTGAGAGAGAGATGGGGGGGGGGATAACGTAGTGGGTAGCGCATTGCATTTCCTTCCTCCCTGCCCTCCACCCCCCTCCCCCCCGAGTTACATTCCCACTCACGGCCAACATCAGTGGCGATTATCTCAAAGGATTCCTGTCACAAACGAGTGCCGGGTGACGCGGCTGCTGCAGAGGTTAACTCGGTTCGAGTCCAGCGGACCGCCCTGGTTAATACTGCCGTGTGGAATAACGTGCACGCGCGTTCCGCTGCACGTCTCTGCGGCGGGGAGCTCCTGCGAGTGCCGTCCCCCTCGTGTGCGTTTCTTTTTTTCCCCCTCCTCCCGAACGAAGCAAAACGAACTCTAGACTTTAACTAAATAAAATATAAAACGCATTTGTCAAGAACACGGTGGGGCCTTAATATAAAAACATAACAGGCGGCCCCCGTTTTGGGCAACAGCCCTTCTTCATCGCACATGAATGAGGTACACGCACCATGACTCAGGACTATTGCCTTAAACGTCGCCGATTATATCGATTTTGTTTAAAAAGAGGCCACGGCAGTGGTTTTATCGATGAACTGTCGAGCCCGTGCTTGTCCACCACTGCCAGTGGCAGCAGCGGAGTCGCCGCCACGTGACGTCTCAGCGCAAACATCCCGGACGCCCAGTGACGCCCGGTTAAAACCACGCACTCTCGTGTGGCCAAGTTGAACTGCGATTCTCAACAACAACAACAAAAAATTAGTTTGAAGGGGTGAATTTCTGCCACGCTGCTTCGCGATATTAAAATGTTTTATCGACCTAATCGAGGGCTCGTGTAATATCGCTCGTCACATTTCAGACGGCTAGAGGTTTTATTAGTGCAATAAAGTTCGGGCGTAAGTGCGTATTGAAATGGTTTTGCGCGAATGTTAACCTCCCACGCACGTGCTAACGCCCATGATCATCATCATCATCATCATGAATCGTACTTTGGGTCGGGCCTTTAAAAACCCTGTAGCGTGACTCCCATCAAGGGTAAGCCAATATGTGCCTATGGTATTTTTAAAAAAGTCCAAAAGTAAATAGCTTACAGCCATGTACAGGTTCCCACGTCTAATGTGTAAACAACTCAAGTTCAATACTTCTTTCTCACGTTTCGATTTAAAGCTTTCGTGACTGCAGGGATTCATCTTCTTGGTTCTTTCGGTAAAGTCACGTAGAAGGGAAGTAATAAAATAATACAAATAAAACATAATAAAACAATTCTCACTGTGAGAATTGTTTTATTATGTTTTATTAAAATAATACAAATAATACAAATAAAACATAATAAAACAATTCTCACTGTGAGAATTGTTTTATTGTTTTATTTTTATTATTTTATTACTTCCCTTCTACGTGACTTTACCGAAAGAACCAAGAAGATTCTTTCTCACGGTTGAATAATTGATACCAATCTACAAACTGGAAACGAAGCTTGTGGTGTTTTTGTCCCCCCCCCATCCTCCGACAGATGTGCAGGTGGAAACATTTTCAGAATTTCGTGGCCACGATAGGCGGAGGGGGAGGGGGGGTCCACACACAGCCCATGGCAAGAGTGGCACATGTGTATTCAGGCAGAGGAGGAGGATGGTGGCAATGCGTGGGATGTGGATACACGATGGAGGAGGAAAACGACGGGCTTAAAAGGACATGGAATTTTGGAAGAGAACGTTTCGGGAAAAACACCGTAGACGTGGCCAGGGAGAGGAGGATTTGTGCTGGGCACATGGAGCTAACTTGTGATTGAGATCGGCATTGCAGGCGGTGGTGGAAACGAGCCAGAACGCCCCAAAATTATTCATCTTTTTTTTATTTGACTCACAGATAGACCCCCGAGACTAACAGAGAGACCCACAGAGACCTGCAGATGCGCGCAGAGACCCACAGCCGCGCGCAGAACCCCACAGACACGCAGAGCCACACACGAAGCAAGGCATCCTCCCCAGATCCAGCGCGGGTAGCGACGTACGGTGCGAAAAAAGTTGTACATACATATAGTCCAGATCTAGTGGGGGGGGGGGGAGGAATCGTTTATGAGTTCCCCCTAGCAATGTGTTCCCATTGCCAGCCCCGATTGCAGGGCTACCCACACGTTGTGGAGCCAAGGGGGAGGAGGAGGAGAAGAGACCTCTTCTTGTCAGACGTTGAAACGTTGTGAGAATGGTCCGCGGAGGATGAGTCAGCTGAGTAACAAGGGAAAGAGACCTGAAGGCGGATGTATTAGGGGATGAGGAGGATGATGATGATGACAAGGCTCGACTCTAGGGGTCTAAAAAAAAAATCACACCTTGACCTCCCGCGCCCTCTCGAGCTGTCACCTGGTCAAACAGAACACTCCCCCACCCGGGTGCCGACCGGCAGATGGCAAACAAGGGTGTGTGGCCGGCATCAGTGGCATCCGACCAACACGTGTAACGTTGCCCACGGTCACATTGCCATAAGACAAAACGGAAGGAGCGAGCGGCAATGGGCCACGGTCGACGCTTTACCGGAGACCGCTAACGAGACGAGCAATGTCGTGACGGTGATTATGGTCCGCTGCGTGACCCAGGAAAAGCCTCCCCCAAGTCTTATAACGCATCGACTTCAGCAGGGTATTGCAAACTCATTTCTTTAAGAACTGCTTTGTGTGTTTCAGTTTGTTGTCATTCCTCCGCAATTCCGATGAGCACGGTTGTCTACGTACGGCGCGAAAGAGGTTCAAAATACATAGCTGCCATTGGAATGGTTGTGGCAAATTCCAATCGTGGACGCTTTAACGATACGCCGACGCTGCTGCCATGGGTTGCAACGGTCAGCGCACCACTCGGAATCCGAAAGGTCGCCCGGTTCTATCTCCCAGCGCGTATGGTTCAAACAATGGTGCAAGCTTTAATATTGTTTTTTGTTATCTCACCATCTCTGTCCATCCACCCAGCGGTTATATGAATGGGGACAGCCACAGGTAACGCGCGCGCGTTTGTGGTGTAAAGTGTGGGTAACCCTCAGAAATCTTCCAAGGCATCTGGTCAACGTGGAAGAGTAGACCAAGGTACCATTCCCTTCTGGAAGGGTCTCTCTAGAATGCCAGACAGTTGCGCGAGCTGACGTTTGCCGGGGCTGGTGTCATCGCCACTGCCGGCTGCGATGTTTGGCCAATTCTGTTAATGGATGGTTTAAGAATGGTGACAAACGGTGGCAGGAGGAAAGCCCGGATTGGAGTAAAAAAAATCTTCACCCAGGAATTCCTGAGAACCTTTCAGCTTGATCAGCTGCTGGGGCTCCGCTCGGCGGCGATTAACGAGGCGATTTCGCTGCCCTCTGAGAGAGCTGGCAGCTGCCTGAGCGGAACGCGAATCGGTTGATAAGAACACGCGACTCGATGAGTAAACAAAACATAGACTCATATTCTTAGGTTGTTTTCGGTAAAGTCACGTAGGTAAAAAATAAAAATTAATAAAAGTAAAATAAAAATTAAATTAAATTAAAAAATCACGACGTTTCAGAGGCAACACAAGCCTCCGTCTTCTGGTGGAACCGTCACAGCACGATAGCTGTATCAAGTGAGAGAAATTCCAAGGAAACAGTCCTTGTATATACACTGGTTGAGGGTGGGAGGAGCCAAGGTAGGCCCCTGGATATTATTACATAGACTGTTGGGGCAAGTGCTGATTAGCGAGCACCTATTAAACGCCGGCACTGCGTACGACGGGCTGGTACGGTCCCTGCACCACTCGTGGCTGGTGCCGACACAACGCACGGGCTACTCGTCTGTGAGGCCGAATCGACGGAGGGGAGGGCTGGGGGCCCAGGACCGCTTCAGATCACCGTCACCGCTGTTGACCGCGAGCGGGAATCGAACTAGTGGGGGTCGCCGGGGTCGTGCCTCCGATGAGCACCGTTGTGGCGACATACGTTGCACTTGATGCAACAATTCTGGCTGTGACGGTCCCACCTGATGACGGAGACTTGTGTTGCCTCCGAAACGTCGTGATTTTTTAATTTTATTTTTATTAATTTTAATTTTAATTTTTTTACCTACGTGACTTTACCGAAAGAACTAAGAGTATGAATCATTGCAGTCACGAAAGCTTCAAATCTAGAATTAAGTTGCAAAAGAAGTTCAGCAAAAGACATGAATCCAATCTTGATTTGAAGCTTTCGTGACTGCAGGAATCCATACTCTTTGGTTCTTTCGGTGAAGTCACGTGGGTAGAAAAAAATAATAGATCACGACGTTTCGATCGCCACACAAGCAATCGCCTTCAGGTGGGAGATAGAAACAGGCTGCTGAAACAAGTCCTTATATAAATCCGTACACGTAGTACAGCGTGCTAACCGCTGCGCCACCGCTCCCCCCCAAACACACACGCGCTCGCACGTCGATCGCTCACACGCATCACAAGCTCGCACGCACGACCACCCGCACCTCGTCCCACCCATCACTCCACCACACATGCGCCGCCACCACCGCCGCCGCTGCCACCGCCACCACCGCCGCCGCCACCACCGCCGCCGCCACCGCCACCGCCACCACCGCCGCCGCCGCCGCCACCGCCACCACCGCCTCTCACTCCATCCAATCTCTCACAATTACGCCGTCATTTGCAAGTCAATACTTCGACTCGCTCCTCTAGCGTGCCGCCGCCGCTGCCCCGCGGGCCTGGCAGAAGTGTTGGTGAACACGCTGGGGATACGGCGGGCCGATTCATCTATCCATGCATCCTGTCACTTAGGGTTCGTAGTTCCAAACGGAATATCACTCACGGGGGTCCTCGGTCATCCTCACAAGCAATTAAGTGAAGACTGGCCAGTATGTCATCCGTAGGATCGTCACGACCATCGTCACCACGATCGTTATTGACCCCGAGCCATCCCGCTGCTGGACGAAAGGCCTCCCCCCGCACAATCTGATCTCATCGCTCCATTTCCACGGCGGACGGTCACTCAACGCAACAACAAAAAACCAATCGCGTTCGACCCAACCGTGTCGCACGCAACGGAAGATGTTCACACGTGGAACCGCAAACGGGTCACTTTAGGCCGAGTCAACCTCGGGAAGTAGGAGGTGGAGACGATCACGACCATGGGTCGACTAGGCCTAAAATTATTTGTTGGAGCGAGCAGCGTTCCTGGCGAGTGCTTTCCGAACCGGTCGCGGGCCGGTGACGAACAGCGCCCATCGCGCCGGCCACCCACCCACCGTGCCGGCCACACACCAATCGCGCCGGCCACACACCCACCGTTCCGGCCACACACACTGCCCCGGCCACACACCCACGGTGCCGGCCACACACCCACCGCTCTGGCCACACACCCACCGTGCCGGCCACCCACCCACCGTGCCGGCCACATACCAATCGCGCCGGCCACACACCCACCGTGCCGGCCACACACACTGCCCCGGCCACACACCCACCGTGCCGGCCACACACCCACCGTGCCGGCCACACACCCACCGTGCCGGCCACACACCCACCGTGCCGGCCACACACCCACCGCTCTGGCCACACACCCACCGCTCTGGCCACACACCCACCGCTCTGGCCACACACCTACCGCTCTGGCCACACACCCACCGTGCCGGCCACACACCCACCGTGCCGGCCACACACCCACCGTGCCGGCCACACACCCACCGTGCCGGCCACACACCCACCGTGCCGGCCACACACCCACCGTGCCGGCCACACACCCACCGTGGCGGCCACACACCCACCGTGGCGGCCACACACCCACCGTGGCGGCCACACACCCACCGTGGCGGCCACACACCCACCGTGGCGGCCACACACCCACCGTGGCGGCCACACACCCACCGTGCCGACCACACACCCACCGTGTCGGCCACACACCCACCGTGCCGGCCACACACCCACCGTGCCGGCCACACACCCACCGCTCTGGCCACACACCCACCGTGCCGGCCACACACCCACCGTGCCGGCCACACACCCACCGTGCCGGCCACACACCCACCGTGCCGGCCACACACCCACCGTTCCGGCCACACACCCACCGTGCCGGCCACACACCCACCGTGGCGGCCACACACCCACCGTGGCGGCCACACACCCACCGTGCCGGCCACACACCCACCGTGCCGGCCACACACCCACCGTGGTGGCCACACACCCACCGTGCCAGCCACACACCCACCGTGCCGGCCACACACCCACCGTGCCGGCCACACACCCACCGTGCCGGCCACACACCCACTGTGTCGGCCACACACCCACCGTGCCGGCCACACATTCACCGTGCCGGCCACACACCCACCGTGCCGGCCACCCACCCACCGTGCCGGCCACACACCCACCGACCCAACCACCTGCCCACTTCAATCCAAACACTGACCAGCACGGTCAAATATGGTGAACCACCCCCCTCCCCCCACCGTGACTGATACGGCAGAGGGAGTTCTTCATCCAGCAGTTGAGTGATCAAGGGCCTCACGTGAATTTGTTCTAATTCTATTTTCTCTTTTCATTTAGAACCTATCCATTGAGTTTCTTTTTTTAATTAGGCCCCTCGTGAAAGGTGGAGGCTGTGTAAAACTTCGCCTAATTGAATGTATTCCCTACATGAAATTTTAATGAGCAAATCATTTTGAAGTGGGGAACATTACTCCACTTAAAGCGAATGCAAAAACGCACATCTCACCTTCTAATTCGCGGTGTCTTTAAAACGGATTCATCGGTGGAAAAGAAATAATCAAGGTGTGCGTCAATATTTGTTGTGCCCTTGAGTGGGATAATTTCATCACGGAAGTGTTTTAATTCAGCCTGAACGATTAACTCGCGTAAAACCGTGCTCATTTCGGGCGATATATCTATGTGGAAACCCAGCGATGTTCACCTCGAATAAATAAAAGCGTTTGCAACTTTGATTATACTAAATAATAACCAGAAGAAGAAAAACGTCGTTTGTTTAGCCGGTAGAGCCTCGCCAGGCCTCAGGACCGTTTTTTTAAGAAGGTCTCACTGCGATGGGATGGTTGTTGGACTCAATTCCACGAATGTGAGTTTGGCTTCAAACCCTCGTGAGTGCCCAATTCCATTTCCACCACTGGCTCAGGACTGCGAGTAGCACATACTCGCTGAAGACTAAAAAAAAAAATCACACACGCAGAGCATTTCCTCTTAATCGTATCCGGGAAGCACATAGCTGGGCGGAGGTGGCGACGGATGTGGCCTGGAATCCAGCACTGTGGGACGAGGAGGACAGCAGGTGGATCGCACAACCGAATGGCTCACAGGGCTATACCTAATACATGAACTTGAACTTGAACAAGCGTCGCCGTACTCCGGGCTCACCAGGAGAAGGCGGTACAGCCAAGTGCGGGCTAATATATCATCGTGTGTCGCCACCCACCCGCGTGCGTGCTTCTCCGGGTGATCCCAGTTTCCTCCCACACGTATAAACGCTCGTTAATTGGCCGAAAACATCTTAATGAATAGAGGTCCGCAGAACTTGGGCAATTGTTGGCAGCGCGCCGGCGACTCACCGCTGGGCTTGCTGCCCTCCCGGCTCATTTGTGGCTCATCGGCATTTGAGAGGTGCAATTTGCACGGACGTCAACGTCATTTAAACTAAACATATCTACGGCTTGAACAAACAACAACCAAAGGGTAAACCCAGCAGCTTGGCCTCTGAGTAAAACATTATGTTATAATAAACAAAAATTTGGTGACACTGGAATGCCACCGCCGGATGCCGGGGAAAAAAATGCCTTGCAACCTCCGCACAGGAGCCCATGTTTTCCCCAATAACAGGATGCGAGGGACCGCGAGCACAAATTTCGCAGCGTGACGACATCGCACCTGGCTCCTCGCGCTCACCCCGACTCTCGCCTCGGTCGCTCCGTGAAGGCGGAGAGAGGAAGGGAGGTACGGGAAGAGGAGCACGTGGATCGGAGAACACGTGCCACGCCAAAAGAATGAACCCCCGGCGTCCGATTCAGAGTGGATGTTTAAAGACGCCCCAATGGCATGCAACACGAGTAGGGCCACCGTGTGGCAGCGTCGCGGTGCAAATGTTGCAATGGTTAGACGAAAAAGAATTGCCGCAAATTGGAATTGTACATAGAAAAGGTCCCACTCCCCCCCCCCCCCACTGGCCGATTAAAACCACGTGCCATCACCCTGTTCCGTGCAGGGTCAGCTGCGACTGGCCATGCCCTTCCGAACAGCCTTGAGACGGCCGGCACGGTTGGCTACATACGGCGCGCGAAAGAGGTTCAACGTACGTACGAGACGTGATTGCAAGTCGCTTTTCGCGCGTGCGGCGCTGCGAGATGCCGCGGCACAAAGGGCGTGGTATTCATAGCAAATCATTATCGCCGTTATCGTACAGGCCGCGAGGGAATAGAATACCGTTCTTAATCAGCGTGCACTACCTGCTGTGACACGGGGTTCGGCAACGCGGTCATAAAAAAAACCAGCAAGGTGCGTAAAGCAGCGTGGTGAGACGCGCGCTCGGAATTACACCATGCGGCAAGAGGAACACGTGGATTCGAGAATATGCACCAGTCAGCCATCACGTTGAGCGGGCTGCTTGGGCACGACCACGTAACGGTTAGGAGGGACGATGGCCGGTGGTCGAGACTAACCACGGAGTGACAGCCAAAGGAGGGAACACACATCACAGCAGGTCCACCACGTATGTATGTGTGTGTGTGTGTGTTGAACTTATTTCGCACCATACACAGCCAACCGTGCTCATTGGAGGTGCGGGGGAAGGACAACAACTAAGCACAAAAAGCAGTTCTAAAGAAAAGTTCATAGCTCCAGTGGCTTCCTGATATCGGCAGGAAGAGCGTTCCAGACGGCCGCAGAAGCGCATCTGAAAGCGCGCGACGCAGCGATCGCCTTTGTTCGATGGCCAGCCAAAAGCCTCTGCTGCGAGGATGACAGGGGTTCGCGTGATGATGGTTTATGCTCCTTGATGAGATCAGCAAAGTGGGAGGTTGGATGGGGGAAGGGGGGCAGCAGCTCGGCCTCAGCTCGAGCGTGAATCACGCGCCGAGGGAGAGTGCAAGGTCACCACGGGCGCAGGGGAACTGCACGGTCGGATGCAGACGGCGAGCCGGTGCGGTCTAATGCCGTCACACGCGATTCATATCTTACACACTTAACAACATCTTACACACTTAACGACATCCGTCAAACTGAACAACGGTAGTCAAACTGGTGTCGGTAAATTCTTGATGCTGGGATAGTTCCCAAGTGACAAACAAAATGTAATAATGATTAAGTGTTGTGGGGAGGGGGGGGTTGTGGGTGCAGTCATTGGCGACTGGGTTGAGCCCATCGGCAGTTCCACTGCAGATCCGGGGTTAAATCACGGGAGGCTGAAACCCGAGTTTGAACCCCGGGTTCAAGGTGGTGTTGGCGGCTCATTGCTCCAAAATGTATTATAGGAGTCTCAAGACATGCTTGCAGGAGGGTCATGCTGGCGATGTTCAGGGAGTTCTTTTAACGTTTCTGTGAATGTGAAACGTGGGAAAAATCAGGACATCCGAAGAAAACCCATGACGCATGCAAGATGGGGTCACGAACGCAAAATTGTAAATCTGCACAGACACCTGGCCAAATCGTAGCCGCACAGGCTGAGTGCTCATTAGGCACGGTGGCAGTGGTCTTTGCATGACCCACCAACCCCACCTCGGAAGCCCTAGATCATGGCCGAGTGCCACCTTACTCACAAAATCAGAGGGACAACTCGGGATGACGTCATTGTGATTTCATTAGTCTAGACGAACCTCAGGTCTTATTGTGGGGAGGGTCCTGCTACACTAGGTGTTTGGTCCATACCGTCGGCGAGCGTTTTTGCCCCGAGCCAGTGGTGTCAAATTCCACGTTGCTATGTTAAGAGGACATCCACCGTTAACTTTCACACTAAGTGGAAATGTCAACAGGACCTCTCAGTGAAAGTTGGAAACTAAATAATATTTATTTTAGCAAATATTAGTTTTTCTTTTTATTTAGAAGCGGCTTAAATTCCATCTCTCATGTTACCTGGGGCGCCGCGTGGACCCTAACAGTGTTGGCACTACAAACATTGAATAAGATTGGTAAACACTGAGTTCTGGGTGTGTGCCAGCGTGGCAGTCTCCAGGTCATGGAGTGCTGCCACAAAACTGGCTGTGTTTTGGCCGGTCCAATTTAAACTTGGAATGAATCATTACATTTAAAAAAAATCCGATTTATCTATCCAGTATAATATAATACGTACTATCCAGCCAGATGACCGAGCGGTCGAGCGAGTGGCTCGCAATTCGGAAAGGTTTGCGAGTTAAAATTCTGCTTGTTGGTCGACTCGGCCCATCATCCCCTCCAGGGTCGATAAAATAGAGTACCACTTAGTGCGGAAGTCAACAGTCGTTTTCCTATGGTGAGACTCGTCCCCACCACAGGAATGGGGAATACTCACCACTGCCCTCACGCCTATGAGCAGGCGATGCACCCTGCCTTTCACCCAGCCATCTGTGCTGTCGACTTCCTACCTCTGTTCAAGTCCACGCTCAGGGTCCTTTCTTTCTGCCGATGACCGAATGCTGCACCTTGTCTCCGTGCAAGATAAACACCCCCGCTGTTTCCGCACAGCACCTTGAGAAGCAGTCACGATATCGTGGTAGTAATAATAATGAATCCTTACTCGTGCAGGAAAGCCAAACCAGAGTCCAAAAATTGTATTTCAGGAGGGTCCTGCATCGGGGAAGGCGCACGAAACGAGAAGCGCAGTAATGTTTTTCGAATTCGGTAAAAAATATATATACATCTCAAGAACCACAATGCACTGCGTGCTGAATACGAGACGGCGGTCCTTAATAAGAAACATCACGGAGCGGTCCTGAAAGAGCAGAACGCTTCCTTAGACCAACACAGAGACCCAAATAGAGACCATGAACTTGCACACAAACTGCCACCCCCCACCCCCCTCCTCCTTGCGCAACGATCACCATCATCATCATCAGTCCTAATAGACTCTTGGGGGCAAGTGCTGTTAGCGAGTAGCACCTACGAAGGCCGCAACAGCACACGAGGGTGTGTGGGGTGGCCAGCATCACGCCCGGCCGCCTTCGTCTCCCGAGTGGCGATGTTTACACACCGCACCAGGTACTCGTTTGAGGTCGAGTCGACATAGAGGAGGCCCAGGACCAGTTCAGATCCTCGTCACCGATGGTGGCCGTGAGCAGAACCCAACCCGGAGCACCGCAGTGCGCTAACCACTACACTACCGCTCCCCACACCATCACCGTCATCATCACCACCGTCATCATCACCACCGTCACCACCACCGTCACCCATTACCACTCTTCCTCGTGCTGCTCCCCATGCCCAACCGTCCACACGCCCAGTCGACACGTAAAGAGGTCCATGACCGATTACTGAGAACGCCACGACATGACTCCTACTGCGCAATTGTCTCCTACCGACTGCCCAATAAATTCTGTGTGCACATGCACCCCCCTCACTTCCCCCCTCTCCTCCCAGCACACTCGCTGTTCTTTCCTGCCCAGGTAATTTAGTTATTTATGTTCTTACCATCACAACTGCTATGGCAACAGCAATAGTGTCATAACAAGTCGTTGTCCGCATCTATAAAAGTCTTACCATCATCATCAGCCGCAGCAACAACACGAATAGTAGCAACCAACACCAGCCACATCGAAGACAGCTCCAACATCATCATCAGTTAGCAACAGCAACTTCATCAGCAGCAGTATCGCAATGTCAGTATCGGCAGAAACAATAGCAGCAGCAGTTGTAGCAGTAGCAACAGCATCATCATTGCATCAGCAGCAACTTCATCTGCAGCAGTTGTAGCAGTAGCAACAGCATCATCGTTGCATCAGCAGCAACTTCATCAGCAGCAGTTGTAGCAGTAGCAACAGCATCATCGTTGCATCAGCAGCAACTGCATCAGCAGCAGTTGTAGCAGTAGCAACAGCATCATCATTGCATCAGCAGCAACTTCATCTGCAGCAGTTGTAGCAGTAGCAACAGCATCATCGTTGCATCAGCAGCAACTTCATCAGCAGCAGTTATAGCAGTAGCAACAGTATCATCGTTGCATCAGCAGCAACTTCATCAGCAGCAGTTGTAGCAGTAGCAACAGTATCATCGTTGCATCAGCAGCAACTTCATCAGCAGCAGTTGTAGCAGTAGCAACAGTATCATCGTTGCATCAGCAGCAACTTCATCAGCAGCAGTTGTAGCAGTAACAACAACATCATCGTTGCATCAGCAGCAACTTCATCAGCAGTTGTAGCAGTAGCAACAGTATCATCGTTGCATCAGCAGCAACTTCATCAGCAGCAGTTGTAGCAGTAGCAACAGCATCATCGTTGCATCAGCAGCAACTTCATCTGCAGCAGTTGTAGCAGTAGCAACAGTATCATCGTTGCATCACCAGCAACTTCATCTGCAGCAGTTGTAGCAGTAGCAACAGCATCATTGTTGCATCAGCAGCAACTTCATCAGCAGCAGTTGTAGCAGAAGCAACAGTATCACCGTTGCATCAGCAGCAACTTCATTTGCAGCAGTTGTAGCAGTAGCAACAGCATCATTGCATCATCAGCAGCAATCTCACAATATCAGCAGCAGTTGTAGCAGTAGCAACAGCATCATCGTTGCATCAGCAGCAACATCATCATCAGCAGCAGAAGCAGCAATCTCACAACATCAGCAGCAACATCATCAGCAGCAGCAGCAGCAATCTCACAACATCAGCAGAAACAGCAGCGTCCTCATCAGCGACTCCACCGAACCCGCCGCATTATAAACAAAGTCAAAGTCAGTGACCTTCGCGTCGTCGATAAACCGCGCAGACCGCGAGCCACTATCCGAGTGAGCGCCCAATCCATGCCAGTATTGGAAAGTGTCAAAGCAATCACAAAGATAAAGATTCCTCCCCCCGTATAGCCTCTTAACAAACCGTTGGGGCAAGTGCTGTTCGCGAGCATCTGTTAAGGCCAGCACGGCACACGAAGGAGTGGGTGGCCAGCACCATGCCCGGCCGCCTTTGTCTCCCCAGTGGCGATGTTAAAACATATTGCACCAGATACTCATTTGAGGTCGAGTCGACCTACAGGAGGCCCAGGACCGATTCAGATCATTGTCAACGGTGTTGGCCGCGGGCGGGAAATCGGGTGCGTGGCACAGCGCGCAAAACCGCGACACCGCCGCTCCCCGCATGCACAAACACCCGTGACTCGTAGAGAATACATCGGGAAGCAAATCGGAGGTCCGCCCAACACACTGAAGAAAGCCACAGCTCTCTCGATTTCCTGGACAGAAGCCAGCGATCAAATCAATAGAATTACCTTCGCCAGACTCATTTGCAGGAAGGCCCTGTTGCTCTGTGGGTGGTATTTGACCAATTACAGATATGAGCGTTTTGGCATCACGTGGGAATGAACTGGAGGCACCGGAGAAAACCCCACCACGCACAAACGAGGGAGTGACAACTCGGAGCAACGCTCAGTTTGGGGGGGATTCAAGAATCAATTGCGGTGCTGCCTTTATCCCTGGCCTCGGAGCAGCCAGTAACAACGCTATGTCACCTTCAAGTTTCATTTTTTTCATTTATTAGGTATAGCCCTGTGAGCCATTCGGCTCTTGAATCAGGTGCAACCGCAACAAACAAACAAAACAAAAACATGAACAGGAAAACATCTTAAAGTGACAATGTGACTAAGTGCAAACAGAAAATCCAAGAAAAGACAGCAAAATGTTGCAGAAAAAGCACCGTACACCAACACTGTGTGCAAAAATCCCAGTGGGATGTAAGTCAAACAACAACAACAACCACAAGACAACTTAGATTGAGGCCATCAGTCTAACTCTGTACTGCAACAAACAAACATGGCCAAACCGAAAATATTCGATTTAAAGCTTTCGTGACTGCAGGGATTCATCTTCTTGGTTCTTTCGGTAAAGTCACGTAGAAGGGAAATAATAAAAATAGTATATTATTATATTATTTTATTGTGTTTTATTTTTATTACTGTATTATTTCCCTTCTACGTGATTTTACCGAAAGAACCAAGAAGATGAAACCGAAAATACTTTTCAAAAATCAGCTGGTGCATCGCTGGGCACTCTCCCGCCCATGCGCTACGAACCAGACTCAAGCCGCTTGCTTTCGCTTCCGAGAACCGACGATGACATGGGTGACCAGCGACGCAGCGCGCAGCAACTCAAGCGGGAAGACTCAGCCGCAGCCAAAAACAGCAGCCCAAGCGGTCCGAAGCAAACTTTGGAAATCGCTTGGAAATAAATGAAGGCCCATTATGTTTCAAGACAAACAATTACCAAAGAGGCCGTGTTAACAAAACCTAATATTGACCCTCCTGACACCGGCTTTTGGCGAAAACACATTTACAGAAATCCGATTGCCAGCTAACCCCCCCCCCCCATCGCCTCCCTTTATATGCGACGTAATTAAACACGTTTGCCCGCCCCGAAGGGCAGGTCACGGTACTATTACATGAAAGACTAAACGATGCCTTTTGCAAGGCATCAAGTTTGCACTAACCACACGTGTAACACTTGCGGCCACAACATTCAAACAAAACAAGCTCCGATGATAATAATGATATACGCGTGTGTGTTTGCGTGTTTTGCCACGAATACCGTGTGTGGTCAATGCAAACTTGATGCCTTTGGTGTTTAAACGTCTTAACGCCCATGTAATTACCATCGCTTTTTTGTATACTGCTGGCAAAAAGGTCTCGTAAATTAAAACGTTCACGTTAGTTTACGGGGTTTGCGTAAAGCACCCTAATCCCCGTTGCAGTTTAGGCTCTTACGTGAGAAGTGAATGTGTGTACATATAGTAGTTGTATACATAGTCATATACAGTAGAACCCCTCTTAACGACAGCAATTGGTTCCATGAAACCGGCCGTTAAGTGATGTGGTCCGCTAAGTGAGAATAGGAAATACGCGTTAAAGAGGCTTATCCGTTCCGATAGCATCGAAAGGTACCCCCTTTTGAACCCTAAAAACACTTCATAATATTTTAACAACGGATATGAATACAAAAAAAATACTAGTAACATAAAGCACGTAATATCAAAGGAAATATGCTAAATCAATCCAATAACTAATATTTGCTGTACCTGCAGCAGCCCCCCATTAAGAGAGGAATGGTGGTAAGCGAACACATTGGGCTCTATCTTGCTATGATGCTTTCGTGACTGCAGGAATCCATACTCTTAAGTCACGTGCTGCTGCTCGCAGCAAACATCGCAGCTGTCGCGATTTTCACCTGAAGACGGGCGCTTGTGCTGCGTTCGAAACGTCGTGATTTATTTTATTTTATTTCTACATTGGGCTCTATGGAGGGCCCCCCGTCGTTAAGCGATGAGTCGTTAACAAGGGTGGTTGTTTCGAGGGGGTTCTACACAACACTACCACACACCACACACTAGGCTCTATGGAGGCACTACACTATACACTACACACTATACATTAGGCTCTATGGAGGCCCCGTCGTTAAGCGATGAGTCGTTAACGGGGTGCTCGTTAAGAGGGGTTCTACTCGATTTGCCCATCACCAAATCACGTGTTCGTGCAGTCGGGCCATGACGACGAATGCTCCGTATATCCCAACCGAGTGATTCGAGAGTAATTTTTTCTCTCCATTCACACTCTTGCGAACGACGTGACGGGGGGCCGGGGCGAGGGGCGTCTTTAAAACGTCCGCCGCAAGCAAAGCAGACGCCGCGGAGTGCGACCGCGGTTCAAACCGCACCGCTGTATTTCACCAGGGCGGCCCCCCCGGGATTCGAACGGTGACCACCTCTGCGACGAGCGGGCGAGCGGGCTAGCACGCTGCCGCTGGGCCGCGCCGTGTCCAGGTCACCGCCGCCTCGCCCCCAAACGTTATTGGTAATTTTGAAAATGTGGGTCACCGGGCGTTCCACGCGAAAAGCAATATCGCACACGCGAGCCGCGCCACGCCGCCACGTAGCACGAACAGAGCTTCGCGCAGCATCATCATTACGATTAGGACGTCCACGAGGGGGGAGGGGGAGGTGGGAATGAGACGCAATGACAGTCGTTGGAATTTATTCGTTGGTCGAAACATTATTTTTTTCTCCATTACGACTTGCGACAGCGCCGAAAGTGGCAGCAGCAGCATGGGAGGCGAGCGCCGTGAAGCACACGGCGGCACGGTGGTGCTCGTCACCAGATCGCGCGGCACGGCGTGCGGGGCCGTCATCAATAATGCAGCGAGACGCGAGCTCGCACACAGCATTGACATTCCGCGCGGACTCGCGCTGCTGCTGCTGCTGCTACTCAATGGGCAATGCGGAGGGAGGGGGGGGGAGACGCAGGGTGGTGGTGGGTGGTTGTTGATTGGGGTGTTGGTGGTGGTGATGGTAATGATTGGGGTGCTGGTGGTGGTGATGGTAATGATTGGGGTGGGTGGTGGTGATGGTAATGATTGGGGTGTTGGTGGTGGTGATGGTAATGATTGGGGTGGGTGGTGGTGGGTGGTTGTTGATTGGGGTGTTGGTGGTGGTGATGGTAATGCTTGGGGTGGGTGGTGGTAATGGTAATGATTGGGGTGTTGGTGGTGGTGATGGTAATGATTTGGGTGTTGGTGGTGGTGATGGTAATGATTTGGGTGTTGGTGGTGGTGATGGTAATGATTGGGGTGGGTGGTGGTGATGGTAATGATTGGGGTGGGTGGTGATTATTACGCTGGTGATGGTGGTGGTGGTGATGATGCTGGTGAGTGGTGGCACAGTGGTAAGTAAGTATACTGGGCTACGAACCGGGTGAGCAGAGTTCAATAACCGCTCACGACCAAGAAGAGTGGCGAACATCCGAACCGGTCCCAGTCCTGGACTTCCACTTTGGTCGACTCAGCCAAAAATGAGTACCATGTGTGGATATTTAAACATCAGCACTGGGGAGGCAAAGGTGACCGGGTGTGGTTTAGGCCACCCAGCTCTTTGTGTGCAATGGCAGCCTTCATAGGTGCTCGCTAACAGCACTTGCCCCAACAGCCTGTTAAGGCTACATGGGGGATGTGTTCGTCTTTGGTAGCAATTGGGGTGTCGATGGTGATGGTGGTGATGGTGGTGATGGTGCGAGAGGAGGATGGCTTCATATTGAGGCTACATCGTTTGTCTGGGTCAGAACGGGGGAGACAAAGACGGCCAGGCCCGGTGTTGGTCACACCTCTGCAGCAGCACTTGCCCTAACACCCGGTGAGGCTATACGGAGGTATGTTATCTTTGGTGATGATGATGATGGTGGTAGTGGTGTCAGTGGCAGTGGCGTTGGTTGGTGATGAAATTGAGAAGACTTCCCGCACCACAACACGAGATGTGACTCGAAAAAAACTCCGTACAGACGAATTCAAGAAACCGCTTTCCGTACTGCCACCTCGCATGCAGCCCAGCATATTTTGGGTTTGATTCTCACAAATCTCTACGTGATCCACCAACCCCCCCCCCCCCCCCTGCCTCCAAAGCGCTGGATCACAGGCACACACATTGCCACGTCTGGCCCTGATACATTATTGATTGTGCCGCGCATGAGTTATTCATGTATCTTTGTGTAGCCCGGCCTGGCCTGCGTTTCCTTTAACTGAAAACAAATAGACGAACTGTGGGGGGAGGAGGATTTATTTTTCTCCTACATATTTATCATTTTCTCTGCATTCATAAGATGCTGCAAGAAAAAGAAATCACAAATGTTGTGCCCGGTGTCAATAAAGCTATACCAATCTGGTCTCCCACACAAAATATTTTTGGGGCAAGTGCCGTTAGCAAGTAACAACTAATTGAAGGCCGGCACGGCACACGAGGGCGTGGTGGTGGTGGGTGGCCAGCACCACGGCCGACCGCCTTTGTCTCCCCAGTGGCGATGTTTACACACCGCACCGGGTGCTCATTTAAGGCCGAGTCGGCATTGGGGGGAGGCCCCGGGCCGGTTCGGATCACCGGTGTCAGTGGCAACGAGTGGGAATAGAACCTCGGGTCGCCGGGCTCGTAGCGCAGCGTAGCGCTACACCGCTACACTTCCCCCCCCCCCCCCCAACACGCGTGCACACCTACCGGATAATAAGACGCACACCCCACCCCAACTTGTATTGTAAAATACAGGGAATTAAGTGCACCCCATAATCTAGAGGAAAATATAAACTAAAAAATTATCATATACTTTTGTACATAAATACATATACATAACTACTGCACAAGCACAAGATACATACACATCCACAAAAACGTTTCCCCGTGCAGCCTTTGTAGACTGTTGGGGCAAATGTTGTAGGCGAGCACCTATTAAGGCCGGCAGGGTGCACGAGAAGGCAGGAGTGGTCATAATAATCTCGCTCATCAGCAAGGGCGTAGGGAGGCCTTCATCCAGCAGTGGAATGATAAAGGGGCTGTACATATACGACGTGTATGTATCCCTCTCTTAGTCCCACTAGCTCGGTGGCTAGATATTAACTACCTCGCCTGGTGTACAGGAGGTCGTGGGTTCGATCCCGACCCTGACGCCTGCTGTATATTTGGAGTTTGCAGTCTCTCTCTCTCTCTCTCTCTCCCCGTGGTCGCGTGGATTTTTCTCCGGGGCCTCCGGTTTTTGCCTCCACATTTAGAATCAACATCACGCATTCGGAGTATTCGGCTGATATAAATCTCCACACGATGAGCCGACACACTTCGTTGAGCTGTCATTTGTGGCCAGTTCGCTTCCGAAAAAGAGCTACATCAAATTTCATGTTTCATGTATTAGGTAAAGCCCTGTGAGCCATGCTGCTCTTGAGTCGGGTGCAACCGCAACAAACAAAATATGAACAGAGAAACATCTTAAAGCGACGACGCGCAACAGAAACATCCTGGATAAACCAGCAAATCTTCCAGATAAACGTATTACAACGCTGTGTGCAAAAATCCAAGTGTGATGCACGCCAAACAATAACAGCTATAATAAAATTTTGATTAAAAAAACATGGCTTAACCATATGTTTTCAAAATCATCAAAATAAAGCTATAAAACAATGTAACAGCAGTAATCATAGAAACTGCGATTCAAATTTAACAATAAACGATATACATAACATGTACGACCAAACTTGCAGCCATAGCTGGCAGCATGACACTCACAGTGTATGATGTGCGAGTGAGTGTATGATGTGTGAGTGAGTCAGTGGTAGTGTGAGTGAGTCAGTGGTAGTGTGAGTGAGTCAGTGGTAGTGCGAGTGTGTCAGTGGTAGTGTGAGTGAGTCAGTGGTAGTGTGAGTGAGTCAGTGGTAGTGTGAGTGAGTCAGTGGTAGTGTGAGTGTATGATGTGTGAGTGAGTCAGTGGTAGTGTGAGTGAGTGTATGATGTGTGAGTGAGTCAGTGGTAGTGTGAGGGAGTGTATGATGTGCGAGTGAGTCAGTGGTAGTGTGAGTGAGTGTATGATGTGTGAGTGAGTCAGTGGTAGTGCGAGTGAGTGTATGATGTGTGAGTGAGTTCGTGGTAGTGTGAGTGAGTCAGTGGTAGTGTGAGTGAGTGTATGATGTGTGAGTCAGTGGTAGTGTGAGTGAGTGTATGATGTGTGAGTGAGTCAGTGGTAATGTGAGTGAGTGTATGATGTGTGAGTGAGTTCGTGGTAGTGTGAGTGAGTCAGTGGTAGTGTGAGTGAGTGTATGATGTGTGAGTGAGTCAGTGGTAGTGTGAGTGAGTGTATGATGTGTGAGTGAGTCAGTGGTAGTGTGAGTGAGTCAGTGGTAGTGTGAGTGAGTGTATGATGTGTGAGTGAGTCAGTGGTAGTGTGAGTGAGTGTATGATGTGTGAGTGAGTTCGTGGTAGTGTGAGTGTGTGTATGATGTGTGAGTGAGTCAGTGGTAGTGCGAGTGTGTCAGTGGTAGTGTGAGTGTGTGTATGATGTGCGAGTGAGTCAGTGGTAGTGAGTGAGTGTATGATGTGTGAGTGAGTCAGTGGTAGTGTGAGTGAGTGTATGATGTGTGAGTGAGTCAGTGGTAGTGTGAGTGAGTCAGTGGTAGTGTGAGTGAGTGTATGATGTGTGAGTGAGTCAGTGGTAGTGTGAGTGTGTCAGTGGTAGTGTGAGTGTGTGTATGATGTATATAGCTCAGTGGGCCTTACCTGGTTAACATAAAAGAGTTATCTCGCGTCTCTCCTGTCTCGACTCGCGCACATCACCCCGCTCTTTGCAATCAAAGTCAAATTTGGTTTCCCCTTCGCTGTAATGAGATACCTCCAAATACTCGCGAATTGCAGAAACAATCAATCATCTCGTATTCCGCGCTCCGTCTCCCTCCGCTAGCCCCAGCGCCACTCAACGTTACTGCGACAGGGACCGGTAACCTCGTGTTCATGATCATTATTGTTACGAAATTCGTGGTCCAAATTCGCTACGTTAAAAAAAAAACTACACGCAGAAATTATCGCTCCCTACGGCGTGAAACGCGGCAGGACCCTCCTTAAAAAGAGTCACGAGACTCTTTCCTGGGTCAACAAGCGTATTCATTTTATGATAACAATGCTTCTTCTGCAGCTGGTGATCGTGGTGGTAGTGGTGCCTCGTGATGCCATTGCTGGGTGGGTGTATGGGTGTGGGGAGCAAGTGGTGTAGTGGATTGCGTGCTGCACTACGAACTTGGCGGACCAGAGTTCGATTCCCACTCACGGCCAACGCCAGTGACGATTATCTGAACCGGTCCAGGGCCTCACCACCGGTGTGGTGTCTAAACAACTCCACTGGGGAGACAAAGGCTGCCACCCACCCTCTCGTGGGCCGTGCTGGCCTTAATTGGTGTGCTCTTCCAGCACTTGCCCCAGCAGTCTGTTAAGGCTATACAGGGGATATTTGTCTTTGGTAAGCAAATAATGATGCGACTGTTGCCATCACTGCCGATGATCATGATGCAACTAGTGACGGCGTTGGCCGATTACATACGTATTCTAGGGATGCTGCTGCTGATGATGATACTGCCAATGTTACTGCTGATGGTAATGGTTGCGCTGATGGACAAGCCGATGGCTGGTACCAGCAGTGTCAAGATCAGCCTCTGTGGAGGAGGTTCAGTGAAGGACGCTGCTGCGGAGCTGGAGGCAGTCGCCCACCAGCAACAACAGAGGGCAGAGGGGCGACGCTCACAACAACGAGCGGAGCGCCGGGCGGCTAAAACGCAGCCAGTTGGCACAGTAGGCAGCACAGCTGGTGCATCTGCCAGTCATCTCAGCCAGTCAACCCACGGCACCTGCTGGGTCTGTTCCGTGACCTCCTCCTGCCCGCGGGCCTTTACCACTTCACGCAGCCCCAAAGCGCACCGAGCATGGCATAAGCGCCGCGGTCATGTCACCACCACTTTGTGGTGGACGGCGGTTGTTGTTGTTGTTGGCTGTTGATGATGATTGCTACGCATGCCGATGATAATGAGTTCACTCTCAGCTCATCACCCTCATCAGCCATCAATCTATGCACGGCCACTCAATGGGAACACGCATTGCCCATTGTTGTTGTTACTGCTCTATGTCGCTGTTGGTTATTGATCACAAATCAATTATTGATCGCAAGCAAACAACAAAAATTTGGATCATCGAGTCTGTGACCGCCAGAGCGTGCGTGTATTCACTGGTGCACGCAGCAAACATTTGTTTTACACCACACACAAACACACAACAGAAACAACAACAGACAAAGATCGCCCTGATAGCTTCCACAGATTGTTGGGGCAAGTGCTGTTCGCGAGTGACAATGGAGGCCAACCTCGCGCGGTCGCCTTTTTGCCCCCCCAGTGAAGATTATTACGCGCACCGAAACAAAGCACTCGTTTGAGGCCGAGTCGACCTAGTAGGGAGAGGCCCCACATTTGCCAGTTATCCGCCGCGAGCAGGAATCGAACTCGGGTCGCCGAGTTTTGCAGAGCGTTGTTAGCCGCTCCACGAGCTCTCCCCCACATATTGCGTGGGCACGCAGTATACACATGCAACTGCATGTACACGTGCACGTGGAAGTACATACAGGAACACCGAAAACTTCCTCATCCTGTCACTCGCCGGCCATTCTCACACAGCTGGTCATTGGACAGGCCGGTTCGCACCTGTTCTGAAGGCATGCTATTGTCGACCCGGTGTGGGACTGGATCGCTGTCCTTCAAAGCACTGTGTGCGTAAGGGAAGTACAGAACGAGAGAGAGCGAACGAGAGAGAGAGAGGTGGGGTTTTACATAAAGCAAAGTTAAAAATTTTTTTAAAAATTTACAAAATGATGAAGCAAAGTGCCAAATACACTGAGCATCTTCTTGTTTCCACTGATCGTAAAAAAAGGGAAGTGCGCGCACGCGAACACACGAGATGTGGTCCGCTCTTGCGCAACACTTGCAGGGTGCGAACACTGCTGTTGACGCACCAGCACTTTGTTTCCCGGACCCCCCAGCCTTTGTCTCACCCCCCCTCACCCCCCTTCTCATATTCCCTATTTCCCACTCTCCTCTTTCCCACCAATATATATCTCTATGGGTTTCTCCCACACATCATGGGGGCTTTCCACAATCCCCTATGCATGCCCCTTGTACCCAACTTCCTTTCCAGCGCCCTTTTCTTCAGTATTTATATGGGCTTGATCCTTTGACCTTTTCGTGACCCCACCCCTACCGACCCCCCACACTGAATCTGAACGTCCTTGGACGAACCCTAGATATGCATGAGGAAACACACGATAGGGCGTGTGTGTGTGCGTCGTACAAATATATGGGTACCCACCCATAGGAATGGTCACGTTTCCGCCAGTGGCCGACGGTTGTTATGAACGGGATATTAGCACCAAATGTCGCAAATGCTCACAACGTGAACGATCGAAAACTGGCGCTGCCCAAAAGGCATCGGTCCTCTCTCTCTCCGGACACCGCTGCCAAGTCTGAGCCGAAGCCGCCTCTCGTAACATCGATTCTTCATTACAACGAGAGCGGACTGACGGACGAGATTAACGAATGCATTGTTTCTCTCTGGATATTAAAAGGAGGACGATATCCACAAAGATCCGTTGTAATGCGACTCATTTCATAATGGTTTCAACTTGTAACGCGCCACACAGCGCTCGCTCACTCCAGAGAGAGGGAGGACGACTCGAGGAGGAGCGAGGAGGAAACACAGACGAGCAGGACAGGCAGCAGCAACCAAACCACAACGCACCCACCCACCACCTTGTAGTGTTCATTTGGGGGAGGGCAAAGTTAAACGATCCATGGTTTGGAATTCGAAGCCACAATCGCACAAGTGGTTGACGTGGTAGATTTGAAGCTTTCGTGACTGCAAGGATTCATACTCTTAGGTTTTTTCGGTAAAGTCAAGTAGGTAAAAATAAATAATAATAATATAAATAATAATCGAAAGTAAATTATAAATCACGACGTTTCGGAGGCAACACAAGTCTCCGTCATCAGGTGGGACCGTCAGAGCTAAATTTACTGTATCAAGTGACGGAGACTTGTGTTGCCTCCGAAACGTCGTGATTTATCATTTTATTTCTATTATTATTTCTATTTTTATTATTTATTTTTACCTACGTGACTTTACCAAAAAAACCTAAGAGTATGGTTGAAGTGGCCTTGATTTAACCTCTGATAGCAAACGTGAGATAGCAAACAAAATCCTATTATTACCTTTGTTGTTGTTGTTATTATTATTGATAATGAACAAAGGGCATTGTGACGATCATTGTTGTCGTGGCATGCCGCCACTGTGGCCTTGTACGCGGAGGGCTCCGTCCGTCTGCTACTTTAGCTCCTCAAGTTATGAGAAGAACGACTAACTCAAGTCAATAGCTGTACGGTGATGATCATGTCGGTGAAAATAATGAACTCAATCGGAGTGTGATGATACCAATTTTGAAAGATATTTGCCACTCGGCCATCTGTCCCATTGGTGCCTGTGTAATGAGCGACTTCCACGACACGTTGTGTAGAGGGTACTCTTCTTTATTCCACGTATGGCACGGCACAGGCCAACGTTATCGGCTTCCTCTCCAAGTACACACCGAGATGTTACGTTCTAAGACTACACACACGGTCCATCACACGGCGGGTTCCGCCCTTCCGCTCCCGGGTCTCGCCGCTGGCTGGCGGCGTGCCGGGAAGGGCGGTGGAGCTCCACCAGAGATCCGCCACGTGGCCGAACGACGGAGAGAGATGTCGGCGAGCAGCGACGCAGTCCGGAACCAAGACTCCACGCACCGACCCCAAGTCCTCCTCCGCCTCCGCTTATGTAACCACAGGCGCGGCTAGGCTCCGCCTCCTGCCCCGCCCTCGTGTAGAACTTTCTAGCCGGTTCTCGGAGTTTCTCGGCCGGGCCTGCCCTTCACCTTTGACCTCGATACCTTCCCCTTTGGGGATTGGACAATGTTTATAATGGTGCCTGTACACGTGCTTCCCTTTACCAACCAGTAGATGTCACCATCTCATTACACCTGTAAGCAAGCAATTTTAACCAGGGAATCACTACATTTAATAACTCTTTGTTTCTTTCGGTACATTTAATAATGTTACCCACTCTCCAGATCTGCTCATGGCCTCTCTCAAAAACAAACTTCGAGATGTTTTGGAAACGGAAAAATTTCTCGTTTGCAAATGTTTCCGTGCACGGCTTATCCATGTCCACCAGTTGCAGGCCTTGGCCAGGGTGTAGCGATCCTCACAAGACCCCACCAGACTGGTGTGCCCATCTCTTTCTTAAATGGAAAAGCGAGACGAGCCGCAGGAGCACGACTGTGGCCATGCAACCCAAACAATGGACCGTATTAAGTAAACCAGTCCACGCGCTCCTTCAAATGGAGGAGATGGTAGAATAGCTAATAGACACGAACTCTCCTCTGAAGCCCTCTCGTCATACCCAGCAGCTGACCTCGACATTGGCATTTTTATCTCACCTGAACAAATCGCTGCTGCCATCATACGCAAGAGTGGATACCGCCGCCAGACCACCCCCGTGCCGTGCCCAACGCCACGTCATGACGTCCGTGATCGGCCTCGGATCGCGTGGATTCCACGTCAGCCTGGGCCTGCCGCTTGGGCCGCCTTCGCTTTTAATTCTTCGACGTATTTCATAAGCGGGCGTTAAATAATTGACGGGCCGTTTGGCGGTGGAGATTGTGTGCGGTGTGCACTCCCGACAGCTGCGGTCGATTGCACCTCTCGTGAGCACGCGCGCACGCGCGACGGCGCTATTAATTTGCGCTTAGACGTGAGTCCAGAAAACAAAATGCTCGCGAACGCCAACTTGGAAGTCAAACAACAGACCGGTTAGGAATTAATTAAAGTTACGGCTCTAATTGGAATCTTTCAGCCTTGTAATGTGCCACATTAATAGAAGATGAATTCTTCAAACGATGTTTTTTTTTTTTTTACAGAGATGGTCGACAACTAGA
The DNA here is from genome assembly GCF_015708825.2 of Lethenteron reissneri. Lineage (NCBI taxonomy): Eukaryota > Metazoa > Chordata > Hyperoartia > Petromyzontiformes > Petromyzontidae > Lethenteron > Lethenteron reissneri. Next base: position 8,954,775 of record NC_083810.1, read on the forward strand.
CATTGCCAACAGTGACATAAGCGTGGTTGGCATGGGGCCTCAGTTGCAAGGAATTAATTGAGCATCTCCCAGTCCACATTTTTTTTAAAGCCTGCTCCCCCTCTTTCTCTTCATAGCCCTGTGCATGGGCCACAGCGAGGCTGTGCCACCTGCACCCTCAATAGACAACGCCGCTGCCTATCCATCGACTCACAATGAGACCCACAAACTATGAGACCCGTAGGCTTGCCATAAAGACTCAAAACTCACACGGGGTAGGCGAAAGTAAAGAGCCATATACTGTACTCAAATACTCCTCTTTGGTACGGCTGATGTGGATGCAGATCAACAACTACAATTTCACATTCAGGTGGTCAAGACCAGATAACCGTGTCAGGTCGTTGCGATGTCTCCTTCATATTTGTGGATCGGGCATTGCGTCGTTATACGTTGCTCGGCCTGTTCTGAATGACCTCAGTCGCACACTGGATAAACCTTTTTTCCCACTTGTGCCATGTGGTTTGTGTAGAGGATGCGATTTAGGGTGGACCATGAACTTCGTGGAAGATCAAACCCAGGGGAAATCTTCTCAAATACCGAAAAATGGATACTCGGAGTCACAGAGAAATTCACAGACGGTAGCGTGGTGGGATATGGGTTCTGGCGCTAAGAATAAAATGGGCAACCCTCCCATGCAATGTTCCTCTCCTCTTCGCAGCCCGCCGTCTCGGCCCCTGCGGTCTGTGGACCCCGGTGCAGTTGCACTGCCACCACGCTCAAGAGCCGTGCCATGGTGATGATGATGGTGATACATGTTAGAATATTGTCATTCGTCTAATCATTTATCCAGGAAGCCTCGCCCAGTCTTAAGACTCGCTTTCATGCTACATGCATGCAGACGCTCTATCATGAGCATCATCATCATTATATATCATTGGGATGTTTGGGCCAATTGTTCCGGTTGAAGGTTTGGCTTCATGTGGGAGGAAAACCGGAGTAACTGGAGAACACCCTCCATTATAAATAAGCCATGATCAATCCACTGCTGGATGAACGTATCTCCAAACCGTCACAAACTCTCATGATCCTGCCATGAAATAAGCCACCTTGCGCCTGCAGACAAGCGGATTTCATTGCTCCATTTTCCTGGGTGGACTTCCTATAGGATTGGGTTCCAATTCCTCAACTATCACTCCATCATTAATCTTGGCCATCGTCCATCAATGACCCTTCTGGCCGTGACGTATGTATGCAGAACTTCTTTCGCACCATACGTAGCCAACCGTGCTAAATCGGAGGTGCGGGGAAGGACAGGCACAAAAAGCAGTTCTAAAGAAATCAGTTTTCCGTCTAGATTTCAAAGTGCATAGCTCCAGTGCAGCTTCCTCGTATCAGAAGAGCAGCATTCCAGACGCCCACAGAAGCGCATCTGAAAGCACGAGGTGCAGTTACCGTTTTTATTCGATGGCAGCTCCTGCCAAAGCCCCACTTATTTTTCTTAACAGTTTCAATTATGTCATTCACCTGCAAGTGGTCTCCTCTCATCCACGTGTTCCGCTTTCAGTCTCACGGTGTAATTCCAAGCACGAATGCAGCAGGAGCATCATCCTTCACCACACCCACTATCATCTTCCATCATCACCATCGTCATGGGGCGGTGACGTGGCCCAGCGGTTGCGCGTTCACTGCTTGTTGCAGAGGTTCACGGTTTGAACACAGCGGCCGCCCTCATGAATACTGCGGTATTAACCATAAAAAACAACAGGCACTGTCTTGCTTCAGAGTGGACGTTAAAATATCCCATGATGCAATTCGCAAAAGTAGGCCATTGTGTGCCGGTGGTCCAAATTGTCCAAATTTGAGAAATGACCTGGAATAGTCGGAGCAATCATGGTCCCGTTCGGCAAAAAACTTGGCAGGACCCTCCTGAAAAAGGATCATGAGACTCGGCGAGGCCTTTCTGGGTGAACCAGCAGAATAAGCGTGCATGCAGCAGTAGGATCATCATTATCACCATCAGTGCTCCGCAGTCAAACGCATGTACACGTGTGTATGTGTGGTACACGCTAGAAGGCCGCGCGTACACGCATTGCTAACTGCGCAAAGAGTTTGCTAATTGGTTCCGCGCCCCAGGCATTGCTCGTTACTTGGAATCATCTCAACGAGCTGAGCTTCGTTAATTATGAGAGGGAATTCGGTGTGGGATGGGGCCGATGGGATTGCTGGGCAGACCGCCCTGATTCAGTACTCCCCCCCCAGCCGGGATTTGAACTCTCACCTCGACCCAGCAATAAGTCGACTCAGACTAAAACATATTTTGTGGGCAGTTAAAGACAGTCAGGAGAATGTGGTTCTAGTGGCGACGTTATTAAACTAACTAAAACCACTTTTTATGTTTTGCTTTATTTCACCAGGTAAGGCCCACTGGGCTATATTTGTTCCATTTTAGAAGCGACCTGGCCACTAATGATAGCTCAATCGAGTGGCTGATCATGTGGAAATGTATAGCAGCCAAATGCTCTAAAGGTGTGTTTATAAATGTGGAGGGAAACTGGAGAAAAATTCAAATGACCACTGAGAGAGAGAGATGCAAACTCAAAATATACAGACATCAGGGTTTGGATCACACCCACGACCTCCTGTATACCAGGCGAGGTAGTTAACATCGCCACCGTGGCATCCCACCTTACTAGGTGCTCGCTAACATGCCAGGACTGGTCAACACACTTTTTCTGGCATAACGTATTCCAACGGGTTTAAGGTAATTTTGGGGTGCTGATTCCAAATCTGGCGTCAGTTTTCGTCTATCACATCAGGTTTTTGAGATATCAAATATTGCATTTTCAATAAAAACCGCAGAAGAAAAATATTAAATAAATGTGGATATATTTCGATTTAAAGCTTTCGTGACTGCAGGGATTCATCTTCTTGGTTCTTTCGGTAAAGTCACGTAGAAGGGAAGTAATACAAAAATAAAAATAAAACATAATAAAACAATTCTCACGACGTTTCGGCCACAACGCAAGCAGCCGTCCTCAGGTTGCTTGCGTTGTGGCCGAAACGTCGTGAGAATTGTTTTATTATGTTTTATTTTAATGTTTTTATTACTTCCCTTCTACGTGACTTTACCGAAAGAACCAAGAAAATGTGGATATCTCCATAAAATGATGTTATAAACACACAATCCTAAAAATACACCGCCATATTTTAACACTAAAGCAGTCACTGACTCGCAACAACTTGCAATCATAAGTGACAGCTAATTTCGGGTAAAATCAATGAAAATGGGGTATGCCGATAACATAAAAATGATGTGATAGAGCAAATCTGAGATCAGATTTGGAATCAGCACCCTGAAATTAGTCTAGAACAGCTGCAAAAGTCCAGGCCAGAATTTTGTTTTTTTTGTTGACCAGTGTAGTCTGTAAAGCCGAATTGGGGATCCGTCTCACGTGTTCCCGTGTATTTGTTTTTTTATATTTACAGATGTTTATTTATGGTTGCCGAGCGCAGGTCCAAAAGTTCAACATTCCAACCGGCCCACAATAAACAGCACAATAAAAAGTTGTAAGCGACGAGTTGTGATCGGGAATACGTTTTGTCGACTTGGGCTAGGTTCTATAAGAACTTGAGAACAGGAGACGATGGGAAGGAACTCTGCAAGGTGGGAATCCGTGCGAGGGAATAAGCAGAAATAAAAGAGTGCAATTCACCTCCGGCACGGCTGTTGAGTGAATGAAAGCGTGAGCGGGTGTGGTTTGACCTGCAGTGCGCTGGTTGAAGTGGGGATTGCATGAAACGTCAGTCTGTTGGACCAGAGTTCCCCCAAATGGGTATAGAAACGAAATGAGTGACGTTCACAATGAACAGCCTCACCATGGCACAAGAGTTATACAAGACTGATAATGAGGAGACGGCTGTCAGTGAATGAGTGACTCGGGGTGAATCTTAAGCATGCGTGTAAATTGAGTTTATTCTAAAGGTTACGCACACAATCCGGTCGAGCCAGTTTGCCCTGCTATTTTACAAGTGGAGACCTCGTGGTGCCGTGACCCCAGCATAGAATCAACAACGCGTTGGGGGGGGCAGCGGTGGCGCAATGATTAGCGCACCACGCCTAACCCGGCTAAACCTACACCTTAGTGACCGCCGGCGCGTCTCTCACGGTTAATTCGCACACCGCGGTGATATAACCGGGGCGGCCCAGCAGACGCCGAACCGCGAAACTCTGCCACGAGCGGCGAACTCGCGACCTGCTTGCGCCACGTCGCGACCTGCGCACCACGCGCGGTGCGTGTGTGCGTGCGCACGGTATCAAGCATGCATACTCTTAGGTTTTTTCGGTAAAGTCACGTACATTTTTTTATAATCAATAAATCAATTAAATAACGACGTTTCGGAGGCAACACAAGCTTCCTTCATTATTTTTTTACCTACGTGACTTTACCGAAAAAAACCTAAGAGTATGAATCCTTGCAGTCACGAAAGCTTCGAATCTAGAATCAAGCATGCAGTTGTTGAGCACGCGTGACGATGATCGTGTAGTGAGCACGCGGCCGTGAGCGGCTACCGCCAATCATTCCGAACTACCCAGGTGCATCGTCCCCCCCCCCTCCGCCTGCCGAATACCTTCCCCCCCCCCAGCCGTGGTAGATATGAAGCCGTCCAGGAATGAAGACCGACAGAACCGTGCCCCCTGGACCAAGCGCCGTCGCGATTGGCGAGCGCCGATTTGAAGGCTGGTAGGGGGGCACGAGGTAGTTGGAGTTGGAGGCGTCGCGTCAACTCCACCGCTGGGGGTGTTCGTGATGCCCAACGCAACCCCCATGCACGCAGCAGCAGCAGGTGGATTTAGTTTTGGGCTGAGTCGACCTAAAGGCGACCCGAGCAATGTTTGTAAAATAATTCGCTGTTAGTCAAGGCGCGACCAAAACGCCAATAATCCCTGACGCTGATGTAGACCCCGACATTCACTACGAACGATAACTCCAGCCGTCAATCCGTCTTGCTCTGCATCTCCCAGGTCTGCGAATCTAGATAGTTTTTTAATGTCTATATCGTTGCGTTATTGTTTTAAATGGACGTGTTGAAACAGGCAAAAGTTAATCTATTAGTCAATGCTTGCGTCACTGCCCTGCTTGCGCTTAGGCCCAGTTGGTACGGTCCAGGTCAAGAAGAGGGGACATTCATCATTAAGTCTTTCCTCCTGATGACGATCGCTTGTGTTGTGATCGAAACGTCGTGAGTTTTTGGTTTTTATTTTCATTTTATTTTAAATTTTCTATTTACGTGACTTTACCGAAAGAACCAAATAATATGGATTCCCACAGTAATTTCTTTAAATGTCCAGCCCTGCCCATGACCCCAATCTCGATGGACTTTGGTAGAGATTCACGTGAAGACAAGTAGGCTTATTGAGGCCCACAGACTTACACAGATTCGTACAATACCTACTATAATCACCCAGGAATGTCCTTGACGCTCGTGACGTCACTCCACATCGACGATCCCTCCTCATTAATATTCATTAAATGGATGACGTCCTCCAAATGGACCCCCCCCCCACCATTCATTCATAATCCTGAGTGGGTGACGTCACTCAATAAGAGTACTCACCCCCCCGACTAATAATCATGAGCGAGTGACGTCACTCCACGAGGGGCTGAGGCGCCTCCTCCCCCCTCCTCGGCGTCAACTCACAACCCTCACTACAAAGGCAGAACCCTCACGTCACGCGATCTCCGTAACGCTGTTGAGACATAGAAGTAAAAAGGACGTCATGGTGAACAAGGGATTATAACCTTAAAATGAGCTAAGTCTGTGTCACCGCGCCCTTACAAATCGCACACGAATTAAAGCAATGGATATCACGTCGCGGTCTGCTTTTTGCTTGCAAGTTTCAGATTTGCTGCAATACACCTGTCCTTGGACGGTCAAAAGGCGAGTTTACATAGATTACCTCTAGACTCGAAGGCTTACAGAGAGACAGACAAACAGCATTATGTAGAGACCCACAGACCACCGTATGAGATCCAGAAACTCTCTCAGAAACCCGTGTTCATTCATTGCATTCTTTGTTACAATGTCACGTACTGTTTGCCCAAATGTGGCCTGTGCTTTAAACAAATAAACATATGCAGTGTCCGTTAAAAAAAACGGCTGTGGAATTTAAGCAGGATTGTTGTCGGAAGAATATCCATTTTACACAAAACACAGCCGCCTCCTGTGGTCTGTCAATTCAGAGCAAAGTGTGAAACCTCCTGCAATGCTACAGAGGGATTGCCAATGTTCCACCAAGTCTCACACTGTGCCTGCCCCCCCGACCAAAATGATTTTGTTCCATTGCTTCCGACCCAACCCGCAAAGCACAGCACAATATCCCGCACCAGCCCCAACCTGAACCCCAACCCTAAGCCGCATTTCTAGTAAGGTGGGGGCCATGGTGGCGAGATGTTAACTCCCTCGCCTGGTATGCAGGAGGTCGTGAGTTCGATCCCGACCCTAACGCCTGTTGTATATTTGGAGTTTGTGCGTCTCTCTCCCCGTGGTCTCCTGGTCCTCCGGATTTTCCCTCCACGTTTAGAAGCATGCGTGTACGAGTATTTGGCGGCTATACATTTTCACACAATAAGCTACTTCGTTGAATTATCATTTGTTGCTATACAACTCAGTGGGCCTGAACTAGAAAATATAGCCCCTAACCCTGCCCTATTTCCAGGCCTACCTAATATTACCTTACTCCTATACCACACTCCCAATCTCAACTGTAATCTTCCAACCATACCACTAACCCCAATTTATAACGCTAACCGACAAAAACCTATGCCACACCCTAACCCAACCCTCATCCCAATCCCAATCCAGAACTCTAAAAACAATCCTAATTCACACTCGAACCCACACCCCAATCACACTCGAACCCACACCCAAATTCACACTCTAACCCCCACCGTAATGTACATTAACTCATACCCGAATCCCAGCTATCAACCCAATCGCCAAACTTAGCCCGAAGCCGAATGAGCTCCCTGTGCCAGGAATGACACGGGTATCTGGCTATTCAAGTTCATTCACTTGAACTTCAAAGCTGCGGGCCAGACGCGGGAAGTGTTGTCACGCTGCGTGTGTCGTGGTAATGCAATGCTTTTGCGCACTGTGCTACAAACCCGGTGACTCGAATTCGATTCCCGCTCAAGGCCAATGTGGGCGACGAATATCTGAACCGGTTTCAGAGTCCTCCCCAAGGTCGACCCAGCCTGATAAATGTTCCCAGCGCGGAGTGTAAACATCAGCATTGGACAGATTATGGGTAATTTTTGGCCACTCACCACCCCCTCCTCGTGTACCGGTCCGACGTTCCCAGGTGTTCACCAACAGCACTTTCCCCAACAGTCTCAAGTTCAAGTTCATTTATTAGGTATAGCCCTGTGAGCCATTCGGCTCTTGAATCGGGTGCAACCGCAACAAACAAAAAAACATGAACAAAAAACATCTTAAAGTGAATATGTGAGTAAGTGCAAACAGAAAATCCAAGAAAAGACAGCAAAATATTGCAGAAAAAAACCGTACACCAACGATGTGTGCAAAAATCCCAGTGGGATGCAAGTCAAACAACAAAGGCTACACGTGGGGAGGGGGATCTTTGTCCTTAGTATGTACGCATCACCCGCACAATGGCTCCAAACGCGTTTCGTTCGTTTTCGAGGTGGAGTAGCAGAGCTGGGCATGTTTCGTGAATTATTACTACGCAAAACACCACTGCACGGCATGGTAATCATTTTACTGAGTTGCTTGGCTGTGCCGCAATGAATGGGCCTCACGGCTTTCGGTGCGGGACTCTTGCCCTATAAACATCGGGCAGCCCAGCGGCATTATTTTAATAACAGGCAGCAACCCTCCTTATGAATCTCAGAGAAGTCAAAAACCGTCCCTGGTTTTTGATACTTCAACGCTGCCGCTGGAAGACGTGTGTTCAGAAGGTCGCTCAGCTGATGGGCCGACACGACATTGTCTGTACACGGCGCAGTATACAACAAATGCTGGGTCAGTGGCCAGCGTTTGTGCACATTTAAAACACGTGGAGTTCTACAGAATATATGACGCTCCGGAAAGGAAGACACATTCCTAAACTTGCGCACGGTATTCAATAAGCGGTTACACACACCCAGCAACAATAAAGATCCGCCGTGTAGCCTTAACAGACTCTTGTGGCAAGTGCTGTTAGCGAGCACCTATAAAGGCCGGCACGGCACACGAGGGGGTGGGTGGCCAGCACCACGCACGGCCAGCACCACGCACGGCCACCTGTCTCCCCAGTGGCGATGTTTATAAAACCACACCAGGTACTCATTTGAGGCCGAGTCGACCTAGGGTAGGGCCCAGGACCGGTTAAAATAATCGTCACCGACTGGCGTTGTCCGTGAGCGGGAATCGAACCCGGGTCGCCGGGTTTGCCGTGCGGCACTTTAACCGCAACGCACGCACACACACACACACCGGGTTATCAGACGCACCCCCAAACTATTGCTTTCAAATACAAGGGCGGCGGTGGGGAGTGGGTAAGGTGTGAACGCGAGTGCAATAATCTGGAGAATGCGGTGATTTGTCCTGCAATAGCTACGTTGAATGAAACATATGCACACTACCTCGGGCATGTCAGTACTGAACAGGGCGTGGAAATAATACACAATGACGATGGCAAACACCGCTTCGGAGTACACCTGTAACTAAAGCTGGCACCCGTCCGGGCCCACAGTCGCTGTGGCCCTGATCCGCAAAGTCTAAAGTTCCTCGTTTTTTCATTGCCAACCAACAACACCATGACTCCCCCCCCCCTCCTCCTCCTGCATCCCCCCGAATAAATACAACATCGCCACCCATGATCGTAGCAATATCGATCGAGACGCGCTGTTACTTGTTTTACATCTCACTCCGCTTATGAACCAAGAGCTAACAGCGGTAAAAGGATGAGTAACGCACCACGAAATCAGCGGAGAGGTGAAATCTGCGTGCGTCCCAAAATGCAAGCCGTCATTTTCCGAGCGGGTGGCGCGCCCGTTGCCCGGCAAACCCGAGAGCTCCGCCAGCCCCCTCGGCGGTCAGAGCGAGCGGACCCCGCAAATCGGAAGGTTGCCAGTTCCAATCCAGGTTGGGGGGGGAGCGGAGGGGGCGGCGGGGGTGGGGGATCTTTATTCATTAACCATTATCCCTATAGGGTCGATACAAAAAAATTGGCACTACACCGTTGTGGTTAATTCAACAGTGAGTGAATGTGGAATTTACACCGTTGGCTCAGGGCTGTAAACGGGGTGCGAGCAGCAACGCCTCAATGCTAGCTCGAAGAGAGAATCACCTTGGCTTTTGATGGGGCCCTCTCGGCAAAAGGAGGCCGGTTTGTGCAAACTGTTGAATCATACACGAAGACAAAGAACCCCCGTATAGCCTTGACAGTGTCTTGAGGCAAGTGCTGTTAGAAAGTAAACATCTTACACACAGATAGACATTTGTGACAGCGTAATAATGATTGTATCTCGTCTGAGAGTACGCCCGTGGAGGAGATGGAGCGATGAGATCACTTCTAGTGCCGAGTGGATCGTGAGCGGTGGCGGCGGTTTAGCGAGGCTTTCATCCAGCAGTGGATTGACCATGGCTGATGAAAGCGATAAACAATGATTTTCAAACCTTTACTGGTAATTATTGTTGATGCTGGGGGTGGGGGGGGGGGCACAGAGGTGGAGATGGTGAGGAGGTGCTGAGGGGGTGGGACACGAGGTTATCTACGGCCAGGAATCGAACTTGGGTCGCCGGCTATCCATCGCAGTGCGCCAACCCGCTGCGCCACCGCTCAACCACACTTTGTGCGCGCGCGCGAGCGTGTTGAATGCAACTCGGATTTCTGGCGTTTATTTATCGCGTCGCGATAATTTGTGCCGAGACGGCCGTTGATTAAGATTAAAGGCAGCGACGAAATTGATTTGAGAGGGGGAGTGACCGCCCATTGATTGGCCTGACCCCGCTGGTATCAGTACGACCATTGGAGGGGCACAGGTGAGCAAGCTTTTACAGGGAAGGCCCGTCTCACACACACACGCACACACACGCACACACACACACACGCACACACACACGCACACACACACGCACACACGCACGCACACACGCACACACACGCACACACGCACACACGCACACACACACGCACACACGCACACACACACGCACACACACACGCACACAGACAAGATCCCCACCCACCACTCCGCATCGCCTGCACAGAGGCTGATGGGGCAAGTGCCCCATCAGCCTTTCGTGACTGCAAGGATTCATACTCTTAGGTTTTTTTCGGTAAAGTCACGTGGGTAAAAAATTAAAATAAAATTAATGAAAGTAAAATAAAAATCACGACGTTTCGGAGGCAACACAAGCTTTCGTCTTCAGGTGGAACCGTCACAGCACGCTTGCTGTATCAATTAATTTTAATTTATTTTTGTTATTTTTTTACCTACGTGACTTTACCGAAAAAACCTAAGAGTATGGGGCAAGCGCTGTCAGCGAGCGCACGTAAAGGTTGCCGCGGCGCTGTACAATTGCGGGGGAGGGGGGTTAGGTGTGGGGGGAAAACATGGACATTGACTGAGAAAATGGAACAGAAGTGATTCTATCGGACAAAGACAAAGATCCCCCGTATAGCCTAAGCAGACTGTCGGGGCAAGTGCTGTTAGCGAGCACCTATAAAGGCCGGCGACACCACACGAGGGGGTGGGGTGGCCAACAACACGCCCGGCCGCCTTTGTCTCCCTAGCGGCAATGTTTACACACCGCACCAGGTACTCATTTGCGGCTGAGTCGTCACTGGGTGTTGGCCGTGAGCGGGAATCGAACTCGGGCCATTGGGTTCTTAGCGCAGTGCGCCAACCGCTACACTACTGCCGCTTTCGATAGAGCAGACACGCACACGTGCAATGCAATGCAACACGTTCGATTATAACAACACCGTGGCCTTAAAAAGGATTCCTACGTGTGTGACGACTTCACATTCACCAGCACAGGAGTTTCCCACGCGGGTGTGTGTGTGTGCGTAACGACATGGATATTGACTGAGAAAACGGAACAGATGTGATTCTATGCAACACACACACGCAACGCAAAAACACGTTTGATAATAACACCGTGGCCTTAACAAGGAAGACACACATTTTAGGTAACGTGTCCGGTAATGGCCCTGGCTTCGTAGCAAGTGCAGAGAGGCCAGAGGAATGTATCTTCTCATACTTCATTCTCATACGGAACGAATCAATTAATGCACCGCGAGTCAAATAATCGCTTTTTAACATCACATTATCTACATCAGATAATTACGTATTGTCCGGGGTGATAAGAGAAGACCAAACTTGGGCTCAGTTTCAATCAAGGTCTAAAAATCTGGTCATGCACAGCTATCGGATTATAAGACACTTTCAAATAAAAGGGGAAGAGTGAAATGCATCTTATCATCAACAGAATACTGAGTAGTGCAATTTCCAACCACTGCTGAAAATCGTTCAAAGCAACATTGGCATTACGTTGCATCTGTCGACCAAAAGTCAATGGCAGATGGGACGCTATTAATATGGACATTACGTTATTAATTTGTTTTCTTGTTTCGAGTCCATACATTGACGAGCATCTGGATGCGAGCTGTGAATGCGTGCACCGTGTTTGTACACACAAACACCCATTGGTACAACAACAATAACAGCACAGCCAGAGACTAAAGCACCTTCAGGGTTTTTTGTTGTGTTCAGCGTTATCGCTCAAGGCTCACAGTGTTGAGATTCTAGATTTGAAGCTTTCGTGACTGCAAGGATTCATACTCTTTGGTTTTTTTAGGTAAAGTAGATGTACATTAGTTTGGCTCCATGAACCTTAAGCAACAAATAATGCATTCTAAGAATCTTTAACCTACTCTTTGTTTATTTCGGTAAAGTCTCTTTACCGAATAATGCAATAGAATGCATTATTTGTTGCTTAAGGTTCATGGAGCCAAACTAACGTACATCTACAAGGTGATCACGGTTCCGTGCGAATACGTCTCCCCATCCACCTGCATGTACGCACATTCAACTTCTTTCGCACCGTACGTAGCCAACCGTGCGAATTGTGGAGGTGCAGGGGGGGGGGACAAGATACCGAATACAAAAAGTAGTCAAAGAAATTAGTTTTCCATCTACCTTGGACCTCAACAAACATCCCTCACCACTCATCTTCTTGGTTCTTTCGGTAAAGTCACGTAGAAGAGAAATAATAAAATAATAAAATAACAATATTTAATAATTCTCACGACGTTTCGGCCACAACGCAAGCAGCCGTCCTCAGGTGAAGAACAGGTCTGTTGGAAAGACGGCGTCTGAATGTCTTTCCGACAGACCTGTTCTTCACCTGAGGACGGCTGCTTGCATTGTGGCCGAAACGTCTTGAGAATTGTATTTTATTGTTTTATTTGTATTATTTTATTATTTCCCTTCTACGTGACTTTACCGAAAGAACCAAGAAGATGAATCCCTGCAGTCACGAAAGCTTTAAATCGAAATAAATCCCTCACCACTGGTTGAAGTCACCTCAGCAGGCCCTTACGGGACCCCCACCTGCCAAACCTGCAACGGTGCAACTCCAACGCTGATGATGAAGCTTGGAAAGCCAAATGCAGCTGCACAAGAAGTCACAAACGGGAAAGGCCCAAGACCCCAACACAAACGATTCCTGGATTGTATCTTCCACGAAGCTTTTGGGGCCACAGCCCCTAAACCACACCTGCACACAAACCGTGGCACCAGCAGATGCAGATGTTCGATGCACAAACGGAAATAAAAAACTAAAACTCTCTCCTGTGTGCGACTGTAGTCACCCAAAGCAGAACCATGGAAAGTATGACCAATCATTGGTCGATTCACAAACATTAAGGTGGCATCATTACAGCGGCACGCCGACTCTGAAGGGGGGAGAAAGACTTGTATAGCTCAGAGTATTTCTCCAGGAGAAAAAAATATTCCGGACAATGTAAAATTATAATTGTTGCTATACATCAACATCAGGCATGCGAGTAGGTGATCTTGCTTGAGGTTTATAGAGTCAAACTATAGCAGCTTAAGGATTATCAGGGTCCAGTGTTATTGTGCGTGACTCACAGAACCAGGCTACGGTACATGTAGGCTTATTAGGGCTCATTGTTATTGCAGCGGAGATGCTGCGTAATGAACAGGGAGGGAGAGATATTGTTCGGGTTGGGGTGGGGGGTCCAATTTCATCCCTTGCACCAGGTCCCATGACAACCGTGCGAGGCCACTACCCCCCCAAGGCTGCGTGCCCCCCCCCCCCGGCCACTGCCCCTCCCCAGGCGACTGCCCCCCAAGTCACTGCCCCCCCCCCGGTCACGTGCCCCCCCCAAGGCGACTGCCCCCCAGGCGACTGCCCCCCAGGCCACTACCCCCCAGGCCGCGTGCCCCCCCCCCCCCGGTCACGTGCCCCCCCCCCCCCCCCCCGGTCACGTGCCCCCCCCCCCGGTCACGTGCTCCCCCCCCCCCCGGTCACGTGCTCCCCCCCCCCAGGTCACGTGCTCGAGATTGGATCTCGTGCGTTTCAGCTCGCGGCGAGCCCAGCCACAGGACGATTGCCACGGACGCACGGGCGTCCAGGCTGATTTGGGTTGGGGGGAGGGAGGGAGACAAAGGCGGGATGTAAATTTTGTGACGCTAATTACTGAGCCTACAGACGCGGAGGGTGGGGGCGGGAGGGGGCCGTTGATTTCCACAAATAGGCGCGAGCGCGTGGTTGTGATGGGACATCTGTCAACAATTAGGAGGCAAACAACCTCAACACGTTCACATCAGTTTACGTGAATGAGCCCATGACCAAACAAAACCGCATTGTGGCCCCCATATCGTCACATCACCGAAGGCTAAGCAGCGGTTTGGCCTGGTCAGCACTTGGATGGGTGCCCGTCAGGGCTTGCCAGGTGTTGTAGGTCGGTGTGAGAGCAGAGTGAGACTCTGCCGTGGATATACCCTTGTGAAGAAAAAATAAATGTAATCTTGATTTGAAACTTGTGACTGCGGGACTCCATATTATTTGGTTCTTTCGGTAAAGTCACGTGGGTAGAAAAATTAAATAAAACATTTAGTAGTAAAAAGAATTACGTACTAATCGTCTCAATCATATTATCCATTTTCATACTAATCACAATCATTATGAGGACAATTATAATTGACTAGCCTTTTGCCTGTCCAAGGACGGGTGTATTGCAGCAAATCTGAAACTTGCAAGCGAAAAGCACAGACCGCCACGTGACATTCATTGCATCAATTCGTGTGCACTTTGTAAGGGCGCGGTGACACAGACCTATTTCATTTAAAGGTTATAATCCCTTGTGCATCATGACGTCCTTTTTACTTCTATGTCTCAACAGCGTTACGGAGATCACGTGACGTGAGGGTTCTACCTTTGTAGTGAGGGTTGTGAGTTCACGCCGAGGAGGGGAGAGGAGGCGCCTCTGTCCCCCATGTGGAGTGACGTCAGCCGCTAATTATTATTAATGAGGGGGGATGTTCGATGTGGAGTGATGTCGCCTGCTCATGATTATTAATGAGGGGGGAGGGTGCCCCATGTGGAGTGACGTCACATGTTCATGATTATTAATGAGGGGTGGGGGGGGGTGTCCATTTGGAGGACGTCACCTGCTCATGTATATTAAAGAGTGGGGCTGGTCGATGTGGAGTGACGTCACGAGCGTTAAGGACATACCTGGGTGATTATAGTAGGTATTAAATGATGGTTGTCTGAGTACACATGTTTCTTAAGGAAACTTGGCACCACAGATGGGATTCTACGTTGACTTGGGAGCTTTGTATCAAGGTCCGGAGGTTGGCTCAGTGCGCCCGAGACCCCCCCCCCTCCCCCCCTATTCCAGAGCGCTACATTCTACTGATGAGCTGTATGCACAACCAGACACGACTCAAGGCCAATGATACAACAACAAAAACTCCCGTTACCTCGGAGAAAGGAGGAGAGGTGGATGACCCGAGAGAGGAGGGTACAGATTGATGAACCAGCTGTGACGACCACAGCAGCCACGGGACTCCAGACCAAACAAACCTCAAGTACCCTCATCACCGAAAACACAAGGAGAGAGAGTGAAGGTCAAGCTGTGGAGGTCTGGTAAACTTGTAAGGTCTCCATTGTCTCACAAGACACACAGAGATAATATACATCCAATAAGAAAACGCATTATTAATTGACGATAGGTTTTTCCCCTTTTTTCTGGCAACAAAACAGGTGTTAAGATGTTAAAACACCAAACTGAAACTTTTTACAGGGAATCATGTCTGTATCAACCACAATGCTTGTGGTCAGAATGCAAACAAAAAAAACACTCTGAAAATATGCATTGTCCTTGAAACCGATTGTGCCACACCAAATACAGCTTTCTTTTGAGCCTCGTCTCAAACGGTGTATATTATCAACAATGCATATATTATCAGAGTATGTTTTTTGTTTGCATTCTGATCACAAGCATAGTGGTTAACGCAGACTCGATTCCTTGTAAAAAGTTTCAGTTTGGTGTTTAAACATCTTAACACCTGCTTAGTTGCCAGAAAAAAGAGGGAAAAACCTATAGTCAATTAATAATGCGTTTTCTTATTGGATGTATTTTCTCTCTGTGTGTCTTGTGAGACAATGGAGACCTTACAAGTTTACCAGATCATATTTTGGTACTGACAAAGGAAGTCCCATGATGCATTAGAGTATTAACGCTTACACATCAGCCCGTCCATACAATGAGTAGATCAGTGGGCTACGTTAAGAGGAGAAGCAGGAGAAGAAACGGGGGTGGGGGGGGGGGGTTGGAGGAGGAGGGCTGAGGCTCCGGAGCACAGAAAGCGCATGGAGGGGGGGCCAGAGAGCCAGAGGCAACCCCGATGTTCACGTCGGCCGGGTAGCGTGCGCTCCCGTGAGCCAACGCGCGCTCCTGTGCTGATGAGGCAGCCCTCGACAGAAGTTGTGCACTGCGCGAGAACGGCTGAGACGCCGAGTTAACCACTCAGGAGGTGTTAGTGGCGAAGCAGTGGGGGTGGTAGTGTAAAACTAGTGGAGATGTTAAAAGCATTTTTTTATATGCAGTTGCCGACTAATATAGTGCCGATATGAACGGCAAGTGAGATTAGGGAGACTCAAAGTGAGTGTTGCAGAAGAAATATTGGCGACGAAAGATAATAAATGTGTGCTTACTGGAGAAAGGAAAGTTATTGCACCTAACTGCGCTACAAAGGTCACGTGGTGTGGATGACACGAGCTCGTGACTAAGCCAACAAGCCCATGAACAGTCATCACGGTGAAGACACGTTCATACATCGGACATTGAAGAAAGATAAAACATCGTTTAACACGTCGTCAAAATCCGACCACACCTGGCAAGCCACCTGGCTGATGCCGTGTCATCACCCATCGCGCTGTTCGAGAGACGGTGTGTCTGTGTGTGTGTGTGCGTGTGTGTGTGCGACGACTTCACATTCACTAGCACGGAAGATGACCACCTCGCCTGCCGTGGCCACCGTCTCGCCGCCAACGCGAGACCCGTCTGCTGCAGACTGATGGCTGATGACAATTCCCATTGTTGCGTTGTTTGCCTCATCATGAACATATATTGTGGACACTGGGGTGATGCCATATTGTGGGCACTGGGTGATGCCATATTGTGGACACTGGGGTGATGCCATATTGTGGGCACTGGGATGATGCCATATAATGTGGACATTGGGATGATGCCATATTGTGGACATTGGGATGATGCCATATTGTGGACATTGGGGTGATGCCATATTGTGGACACTGGGTGATTCCATATTGTGGACACTGGGATGATGCCATATTGTGGGCACTGGGGTGATGCCATATTGTGGACACTGGGATGATGCCATATTGTGGGCACTGGGTGATGCCATATTGTGGACACTGGGATGATGCCATATTGTGGGCACTGGATGATGCCATATTGTGGACACTGGGATGATGCCATATTGTGGGCACTGGGATGATGCCATATTGTGGGCACTGGGTGATTCCATATTGTAGACACTGGGATGATGCCATATTGTGGACACTGGGATGATGCCATATTGTGGACACTGGGATGATGCCATATTGTGGACACTGGGATGATGCCATATTGTGGACACTGGGATGATGCCATATTGTGGGCACTGGGTGATGCCATATTGTGGACACTGGGGTGATGCCATATTGAGGCCACTGGGTGATGCCATATATTGAGGCCACTAGGGGATGCCATATATTGTGGGCACTGGGGTGATGCCATATAGTGTGGACACTGGGATGATGCCATATTGAGGCCACTGGGTGATGCCATATTGTGGGCAGTGGGGTGATGCCATATATTGTGGGCACTGGGGTGATGCCATATAATGTGGGCACTGGGGTGATGCCATATATTGGGTGATGCCCTTAAAACCCAAATTCTGAATTAAGTCATTGATCGATTTTGTTTGTATTTGTGTGCAGTATTCTTTGGACCGAGTGTAAGTTTCATATTTAATAACTGGTGCTCTCATTATTAATAATTAAGTGACTTGTTCGCATTAAATTATGTCTGTTGGGTAAGAAATCCGTGCGTTACGTGCTAGTTATATAAAAACCCAGCAATAAGGTTGGATTCTGCTATTGTCTATCATGAATCAATCTTACCCGAGACCAGGGGTCAGCAGACAAAACAACAGGAAGATCAATTTTTTGTCGAATTCGGTAAAAAAAACAATATTTCAAGAGCCACAACGCAATGTAAATATGAGACACTGGTCCTTAATAAATTATGTCACGAAGCATGCGGCTCTGGGGGTTTCCGACCCCTGCCCTAGACAAATAAATGATAGAGACCTGCCAAAACTACATTTCCCCTCGTGTACTGCACCGGTGGGGTTTTTCTCCGGGTTCTACAGCCTTTTCCTCCCATACAAACTCTCATCAAGTGGAATTCTTGACCGAGCAGACAAATGCAGCAGGACCCTTCCTGATAGAGTCTTGAGACTCTACGAGGATTTGCTGAGTAAATATCTGGCATTAAAGTAGTATTATTATCATTTTGGCCGATGTGAGACTGATGCCAGCGGTCGTATTCAGGGCTGTTTGGTCTGGAGGCGTCGCGTTTAAACAGCGAGTGTGTTGAATTAAAATGTAAAACAGTATATATTCAGAGACTCGTCTCGGGTGATATAGATCCTTACCACCCATGACACGGCAGGTCAGGCCGTCCTGCATTTCGCGATAGCACCAATTACTGCAATTATTGTTCACGGAATCAAAACCAAAATAGAACAGGGGCTCACGTGTCACGGGCAGGAGCCCCCACCCCTCCACCCCTCCCTCCCCGCCCCCCATCCTCCATCACCCACCCCTCCCCCCCTACCCCCTCCCCACCCGCTCGTGATTGGACGGTGATCTCGAGTGCTGTGAATGCAAATCGCTTTTATAAATCACCGGCTGGATTTGTCCACCGTCAACATTACCCGCGTCGGCGTTCACCGTGTGTGCTGCGCGCCTCCCCGCACGACACGACGTCCGACGTTTCGCTCCACGTGCCGGGATCTTCTTCGGTTCCTTAACAATCTCCCAGCGCGACTCATCCTGTCGCCTTTGGCTTCATCGGCATCTAAAGCTCCCCCCCCAGCACGTGATGCGCAACGTCGGACGTGGTGGCGAACAAGGCAGCCCTGCAGCGCGATATCACCTGCCCCCATCCAGCAGGTCTCACGCTGGCACAAGTACAAATCTCACGTCGCGCTAGGAGAGAATTCTGCACTTGTACCGCGCGCCCTCAATACACACACAGTCCGCTTCTCCCACAACGCCGCGTGGTTTTCACAACGCGAATTGGATATATAACGCGATGAATGTATTAGGCAACACGTGTTTTATAACGCGGATGGTGAAGTGGAAATAACGCAATCGAGTGAACGGAAACTACGTCGCGCGGGTAGGAATAAGCGGTCAAGAACGCGGTTGCCTCGAACGTAGCATCATCACACAAGGCATCGGGATGCTGCTGGATGCTTTGAGATGCTTCCTACGCGCCCCAATCTTTGTTCCGCCTGCGTACGCATCTCACGTGTTTTCGCGGACTGTGCTTTACCCTATATTATACATTTTCACGCTATTTTTCCTATAACGCGGCGTTCTTCAGGAACGCAACACCGCGCTATCGGAGAACAAGAACTGTAGATATCGATTTCTGCCTCCGTCACGGTGTCTGTATAATCCCTGGCTCAGCGCAGCAGTGCAACGCCGCCACAAGCGGTAGGCAAATTGTAAGAATAAAAAAATAAAAAAAATTTTAATGCCCAGGAAGTTAACTTACATGCGGTAACGCATTGAACGTTCAATGCGGCATGTTATCGTATTTCCAATTAGAAATGAGAGAAATTGCCCCGCTTAGATTCGTGGAAGAAAAACACAGATATCTTCATTGTTATTCGATGCAGTGTAAAATAAAATATTGGCCGTGCTCATTTAATTAGTACTCATTCACGATAATAATAATCTTCAGCGTTTTGTGAATCTACTGGTGGATGAAGGCCCTGCCCACGCTGCTGTCAGTCATTGGGGGGGGGGGGGGTTATTTGACCATACTTCACCACGCTGGTCACTGCAAGGCGTGTCTAAGGGAGAGCAGGACCGATCCAGGTTTCGCCGTGTCACAACGCCGCCGTACATCGCTTTTAAATCCTGACAGGTTTCTCTGCCATCAAACCGACATGTGCCGTCATCCAAAATCTCCAAAGTCAAAAGTGATTCCTTGTCAAATGAGCTACGCACAGGCCTGAGTCAGTGGCGGCAATTCCTCATGACCTGCGGTCGGGGCCGAGTCTGCCCATGCGACAGCCACTGGACATCCGTGAAACTACCGGACATCTGTGGAAAAGAGCTCATCGGATTCCTCCAGCCTAAATAAATATTCTGATTCGGACTTCCCCCACGTTAGATGATCCTCTGGAGGGACCCCACTGTCTAAGCCAGGGGTCGGCAACCCAAATAACAAGAAGAGTCATTTCTTTCCAATTCGGTACAAAATTCAGTATTTCAAGAGCCGCAATGCATCTGAGTACATCGTACTCATCGTCAAGAAGCAGCCCGTAAAGAGCCGCATGCGGCTCCGGAGCCGTAGGTTGCCGACCCCTGGTCTAAGCGGAGTCAACCTCCCCCCCACCCCAACGAGCATGATTTGACCTCTCGCAACCATCCGATCGCTGGCCTGGCGCTCTATACCGCTCAGCCACCTGGCTCACAAACCCAACATTTTTCGGGTGTACAGTGTTCAACAAAACTTTCGCAAGAATGCAGAAAGGGATGCGGCCAGCCGTAATGGAGCGGCGAGGCTCCTGCTTAGGCATCGAGCGATCCTTGGGACGGGTAACGAACAAACTCGTCTAACTGGTCACGCGAAGACACACCACTGCATTCCGTAACAGAGGCAGTACAGCAAGTAGGCGACTCTCCCAACAGCACGCCTGTCAACCCATACGGTTTAACCCGTACTCTTAGTTCTTTCGGTAAAGTCACGTAGGTAAAAAATAACTAAGAGTATGAATCCTTGCAGTCACGAAAGCTTCAAATCTAGGTTTAACCCGTATTCTTGTACAGGGACATTGAGTTTTCAGGTCCATACGGCGTACAGCCGTTTTAATATGGGCAACATTTTTTTGGTCTATTTTATTTGTGTTTCTCCTTTGTGATGGGACTTTGTAGGATGAACGTTGAGATCTGCAAGGGGCACGGGGGTGACCAATAGGGTCTGAATTGGTCTGTAATAAGGTAGGCACTGGTAATGTGTTGACAGGTATGCAACAGTGTGATGGCATACGTGGCGACCAGATTTTTGTATTCAAATACCGGAGAAAATTGGAAACGAAGAGGACGAGCAGGGGCATGGAAGGAGATGAGAGAGGCGAGATAAGCCGTATATCTTCTGCGCACAATGAAGACGATGTTATCTCGTCCGTGGAAAAGTGCCCACGCGCTCAAAGCCACCAACCGCCCGTCGATTTTTTAAATCCTTTATATTAAGTTCGCTTGCTTGCTTGCTTGCTTACGACCGTGCAAACCTTTCGGTCGTTTTTTAACCCACTTCCCGTGATCCAATCGAGCTGACATTTTGCACACAGACTCGTTGTGCGGGACAATTAATGTTCGTGAAAAAAAATTCCAAAATTTTACACTGTTTAGGGAAAACAAATTAAATATTTAATTACCATTTGCTTAATACTGGCAGACAATCATCTGACCCATAGGTGGCAGCCATCTCAAGCCAGAAGACGAGAGGACTCTAGCCGCCACGCATATAAAGGATTTATAGTGGAAAACTTTGTTTTTACGGGTTATACTTATTTTTTCCTCCTCCTCGTCGACGGCGCTCCGGGCTGAACGGGGCTGCCCGCGGTGGTCACGGGCGAGGCCGTTTGCGCGCCACGTCGGGGAAACCTGGTGGGGTTCTTGCCAGGGGCGAGCCTTCGACGAAGGTGTCTCCCACCGTGTCTCCCCCCTCCCCCCCGAGGGAAAAGGGGACCGCCAACAATCCTGCTGCCTGGCGATTTCCCCCCCACCCCCCCTTCTGACACATTAAGCCGTCCGCCATGCGTACGTTATGTTGTGATTGTAATTTGTATTGTGTGTTGAACCTCTTTCGCGCCGTACGTAGCCAGCCGTGCCAATCGGAGGTGCGCGCGGGGGGGGGGACAACAACAAACTACGCACACAAGAAGCAGTTCGGCAGTTATATGATCGTCGGTTTACAAAAAACTATCGTTTCCCCGCAATCTTTTTGCATTACCTTTTCCGACTCCCGTGCCTCTGGTCGATGTTTTATGTCGGTTCAGGGCCACAAAACCTAGGGGGGGCTGAAGAGACTCAAACCGGTCTAAACCAGTGTAGAGTTTGCAATGCGTAGGCAAATCAGTGGATAGAATGTCATAATTTATCACGGCGAGACAAGGGCCCACGTGTTTGTTGTAAACGTTCATTAGCAAATAAGTAAGTTTCCCTTTGACATTGCATTGGCAGCAGTGGTGCACAAGCAACGCGCACCATCATTCATCAATAACACCGCACCCTAGAAAGGTGAAATAATACGCAAAAGGTGAAATAATATGCAGGGAGGGGCTGGGTGGGGAGGGAGGAGTTGGGTGGGGAGGGGAGGGTGGAGAGGGTGGGGAGGGGCTGGGTGGGGTAGGGTGGGGAGGGGCTGGTCACCCCGTGGTGCCCTTATAAAACTCAACGTTTAACCTACTCACGCCGGCTTGTGCCCGCCCTCACAGTCGGACATATTTGCGGAGTACACCACGCCACCGTTGACCCTGGCCATTGACCGAGCAACCCAACGTTCCTACCAGCTCCCTCCGTAGGAATGTGTTTTAGATTGTCGCCTATTATATATTTAAAAACATTTACCCTTTTAGCGGACAGTGCTGTTTCCCAAAATGTGTTGTGTTTTTTTACAATAAAGCACCTCTAATGGCATAGTCGCTTGATCTGTAAACACACACAACGTTCGTGTAACGTTGGCGTGTGGTTAAAACCATGTGGGGTGGGGGGGAAGGTTCCTTTACCGGGAGATTGTTCCACCTTGAACACGCATGGGAGTTCTGGTGTTACGTTTCGGCCTCACCTCGTGCAGCGAGCTCGGTTTTGATGTGTACACACAGATGCGAGTATAGCTGCAAGACAATGCACAACTTTGTGGTTTCGCATGGCAGTGTCTATATAGAAATTGCATCTCAAAAAGGCATTGTATAGCGACGGCAGGAATCATTATTTTTGCGGGACGGAAAACGACAGTCGCATAGGTGTCTATGTGTGCGAGCCTGTGGGTCCCGTCTCCGAGTCTTCGGATCTCTATGCGGGTTTATGCAATCCGATGTTAGTCCATACAATACAAATGTTCATGTGTATTGTACACGGCGTCTGCATGCTCCCCGCATCTGAACAGTGCCGGATTATCCTTGTAGCAAAAGTAGCTACATGTGCTACGGGCCCCGCACTTTCAAGGGCCCCACGCTAAATGTTTTCAATCAAGCTATAAATTCCGGTTCAGTGATTCTGCACTTGCTCTATTACTATAGTACTATACCGCATTCAACTTTTATGAACGACCGGGTGTTTAAGGTTAGCGATTTGTCGTATTATCTGGCTGTTTTGCAAATGAAAAAATACAATTACTTTACTATACTTACGTGTTTTTTATTTATTTAGGGCCCCTTTATAACATATGCGACAGGCCCTGCACTAGCTTAAGCCGGCACTGCATCTGAAAATGTTGCAGAGTAACAGCGGGGGACATGGGTAGACTTCCTGGGAAAGGTTTCAGAATCCCGGGTAGGCTGATGGACTAAAATGTAATTCTATTTTGGCCACGAAACAGAGCCCGATTTCATCGTCATGACTGCTACGTCCATGGACTTGCTCCACCCTAGATTCAGGACCTCCCTGCGGTCATATATTCCATCAAGATCGTTAAGACCTTTAGATTTGTGTGTCGGTATCCCGCGGTCGAGGCTTCACACTTGGGGGTGATTGTTGCCATTGCAATTGCGGCCACTTGAACTCTGGAACTCGTTGCCTTTCGAGGTCAGCACTTACGAGAGTTTGCATGAAAAACACAAAATGAAGCGAGCCAGTGGGTCACTTGCCTGCGTTGAACCGGCTGGGATCTCACCGAGGCTGCAAGTGTCTCGTTTAAGGAGCGGTACGCGTTGGGTCACCGAGTCTTAATCAAATGCTATGATCAAGCCATGCAGGAGGACGGCCTGTCTTGCCCGAATAAAACAATGCGGTCACGAGTTCAGTATGCACACAATATACAACCAAACCTATATCCCCCTGTCTGCGTTTCCATTGGTGCACAAGCACAATTAACAACAACAACAACCCTCAACACATTCGTTAATTACACTGTGGGCCTTGAAATTTAACATTATGCAACAGACGACGTTTTGGAGAATGGTCCTTCTTCATTGATCACAGATAAATTTCGATTTAAAGCTTTTGTGACTGCAGGGATTCATATTCTTGGTTATTTTGGTAAAGTCACGTAGAAGAGAAATAATAAAATAAAAAAATACAACGTAATAAAATGTTTTATTTTTATTCTTTTATTATTTCCCTTCTACGCGACTTTACCGAAAGAACCAAGAATAAGATCACAGATAAAGAACCCAGAGATATTTGAGTGAATGATAGCTAGAGACTGCACCGCAATATATACACCGTGGGGCCCCGATAGCAATTACATTTCGACAATGTTCTTGCCATCCCAAAGTTATTCATCGGAATAATTGTCACAATTTACAGCTCTTTGTAAAATCCACTGCTGGATCACCAAGACCTCTCCACGGCCGTGCCACGAGAGATGGCGTTGACTTAGGGGGAGGTCTTCATCCAGCTGTGGATTGCGTGAGAATTATTTCTCTGACAAAAATAATGAATAATTCAGATGCCTGATTTGTACAGCATCGTGAGATGCCGTCGCATTTAGATGGTTCATAAATGCAAATTATGTGTGTGTGTGTCTTTGTGTGTTTGCATGTGTGTTTGCATGTGTGTTTGCATGTGTGTTTGCATGTGTGTTTGCATGTGTGTTTGCATGTGTGTTTGCATGTGTGTTTGCATGTGTGTTTGCATGTGTGTTTGCATGTGTGCGAGCGGTAGTGTAGCGGTTAGCGTGCTGCACTATGAACCTGGCGACCCGAGTTCAATTCCCGCTCACGGCCAACACCAGTGACGACTATCTGACCGGTCCTGGGCCTCCCCTAGGTCGACTCAGCCTCAAATGAGTACCTGGTGCGGTGCGTAAAAACAAAACCACTAGGGAGACAAAGGCGGCTGGGCGTAGTGCTTGCCACCCACCCCCCTCGTTTGTATCGGCCTTCACATTAGGTGCTCGTTAAGAGCACTTGGCCAGGCAGTCTGCGACAGGAGGGGGGGTTTTATTTTTGTACGTGTACGTATATTTAATAAATGAATTAATCAGGCGTCACTTGGCCACGTGTGTTAATCCTTACAGGAATGGAACCCGGGTCACGAGTTTCAGAGAGCAGTGCGCGAACCTCTCTCCACGAAAGCTGCCATACGAAAAAAAGACCACACACACACAGACATCGACAGGTGGCACAGTTGGGAGCACAGGTGGTGCATCTGCCGGTGATCTCAGTCTGTTTACCCACAACACCTGGGTCTGTCCCGTGACACGTCATCTCTACAATGTACAATACAGGTGATCGATTATCCGGTTGCTTCCAACATTATCCGGCTGCCGTCCCGCGCCAATCCGGCGAAACCACTCAAAAGGCTGTAATCGGCACAAGACCTCGGCAAAGTAAAAGGTAAAAACAACGAGCCTACCTTTACCCTACCTTTTACCCTTACCCCATACAAATGACCCGATTACATGGTGATTACTGGGGTAACTACACGTGAAAAAGGTTTGTAACAGGTAAATGCTACTAGGTAGAGCGCTTTATTCCATATAGAATACTCTCGATGATTCCAATTTTAAATGGAGGCCACGGACTGCGCCACGGAGCTTTTAGCGAGCGGTAAACAAGGTGTTTACCGGGTAATACTTCACGCTACCATTACCCTACCCTTTTTACCTTACCCCTTTGCATGTCGACACCTTTACCTTTACCCTTTTACCCGGTAAGAAGGGTAAATTACCTTACCTTGCCGAGGCCTAATCGGCACCACGTGCGTAACAACAAAATAGTAGCTACGCTTGATTACAGTGTTACATTTTGTATATAGTACATTATACACTACATACAACTTAAACAATGATAATACTGCACACGTATGTAGATCGCCCCATGCAGTCTTTGAGATATGAGTGGTAAGTACGTAACGGTAAATACGGGTACTTTTGTAAGTGAGACGTTTCTTTTTGCCAAAATTTCACATCGTAAACAAATTTAAAACACTCAAGGAACAAGTAACAGCCCCTAAACACACAGTGGCATACAAGAATGTGCAAAGATTTTATATTTTAAATGATGCGATTATCCGGAGTTTTTGAACATCCGGCACCCTCTCCTTTCCAGGAAGCAGCCGAATATCACTGGTCATTGTTTTTGGCATAAGGTATTCCAACGGTCTTAAGGTAATTTTGGGTTGCCGATTCCAAATCTGGCATCAGTTTTTGTCTATCACATCAGGTTTTTGAGATAACAAATATTGCATTTTCAATAAAAACTGCGGAAGAAAAATATTAAATAAATGTGGATATCTACATAAACTTATCTTATAAACACACTATCCTAAAAATACAGCACCATATTTTAACACTAAAGCAGTCACCGACTCGCAACAATTTGCAATCATAAGTGACAGAGTTAATTTCGGGTAAAATCAATGAAAATGGGATATGCCGATAGCATAAAAATGAGATGTGATAGAGCAAATCTGAGATCAGATTTGGAATCAGCACCCTGAAATTAATCTAAAACAGCTGCAAAAGTCCAGGCCAGAAAAAATTTGTTTTTTTTTGTTGACCAGTGTAATCGATTATCGACCGTAACATCCTTATCAGCCATGCTCAATCCACTGCTGAACACAGGCCTCCCTCCAAGCAGTCTGCATCTCTCGCGATGATACCAGCACACTACACACACACAGCGCGATGATCCCCACCCAGCAGCACCCTGCACACACAGAAGGCGATGCTTTTGTATCGCTCTATCTCCTCCCTCGCTAACCCCACACACCACGGGTGAATGTCCAATCAGACGCGCGTCTGCCACTCCGCTATCGCTCTCGACCATCGTGCACGACCCCTGCGAGCCGCGCGTGACGCGTCTACAGACAAAGATCCCCCCGGTGTAGCCTTAACAGACTGTTGGGGCAAGTGCTGTTAGCGAGTAGCACCTATGAAGGCCTCGAATGATACACGAGGGGGTGGGTGGCCAGCACCACGCCCGGCCGCCTTTGTCTCCCCAGTGGCGATGTTTACACATCGCACCAGGTACTCATTTTAAGGCCGAGTCGACATAGGAGAGACCCAGGACCGGTTTGAATAATCGTCACTGGTGTTGGCCGTGAGCTGGAATCGAACTCGGGTCGCCGGGTTTGTAGCGCAGCGCGCTAACCGCTGCGCCACCGCTCCCCACGACCCCCCACACAGACACGTCGGTCATGGTGGGTCGTTAATTGGGAGCGGTGGCGCAGTGGTTAGCGCGCAAGGTTCGATTCCCGCTCATGGCCAACACCAGTGCAGATTATCTGAACCGGTCCTTGGCCCCCCCCCCCATCCCTCCCTTAGGTCGACTCCGTCTCAAATCATTACCCTGTGCAGTGTTGTACAACATCGCCACTGGGGAGACAAAGGCGGCCGGGCGTGGTGTTGGCCACCCACCCCCTCGTGTGCCACAGTGCCGGTGTAGCCTTCATAGGTGGCGCTCGCTAACAGCACTTGCCCCAACAGTCTGTTATGGCTACACGAGGGATATCCGTCGTTGTGTTGTCACACAGTACGGCAACCTCAAATTATCATCACGCGCTACTGATGATATCGGTGTCCACAAGTGAGGTGGGTGGAAGGAGTGGCGGGGGAGTGGCAGGGGGAGGACGGAGTTGGGGGGAGGGGCTTTAGTGGGGGGTCGGAGTAGAGGTGGGGGACGGAGGGGGGCATCATTGCCGGGAATCGAACGCGAGTGGGTCACGACAGGTTTATAGTGCGGCGCGAACCACAGCACCACCGCGTATGTACCCCAGAGAAGCCTCGTCGCGTCTAAATATGGTTATCTGGAGGGAAACAGGCCTGCCGCCGTGTGGAACACGGACAATTAATTATTATTCTTAAAACCAGAAACATCACCCGAAAAAAACACTCCACCAGACACATACTCCCCCAGACACACACACGCGTCATTGTTGTCTACGTGTGCACCCATCCAGCAGTGGATTTCAGCGAGTTACGTGTCGGAGAGAGAGGGACCCCCCCCCCCCCCTGGTCACGAAAGCGAAACGCGTTTTCTGTTGCCGCTCATCAGCAGGCCACAAGCCGTTTTGGCAATTTCCAGAAATGCCACGTTGGGGGGCAACGTCGGCGCGTGGTTGGGATGTTTCACCGGGATCCTGCGGGTCCACGTATGATCATGAGCGGAGTTGGGACACCTTTATCAAACTGGACACCCTTATAAATGTCTTGCCCAACCCCCACAATATAGAAGTGAAACTCCGCTTACGCTTATCGGTGTCTATGCTCATGATATACAGAGTATTTCAAAGAGATGGACACAATTTCAAAGCAGTATATTTCATGATGGCAACATGCTTCAATTACACAAAAAGTTACAAACGGTTTAAAGTTTTACTAACCATAAATTACTCTGTGCCCTCCACCTGCTGTACGGACAACATCGAGATGATAGTTGAATTCGTCCCAAATGCCTCTCAAAGCGTCTTCTTCCACTGAAGTCAGCTGCCGTGATTCTGTTTATGAGGTCATCCAGATTAGTCGCTAATGGTGGCACAAAAACACGGCCTTTGATGTATCCCCACAAGAAAAAGTCGCAGGGTGTGATGTCTGGGGATCTTGGGGGCCAAGAGTGTAGCGCCAAGTCTTGGGGTCCCGTGCGACCTATCCAACGTTGAGTTAGTGCGTCGTTTAGAAAAATTCGAACCTGCAGGTGCCAATGTGGCAGTGCTCCGTCTTGCTGAAAAATGAAGTCATCGGAATCTTCATCAAGTTGTGGAAAGAGCCATTTCTGCAGCATTTCAAGATACGCTTGCACCGTGATTGTGTTTCCCTCGACAAAGAAAGGGCCATAAACCTTTCTTTGAGAAACGGCACAAAACACATTCACTTTCAGGGAATTACGCTCGTGCTCGACAGTTTCGTGTGGATTCTCTAATCCCCATATGTGCAACACTGTGACGGTTAACTTTACCGCTGAGATGAAACGTTGCTTCATCACAAAAAATAAAACGCGGCAAGAAGCTGTCGTCCTCCATGTTCTGTACCATCACATCACAAAATTCTCCACGCTTTCCTTTGTCACCTGCATGAAGAGCCTGTACCATTTGCAATCGGTATGGCCTCATGATTAAACGTCGCCTTGACACACGCCAGACAGTCGTGTGAGGGATCGCAAGTTCTCGGCTGGCACGACGGGTGGATTTGCGCAGGCTACGTAGAAAACTCTTGAATTCTTCTCACGTTTTCCTCTGAGGTGCGTGGTTGCCCTGTGCTCTTCCCCTTACATAAACAGCCTGTTTCCTCAAATTGTCGGTACCAACGACAAATGCTCTTTGACATTGGCGGATCAATGCCAAAACGCCGTTGAAACGCACGCTCCACCGCAATTACGGATTCAGTCTTGCTGAACTGCAGAACGCAAAACGCCTCGTGTTGCGGGGTCACCATCTTGCGACTGAGTCTAGAGGCTGTTTGTGCGCTGGAGAGGCATTTAGCGGTAATAATTTGAAACTCTATGCCCCGCCCTCTCTATGCCCGGCCCTCTCTATGCCCCGCCCTTTCAAGTGGTAAGCGTTTCATTCATGGGCGGTTCGTGGTTGCAGAGATATAGCGATTTCAAATCGGGTCCATCATTTTGAATCATCCTGTAAAAACAAATACCCCCCCCCCCCCCGCCACCTTCCCCGTAAAGCCTTCACGGACTGTTTGGGAGCAAGTGCCGTCAGCGAGCAGCTCATGATATACAGTTACTGTATACACATGCGTACATGGCACGTCCTCTATAAACACTTGCAGATGGATGGCGTACAACATTTGTATTTGCTACGTACAAATAACTCATACAAACGCCCACTTGCGTTGTTCGCGTTGACGGTAACTGTCCGTTCGATTAATTGGTCACGAGTCGGGAGGGTTGCTGGAATTAATTCTCCTCATTATTCCTGTTCCATTAGGTCTGGGGGGGAGGGGACGAAATCGTAATGTGGCGAAGCGTTGCGATGCGATTGCTCCGTTAACACTGAAAATACCTCTCGTTCCAATTCAGTCGCATCCGTACACACGTGCCGAACACACTGGGTCGGCGAAGTCTCAGAGCCATAGGGCACACGGCCAACGGGCGCGACTGCCCCGGGCCCCGCACTTTGTTGGGAGGGGGGGGGTGCCCGCGCTTAGCTGTCAGTAGTCAGATGTAATACTTCCGGTTTAGTTTGAAGGTATTTGGGGGCGCCCACACGGAGTTTGGATTTGCCCCCGGACCCTGAACCTCCCCTATGAACGGACCTGGTGATGCCGAGACGCGTCCCATTTAAAAAAAACACTCCTGTTAATTTACCACGATGCTCTGTAGGTGGGTGTGAAGGATAAAAGGGGTGCAGCGGATAATAGGGTACACGGCTAACGCGAGGGTTTTTCCACCGTCTGATGTAATATGATGAAAAATTACAAGCCAGTCACAGGCCGAGGAGAAGAGGAAGGTCTGGGGGGGGGGGGGGGGAGCCTGCACTTCATCCGAAGGAGTCGGTAGCAGCACGGAAGAAAGGAGTCGGCAGCAGCATGGATGGCTGAGGGGAGTTCCAGAATGTGCAGGAAAGCAGAGGAGAAGGGAGAGCGACCTCCCAGCGAGTGACCGTTGACTGGGGGTTTTGACAGAAACCGTTGTAGCCGTGAACCTATACAATGGGTAGTGGGGCTACAAGAGGTAGTCTACTGAGAAAAAAAAACACAAAGATGTTTCGGCTGACGGGAATTCTTCAGCAAAATGTTTAGGTTGATAGCAGTATGGTTAAAGAAAAATACCACGGAGAACTGGTGATGACAATGATCGTAGCGACGAGTGGGGTTGATGACGATGCTGCCGATACGGCTTTAAAAAAAGAAAAACATCGGGAGGATGTTGGAGCGTGCTGTAAGATCGAGCGCTACGAGGCCGCTTGGTTAAAGAATTTTGAAGGCGTTCTGGGGAACTAATAGTGGACAGATTGTCTCAATGAATTGGAATGATAGTTCTCCGACTTTAAATAATTATTCATGCATTCCAGAAGTTAATATAAAGCAGTTTTGTCTCGCTGCATAGGAATAAGTTCTCAAAGTTGTTTAGAATTCTGGAGGGTAATCCAGGAGTTAATAATTACCTCACCGAATTTCAACGGAGTCCAAGTTTGAAGAATGATTCACGCATTTCATAAATAAATAATGGATGGCCTTTATGTATCGGTTTAATTAAACCTAATATACTGAATATGGCTGTAAACGTGAGTTACTCACCCAGGGCAGCTACATTACAAAATACAAGTGGTTTAGTGGAATTGTGTTCAAATAATAAGCGTCTGAAAAAAAAGACAATTACTCAAAATGTAATTAAAATTTAACTAGACCAGGGGGCGGTGGCCAAACTTCCTAACCCTACGAGGCTACAAACGCAAATCTAAATCTGCACGTGGCCGAGAACCACGCGGCGGGGGTGGTCACGTGGGATGGTCACGTGGGGTGGTCACGCGGGTGCAGTTTTTGCTCTCGCTGGTTGTCCGAGGAATTCGATATTTTTTTGGTAATTTGCAGAAGTAACCCACGAGAGCACTCGCATCTGGTGCCAGGGGCGAGTGTCCCAGGCAGCGTCCGACTTCCGCCGATGATTCCTGTTTAAAATGAAGTTCAAAACGAGAGTTACAAATTGGATTGAGCGGGAGTCAAGTGAAGACCGCCGGTGAACGCTACCGTGGAGTTCCCCCACCCCCACCCCGAGGTTCCAAATCACAGCCTCATCGAGGTACCCCACGACTGCTCCACACGGCTCCGTTCTGACAAGAAAACCGTGGTGGCTCCATCATCATCATCGTCATCATTCGCTTCAGAACCATAAGCGGGACGTTAAAGATGACGACCGGCAGTGCAGCGACTTCGGCCGCCCAGAACCGTGCCACGGAAAGATATTGCAAACAATTGCATCGTTCTATGGCCCCCTCTCCAGCGGACTGGACAGTGTGA
Source organism: Lethenteron reissneri (assembly GCF_015708825.2). Lineage (NCBI taxonomy): Eukaryota > Metazoa > Chordata > Hyperoartia > Petromyzontiformes > Petromyzontidae > Lethenteron > Lethenteron reissneri. Next base: position 8,986,744 of record NC_083810.1, read on the forward strand.
GACGCACTACTCCCCCAAGCTATCGTATGGCTCAAACTTAAACCTGCCATGTGCCAGAGGAAGACGTTGAGAAGTTAAAGTGTTTCCGCGTGTCTATCGAGCCGCACTTGGAACTAATTGCTACTGCGGTGTTTATATAACAGGTAAGTCTCCACGGAGCTATAAAGCGCTTTTTCAGAAGGGACCTGCCACATAGGATAGCTCAAAGAAGTGGCTTATCATGTGGACATTTATATCAGCCGAATATTGTAATCACACGTTTCTAAATGTGGTGGAAAAAACGGAGGACCCGGAGAAAAAATACACACGACCACAGGGAGAACATGCAAACTCTAAATATACAGCAGCCGTCAGGGTAAGAATCAAACCCACGACCTCCTGTATACCAGGCAAGGTGTTAACATCTCGCCACTGTGACGGTTCCCAGCGACTGCCTGGAAGGAACATTTTGGCTGACAGGCCACGGTTTGGCCTCCCCCTATTTCGCTGTATTCTCCAAATAATTAGACGCCCCAAAATGTTGGATGCACACCCTAAACAACGTATGCGCGGTGTCAGTATAGTTATACAAGTCTGGGTCAAACACACACACACACACACACCTACTGTATCATATCGCGCACCCCCAAATTGTCCTTTAAAAATACGGAGATTTAAATAGGAGGGAATAAAATATGGTAACTACTTGTTACGAACGATACAACAGATGATGCTGTGTCCTTCGGCCCTTCCACCATAAAGTTTTTATATGGGTGAAGTGGATTGGTGGTTCAAAGGTCAAACCACTGAGCCACCACTCCTGAGCCCCTGGGTTCACATCTGAGTTTCAACCACCTGCGATTAAACCGGGCTCTCGTGTGGAGTTAGTTGATTATCTCATCGCAGTCACCAATAACTTACATATTGACCCATATTGTCACACAAGAGACCCATAAGACGTACACAGAGGGGACCATCGAACTCACACGGAGACCCAGGGGCTCTCAAAGACCGAGTTGTGATGAAGAAAGCTTCAAGCGTAATGAGATGACAGTCTCAACTCGGTCACCGATGACCGCACACATAAACAATCACCACATTAGATTTGGTGGAACACTTAATTTGTCTTTCTTTCCTGACACTTAAAAATGTCAGCGTATTGACCTACGACGAACAGTGACAGATGAGGAACATTCTTTGCAGGGCAAATGAAAGGTGTTGCACCGAGTGTGGATAAACAGGCTTAGTTCAAGTCGCTCAGCAAGTGGTTGTATGACATCAACTTCCCTAAATGCAGGGTTCGTAATCCAAAGTTGCAAATACAAAGTCCCCCGAGGACGACACGACACGATATCGCAAGTTGGAATGCAAATTAGGGTCGGGGAGAACACGCATCGAGTGGCCACAACTGCATTTAGACTTCACAATGACACACTCATTCTATGGTTCCATTATTGCCTAAAAATAGCAGTGGGCCGCTTCGAGTTGGTGACGAGGTATCATATATGCACTCCAAAAGTCACTTTTTTCTGACCCGCCACTCGGCACTGACGCGTGCAAGATGTTAACGGCCTCGCCTGGTGTACACATGAAGGCATGGGTTCGATCCCGACCCTGGCGCTTGTATATTTGGAGTTTTTGCATGTTTTCCCCGTGGCCGTGTGGATTTTTCTCCGGGTTCTCCGGTTTTTCCCTCCACATTTATAATGATCAATGTGCGTTCACAGTTTTTGCCTGCTATAAATGTCCACATAAGTCACCTAGTTGAGCTATCATTTGTGGCCAGGTCGCTTCTAAAACAGAGTTATTTCACTCAGTGGGCCTTACCTGGTAAAACAAAAAAAAATGTTTGTTTGTTTTTATAGTTTGTTTGTTCTGGACATCTGTGAAAAGAGCTTAATAGCTCACCGAATTTCTCTATAAATAAAGAATCTGAATTCTGATACATGCAGCAATGGTGACGTCATCTCAACATGCATTTAAGTACGCCTTGGAATAAGGCGCGATATTAATTTATTTAGGATAAGATGTTTAACTTATTTCGCACCGTGCGTAGCCATGTTTGCACGTACAGTATGCAAAAGTATGCAGGAAATTTCCTAATGTGCTCATTCGACCCGAATGTTCCCTCTTCCTCATGGCCTGTTGAGGTACGTATGTACAAACCCTGCGTTCAGAGTATAATTTATGGCCAGGTCACTTCAGAAAGAAAGCCATACAGCGCAGTGGGCCTTATCTGGACAAATATAAAAGCTTCGTTTAGTTTCGGGCAGGAGTCGGCAACCTACGGCTCCGGAGCCGCATGCGGCTCTTTACGGGCTGCTTCTTGACGATATGTACGTATGTACAGTATGTACTCAGATGCATTGCGGCTCTTGAAATACTGAATTTTGTACCGAATTGGAAAGAAATGGCTCTTCTTGTTATTTTGGTTGCCGACCCCTGGTTTAGGGTCACGAGTGGCTTGGTGGAAGAAAAAAATGTGTTTAAGTTCCGGAAGCTAAAAGAATGCACCTTGCACGAAACACCACATTTAACACTGCGACTCTGTCAGTAGCTGGAGATGCGGTTGCATTTCAGACACCATACCAATCTAAATTGCTGTTGTCAATACGAAGTTCACCATCGACAGCCATGGTCAGTCCACTGCTGGACGAATGCCTCCCACCCCCAAAAAAATCCACGACCGCCTTTCGTGAGCGACCCCCTACAAAAATCGGCCACACCCACAGGAACCGATTTCATCGGACGCATTCAATTTCTTGCCCCCACCACCACCGCGACCACCGCGACCACAGCCACAACCAACTGAGACGAAGCCGCATGTATTTCGTAAGACTACAAAATAAATAGAATCTGCCTCCGAGACCTTCACTCGACAAGGGGGGCAAACGCGGGCAGGGACAATTCATCTCCCTCGGTACCGCGTCCACACACCCCGAATTTTAAATCCGTCACTGCGCTCGGGGCTAGAAAATTGGGCTCGGTGTCACGAGCGGACAATTACGAGTGCGCCCACCCCCCAGGGGAGGGCGGGGTGGGTGCCTAATGGCACACAATTGAATGACCCACATCGCATCTGCAGCACACGGCGTCAATGCTGGTTGAGTTTATTTACGGTGGCAGCGTTCACCCCCCCCCCCCCCCAGTCCTCCCCCCCCCCCAGCTGGGCATCCGAACCCAGCAGCAGCCATGGTCCATCATCAATTGCTGGATGACGGCCTCATCACGCCGGGGACATCACTCACGATACAGCGATCCAGCGATGTCACACCTTAAGACGAGCCGATTTTATCGCTCCATCTCCGCGATTGTCGTATCCCCCCCCCCCCTCCCCCCCTCTAAAGAAAGTTCTTTCCATCGGCTGCCGCTCAGTCATTAGTCTCGCCCATTGGCCATCGTCTCGTCAAGGAGCACAAACCCTCACCACGCGAACTCCGATCGTCCTCAGAGGGCTTCTCTGCTGGGCCATCGAACAAAGACGGTGGTGGGGTCACGGCATCGCGTGATTGCAGATGCGCTTCGAGGGCCGTCTGGAATGCTCTTTCTTCCGATTTTAGGAAGCCACTGTAGCTGTGCACTTTTTAATAATTCAGATTGAAAACTATTTTCTTTAGACCTGCTTTTTGTGTTTAGTTTGTTGTCATTCCACCGCACCTCCCATTAGCAGGGTTGGCTACATGCGGTGCCACAGACGGTCAACGTACAAAGACATCATCCCTCGCCACCGTGGCGTGTTTTTCACAAAAGCAAATATGATGTCTAGCGATGTACACGTGTTCCCTGTTTCATGCTTTCCCATCTCCTTCATAATCTCTCCACCCACACGACGACAAACTTGCACTAACACACACACACCGTACCGTACTCGCACGTATACAACCTCGGAAGAAAGAAAAAAACTCACACCCACCTCACAAGCACAAAATTGACACGCACAAAAAAATACAAAAATCCCCCCCCCGTACAGCCTTAACAGACTGTCATGGCAATTGCTGTTAGCGATGTACACGAAGGCCCGAACGGCTCACGAGGGGTTGTGTAGCCAACACGACCTGCCTCCCAGCCGCCAAGTACTCATTGAAGGCTGGGGTGACCTCGGGTGGCATGTATGTGGAAACCGGCACAGGGTTTTGCTTGGGCGCTGCGGTGGCGAGTTATTAACTACCTCGACTGGTGCACAGGATGGCGTGGGTTCGATCCCAAATACATACACCTGTATATTTGAAGTTTGCGGTGTTTCTCTCCCCGTGGCCACGTTGTTTTTCTCAGGGTCCTCTGGTTTTTCCCTCCACATTTAGAATCAACGTGCGTTTAGAGTATTTGGCTGTTATACATTTCCGCGTGATAAGCCACTTCGCTGAGCTATCAATTGTGGCCAGGTCACTTCCGAAAAACAGCTACGTAGGGCAGTGGGCCTCACCTGGTAAAATAATATTTGTTCAGTTTACTTTATAGAGTCATTTCTGCTCAAGTTATTTGTTTCCAGAATGAGAGTTGTGGAGTCGATGGGTTGCGTTAAGAACATCGTTGTTTTATGTGGACAGGTATATGAAGGGGTGAGGGCGTATCATCGGCTTATCAATTTGGTTACTGAAATTCTCAACAACGAAGCCGATAATCATGTCTAGTGACGACATCCGACATTACACTTTGTACAGCATGCGAGCAAGAAGGTGTGGCGCTCGCTAACAGCACTTGCCCCAACAGCCGGTGTTGGCTACATGGAGGGGTGCGCCTTTACTTTTGTATGGGGCTGTGTTGGGAGTGTGAGTCTCGTCACCTATAGCTCTGGATTTACCCAACAGAAACGCAGCACTGATCTTTGCATAGCTGGCTTAAGTTTCACACCTGCATGGGCTGTGTTTGGAGATGGAATGAGAGAAGTGTCAACAACGTTATTTGAAAAGTTCTGCGGTTTCTGTTGTGCCGTGCCGGCCTTCGTTAGGTGCTACTCGCTAACAGCACTTGCCCCTAAACAGTCTGTTAAGGCTGCATCACGATCTTTTCAGACGCACTTCTGCGGCCGTCTGGAACGCTCTTCCCTCCGACATTAGGAAGCCATTGGGAGCTATGCACTTTTAAATCATCATCCAGATTGACAAACACATTTCTTTAGAACTTGTTTTTTTCGTTTAGTTTCCGCTCCTTCCCCCACACCTCCGATTACCAGGGTTGGCGACGTACGGTGCGAAAGAAGTTCAACATACATAAGTGATACGAGACAAAGACAAAGACGCCGGCCCCACGTAGTCTCCACAAGCTGTTGGGACAAGCGATGTTCGCGAGCGCCTTTAAAACAGCCGACACGGCACACGAGCTGGGGGTGGTGCATGTTCAGCACCACGCCCCGGCCGCCTTTGTCTCCCCCGTACATACTGATGTTTACACACTGCATAAATTGCTCATTTAAGGCCGAGTCCATCTAGGGGAAGCTCGGACTTCGGGGAAGCCCGGTTTTAGTGAATCGCCACCGACGTTAGCCGTGGCCGGGAATCGAACTCGGTTCGCCGGGCTTCGTAACTTCGGTGTATCACCCACTGCACTGACGTACGAGCTGCCACCTACACCTGGCGTGTGCTATAACGTCGCCAGGTGGCACGATGGTAAGCACAGCTGGCGCATCTGCCGGTCATCTCAGTCGACCCATAACCACCTGGGTCTGTCTCATAACCTGCTGCCGAGCTTTCGACACTTCACGTGCACCTAGCCTGGCACAAGCGCTGTGGGGTGGGGGGCATTTAAAAAAAAATCCAACTGGCTCGCCGTAAAATCCAAGTCAGATGCGATGGATAAGCTCGTGACACTTTTTAAAAGTCCATTGCGGCAACCGATACGACCCACGGCAACCGATACGACACCTCCGCAGTGCGCGAGGCTAATTTTGGCTGTTGGTTTGTTTGAGTTTGTTGTATCGGATCTGTACTCGTTGCTCGGAGCTTCCCCAATAAAAAAGGCCAAAGTGCCGGCAATTTAAAGAAACAGTCACAAGACAACACAAAGATTGGGGCCGCCCCGTAGGTACGATGAACTATTTCGTAACGTGCGTAGCGGCCTACCGTGGCGAATGGCAGGTGCGGGGGAAGGACAACAAACTAACACACACACACAAAACGATTCTAAATAAATTATTGTTCAATCTGGATGCGTTTAAAGCGCAAAGCTCCAGTGGCTTCGTAACATCGGCATAAGGAGCGTTCCAGACGGCTTGCAGAAGCGCATCTGAAAGCGCCTTAGCAGACTATTGGAGCACGTGCTGTTAAGCGAGTGGCACCTATGAAGGTCGGCACGGCAGACGAGGAGGTGGGCGACTAGCACCACGCCCGGCAGCCTGCTGATATCGTTTACACACCGCACCAGGTACTCATTTAAGGCCGAGTCGACCGAGGAGAGGCCCAGAACCATTCTAGATTTCAAGTTTTCGTGACTGCAAGGATCCATACTCTTTGGTTCTTTCGGTAAAGTCACGTAGGTGAAAATAAAAATAAAATAAAAATAATTTTCACCTACGTGACTTTACCGAAAGAACCAAAGAGTATAGGCCGAGAACCAGTTCAGATAATCGTCACTGGTGTTAGCCGTGTGCGGGAATCAAAAAACGGGTCGCCGGGTTCGCATTGCAGTGCGATAACTGCTGCGCCACCGCTCCCCCGGACACAGACGCGCGCACGTACACAATGGGAGAGAGAGAGAAACCCCCTTAAGCGAACAACTCCATTCCAACTCTATCGCGCGGCGTTGCAAATCACCCCACCACGCACCGCACAGCGGACCAAGGGACACAGCGCGCAAGCCCGTGGCATGGATTCGAACCTGGATGTTCGCTGCGTCGGTGGTGATGTACGGACACGTGGGGGGTGGGACACGTGGGGGGTGAGTGCGGTGTGTGTTTGTGCTACGAATCCGCCTACCCAGAGCTCGATTCCCGGCCACGACTATCATCAGGTGACAATTGATGTCTGAACCGGTCCGTGGGCGTCCCCTAGGTCGACTCGGCCGAAACATTAATACCTGGTGCAGTGTGTGAACACGCGCGCTGGTTGGGGAGACAAAGGCGGTCAGGCGTACTCCCCTTCACAAATACCACCTCGTGCGCCGTTACAAGCCTGAAAATAGATGCTCCCTCGCAGTACAGTACTGCCAAAAAATGCTGTATGGGTGATCGTTATCACTCTGTTTAGTGTGGCGGGTGAGTGTGGTTGTGTGCGTGCGTGTGTTCGGAGCAGGTGAGCGGTTACAGTATGTGTGGTGGGGAGCTGTGATAAAGAGTGCGTGAGTGGGAAGTGCGATTGGCGTGTTAGTGGTTGTAGGCGAGTTTAACCCGTAGGCTTTCGCGACCAATGTCATCCATAGTATAGGTTTTTTTTGGGGGGTTAGATCGCGTAAATATATACACTTGTCGTTAAACCCACCACCACCCGCGACTGCCAATTAGTAAGGTTTGTCACGTACACGGAACGTGCCAATTCGTTGCTAGGACAGCAACACCGGTGCGTTGGAGAGAAAAGCCACAACATTTTACAATCTGAGATGGTTGTAGGTGGACTGTGTAAGGTGGACGAGTGGGTAAGCGGTTTTGAATGTGGCTGGGTGCTTGCATGGCTCGGTAAATAGGCTGCGTGTTTAACGCATAGGTGGATGAGTGAGTGAGCGAGCGGGTATGTGGGTGCATTGATGGATAGCGCAGCGGTTTTGTGTTGGCATGTGGCCGAGTGTGTGGGTAGGTGATTAGGCGAGTCGGTAGGTGATTAGGCGAATTGAGTGGATGGCCCATTTGAGAGATAGTTGATGCGGTCGACGATTTGATTGGCGGGTTGCGAGTGAGTAGGCAGACGACGAGGTGAGCGGTTAACTGGTACGGCGAGTGGATATCCCGGAAGGTGAGCATACAGGTGAGCATACAGGTGAGCATACAGGTGAGCATACAGGTGAGCATACAGGTGAGCATACAGCTACTCATAAGGGAACCATTATTGATTTGAAGCGTCCGTGACTGCAGGAATCCATACTCTTTGGTTCTTTATACCCACGTGACTTTACCGAAAGAACCAAATAGCATCAGGAGCGCTCTCGTCAGGGACTCACGGTTCAGTCTCTAAGTTGCATTATCCACTCTCTCCGCATGGCATATATCTCTACGTGCGCTTTGAAGAAGGTCCGTCATTGACACGAGACGTCGCCTATTAAATATACATTTTTTTTTAACGTCAGGGCCACTGCGCACGGTTTAGTTATTGACGAACGTGTTGAGTTTGCCGTCGATTGTTTGCCGTTAATCATTTCTTGTCAGTCGTGTTTGGGCGCCACTGCCAGCAGCAGCAGCGGCGGCGGCGGCGGCGTCGATATCGTCGTCGTCGCATCATTTTGCTTTCAACATCTGGCCGCATCGTCACGAAGCGCGTCCGAGTTTGCGACCCACGCGGCTTTGCTCGCACGGCGCAGATCGTCGGCAGCCCACCACGCTCCCGTCCACCAAGCCACCACATCCCCGCCGGCGACTCTCACCTTTCTGCGTCTGCCACGTCGTGTAGAGAGACACCGACACGAAGGTCGCCAGGACCAGGAACGTTGCCACCGTTCCATTCCTGAGTCTCATGGCGTCGTCCCGCGCGGCATGTCCTCTCCTCTCGCCGCGTCCCCGAGCCGGCTTGTGGGGGGGGGGGTCCCTGAGCAGCAGCAGCAGCAGGAGGGTCTCTGGCTGGGAGCCCCGAGATTACTCAGTGGGGGCCGCTGGGAAGCAAATGCGTTGGGGGAGGAGGAGGGGGGGGGCTGAGTGCGGAGAGAGGCGCCGCGCCGGTGTTTTTGACCGCCGCGTCCGGTCTAACCGGTAACAGCCACCGTTCGCGGATGAATGAATGGGTGGGTGAAGATATGATGGTTCGGTGGGTAGGGGGTTTGGTGGGTAGGGGGAGGGTTGGGTGGGTGAGTGAATGGTTGAGTGGATGGTTGAGTGGGTGGGTGGATGGTTGAGTGGTGGGTGGATGGTTGAGTGGGTGGGTGGATGGTTGAGTGGGTGGGTGGATGGTTGAGTGGGTGGGTGGATGGTTGAGTGGGTGGGTGGTAGGTTGAGTGTGTGGGTGGGTGGTTGAGTGGATGGTTGAGTGGGTGGTTGAGTGGGTGGTTGAGTGGGTGGGTGGATGGTTGGCTGTTTGTTTAGGTGTATAAATGATTGAGTGGTTGGGTAGGTGGCTGGGCAAATGGATGGATGGTGAGTGGTTGAGTGGATGGTAGTTAAAGTGAGTGGATGGGTGGTTAAGGTCGTCGGTTGAGTGGACAGATTATTCCTCGTCTTGGTGAACTGGTCAACCGATGCCGATAATGATGATGAGGAGGAGGCAGATGAGAATGGCTCGCTGTTGCTGCTGCTGCTGTGTTGATCAGTCGCTGATAAAAATGTCGAGTCGAGGCTGCGCTCTGCTTACAGAGCGGTCGGGGAGATGACAGCGATTCGCGAAATAGTGATGGTGATGACGATGATGATGTTGGGGATGAGGCGGAGGTGAAAGAGGTTTCACAGCAGCGACAGCGCTACAGTCGCTTGCTCGCCGTCAGTCGCGGCCGCTCTGGAGCTGAATGAATGAAGCAGCAGCAGTGGCTCGATTGTGGTGGCGACGTTGGTGATGATTGTGGTGGCGATGGTGGTGGTGGTGGTGGCGGCGATGGCGGTGGTGGTGGCGGTGGTGGTGGCGGCGGTGAGCGCGTAGCTCGCACGCGTAAACAAGACGGCGAGACGCGAGAGAGCGGCGCGCGCGAGATAAGGAGGAAGAGACTGAGCGATGGGAGGGGAGAGAATGAGAGAGAATCCACGCGCGCGGCTCTCTCCCCCTCTCCCCTCCCTCTCCCCGCACAGCCCAGACTCCCCGTGTCCTCCCACCCTGTGTCCCTTCTCCCCCCCCCCTCTCTCTTCATCTTCCCGCTATTCTCTCTCCCACTCTCCTCCCTTCCTCTTCGTCCTTCCTACTGCCGGCATCCCTCCATGCATCCTCTCTCCTTTGATCCCCCCCCCCACCCCCCTTCCATTCTTCCCTCCCACTGTTATCCTTCAATCCCTCCATTCGTCCCCACTGCCTATTTCGTATCTCCCTCCCTCCACGCCTCCTTCTCAAACTCGACCCCCCCCCCCGTCCATCTCTCGTTCTCACTCGATTATTTCATCCCACCAGCGCCCTCCTCGTCTCTCTGTCCCTACCACCATCATCATCCTCCATCTCTTGCTCCCTCCTTCCATCCTCACTCGCCATCCTACTCCTTCCCTCCGCCGTCTGCTGCTTCCACCCTTACCCGCCGCATCATTCCCTCCCTCCTATTCGCTTTCATCCCTCCCTCTCTCCCTCCCCCCCCCCTCACTCCATCCTTCACTCACTCGCACGCCCATCCTCTCTCGACCCGCAAGCCTGATCCTTACACGTATGTCCGCACACCCACCGCACCCTAACCACCCCCATCACCCTCGTCATGCCCCCCCCCCTTCCATCAGCACCCTCAAATCACCCCTCCGCCACCCCCAATGACCCCCAAGGCCCCCCACCAAACGTCCGCCAGATGTTTTTTTTTGCCGACGTCACAACATCAGCTCCGCGCACATCTGTGCTGAGAGACGCCACGTGATCAGTAAGGATGCGAGAAGTCGCGCAAAGGGCACGGGGGAGGGCATTGGGGGCACGGGGGAGGGCATTGGGGGCACGGGGGGGGGCATTGGGGCACGGGGGCATGGCCGGGGGTGGCAGCACGGGGGCATTGGGGGATGGATGAATGTGTGAGTGGCCGAGTGAATATGTGCACTGTCTGGAATCGTCATCGTCAGCGATGATCTACCCAACTGCTGAATGAACGTGTATCCACCTTCCATGTCGACGCCGTTTATCGCGGCCTTCTACGATGAGAACAATCCGTGGCGCGCACTCTGCCGATTCCATCGCTCCATCTCCAAGGTGGTTGACCTCTCTCTCGTTCTTACGACGCCCCCCCACCACCCTACATTTCGAGTCGATTCAATCGTCGATTAAACATTGTGGTGGGTGTCGCGCCCTCTAGTGGCTCGGGGGGGCCACGTAAACTCGACCTCAACCGACGGTCACTCTCGCACTCTCACCCAACTTAGCCACCAAAAACATCCACACATCCACCCGCCCGCCCGCCCGCCCGCTCGCTCACTGATCGTCTACTCACTCGTCCGCCCCACCTACTCGCTCGCTCGCTCGCGCATTCATCAGCGCATTCACTCACAAGACTCTTTCACTCACCCAGCCAGCCATCGCATGTATTCAAGTTTACTTGATTTCGTAAACGGATAATCCCGTTTAGTCATTTACGATCAGTGATGTGTGAGCACAACAACAACCAAATACGAAAACATCAATAGTGTAGAGAACGAGGACATGCATTGTTAATTTACCCACTCGTAAATATGCCATTGTTCAATAACTTGAGCCGACTCGCTTTTGCACTCACTCAACTACTCACCCGCTCAATTTCTCACCTATTCGCTGATCTAGCCACTCCTCCACCCACCCACTTATCCACCCACCCACTTACTTATCCACCCACCCACCTAAACATCCACCCACTCACTCGCCCATCAAACCTATTCAGTCACCCGTTCATCCAACCACACACCCAACATCACATTTATTAACTCACCCATCCATCCATCTATTCACTCACCCACTCACCTATTCACTCACCCATCCACCCAACTACATACCCATTAATGTAGTCGCCCACCCCTTCCCCTGTCCTCTCAACTACCCAACCACTCACTCACCCACCAGCCGACCCACTCACGCATTCATCCATTCACTCACTCACATATTCACTCACCCACCCAGCCACTCATTTGCTCATTATTAATTCACAAACTCAGAAATATGGATTTGTTCGACGTGGTTTGAGGACTTTCTCACCTATTCACTCACCCCCCCCCCCCCCTCACGCATTCACGCACTCACCCACACATCCACTCACCTTAACTCGTTCATTCACTCACTCTGTCACATATTCACACACCCACTAATTCTCTCTCTCTATTAATTCATTCATAAATTGTTCGTTCAAATTGTGCGCGTGGTGTGCCCTCTGCCAACTGCTGACTGTGATCGCACTTTCATGAGCTTAACGCACACCCGCGAATAATGGGGGGCAGGGGGGCAGGGAGGTGGAGGGGGTCAGAGGGGCAGGGAGGTTGAGAGGGGCAGAGGGGAGCTATCTACACTGTTTGAGAAGATGGGGGGGGGGGATTTATGATTGTTAGATTTTTTATTTATCTGATTTTAAAACCTTTTTTGTCATCTAGCGTTGCCGTAGCTACGGCAGTGATTGATTAACAGAGTTAACTATCTTGTTTATTTTCTTCTGCAATTGACGGAGGTGTGCAACGGTGGTGTACGCAGACATACTATACCGTACCCGTGCATGCATAATGAGTTGCATGCATAGACACACACACAAAGTATATACCAAGAGTGACGGAGACGTCACCACAATGCTTGTGCCAGGCTAGGTGCACACTTAGGCCACGTAAAGTGTCGACGAGGGCCCCCCTACGCCACGCGCATTGTGGTGTCACGGGGGGTTTTTATTTGACCAAACTTCACAGTGCCGGTCAGTGCGGCCCTAGCGAAGTTGTGTAACGTCGAATGAGTCCAGCCACAACAACGGATTTGTCTGAACTCCCCTCTGGAGCTGCTGCCCACGAATCCGCCATATCGAGGGTGGCATAAATGACTCGCCATAATCCAGAGTAATGAAATAACATTGATCCCATCAGCCGGTACGGCGTGACGAATCAGTACATAGCAGCAGCAGCAGCGCTGCTAAACAAGGCAAACACTAAGCCGGGTTTTCGCTTCATTGATTGCTATCAGCAGGGTGCGGGGTTTCTCTCAAAGGAAATGCCGGTGGTGGAAACGGCCTGGTGGGTTACATGGGGGGGAGGAGGAGGAGGGGGTAACGATCCAGCGATTAAAAGTCGACGATTACGCTTCTCACGATATAAAACCACGCGGCCACCCGGAATGCACCCCGCTTCCCCCTCGAGGCCTCGTAAGCTCGGCGGAATTTCCGAGCCTGGGCGTCACGGTGGCTAGGAGATGTTAACTACCTCGCCTGATAGACAGGAGGTCGTGGGTTCTATCCCAACCTTGACGATGCCTGTTGTATATTTGGAGTTTGCGTCTCTCTCATCATCATCACGGTGGCTAGGAGATGTTAACTACCTCGCCTGGTAGACAGGAGGTCGTGGGTTCTATCCCAACCCTGACGATGCCTGTTGTATATTTGGAGTTTGCGTCTCTCTCATCATCATCACGGTGGCTAAGAGATGTTAACTACCTCGCTTGGTATACAGGAGGTCTTGGGTTCGATCCCCACCCTGACGATGCCTGTTGTATATTTGGAGTTTGCGTCTCTCTCATCATCACGGTGGCTAGGAGATGTTAACTACCTCGCCTGGTATACAGGAGGTATTGACTTCGATCTCTACACTGACGATACCTGTTGTATATTTGGAGTTTGAGTCTCTCTCATCATCATCATCATCACGGTGGCTAGGAGATGTTAACTACCTCGCCTGGTATACAGGAGGTATTGACTTCGATCTCTACACTGACGATGCCTGTTGTATATTTGGAGTTTGAGTCTCTCTCATCATCATCATCACGGTGACTAGGAGATGTTAACTACCTCGCCTGGTATACAGGAGGTCGTCGGTTCGATCCTGACCCTGACGCCTGCTGCTGTGCATTTAGGAGTTTGCGTGTCTCTCTCTCCCCGCGGTCGCGTGGGATTTTTCTCCGGGTCGTCCGCTTTTTCCCCCCTTCCACATTTAGACTCAACACGCGTTGCGAGTATTTGGCTGCTGTGCATTCCCACGTGACAGTCCACTTCGTCGAGCTTATCCATTTGTGATGGCCAGGTCGCTTGTCAATAAGGAGGCTCTGCAGCTCGGTGGGCCTTACCTGGGTTAAATACAAAGAGTTTAGCTCAAGTTGAGAAAGTGCTTGGGTAGGTGGACCGCCGTGCACAGAAACATGTGGTGGGCGACGCTGTGGGCGAGAGGGGCAGTGCAGGAAGATAAATTGTTCTGTGCTCGCAACGCCTCCCCCCCGCCACACCTTTAGCAACCCACAATAATGACCAGCATGGTGAAGTATGGTCAAACATCTCTAACGGCCCGGCGGTCCGTATTCACGGCTTGGTGTGCGAGGGAACACGCCCAGGAGGGTGGTGTCCATGGCGGGGGATTGGAGCTGGGAGGAGGCCTTCATCCAGCAGTGGATTGATCATGGCCGATAATGATGTCCCTGACCATTATCAGGGGTAGAGGTTGGGGTCCCACAGCACCGCCCCTCACCCCCCCCCCTCCCCCCCCCCAGTGCATTAACGATTACCGTGTTATGTGATTCTGCGAAAGCGGTGATGCGCAAGTAATATACACTCGACGCATTAGTAAATAACACTGTGGCCTTTAAAAGGAAACATATGGGAGGCAACGTTTCGGGCAGAGGCCCTTCTACGTAGCAGAGATGTCTCTCTGTATTAATGATGAGAGGTATCGGGTCTCCGTACGCCTCCCCTCCCTCCCACTGTCCGCCCTTCCTCCTCTCGCATTGGAATTCGATATGGGGCTGTGGAACAGCCAATCTGCAGGGTGGCCCACAATTCAGCAATTCAGGACACAGAACGCTGTTATATAAATTTCAACAAAAATTCAAACTGACTTTCATTCACATTAATGCATGAATACATTCTGTTTTCAAATTAATTTAGGACTGTTTTTTTTATTACAGCTGCCTTTAGCATACTTTTTTTTTAAACATCTCATCACTTTTCTGAACATTTGTAATTGCCATCTGAAAAGGAAGAAGTAAAACGGATATTAATGATGATAATATATAAAACATTCATTTAAAGAATAAACAATTAAAATGTTTTAATGCCAGTGTTAAATTCACGAAATAACCCTATGTGTCCTGACTTTTGGGCCATCCTGGACAATATCACACCTGCCGCACACACACACACTGGCTCACATCTCCCCCTGCTGTCAGCGAGCGCCTGTTTAAAAAAGAAATCCGACAAAAGGCACGCGTGGAAGACATCACAGTAAATAGAGTACACCATTCGCACAGCACTTCATCAGCCGTGATCGATCCACTGCTGGATGAATGCCACCAACCTTGGCAGTCGCCATCTCTCGCGATCTTGCGATGCCCAAATGCACCTCGCACCGCCTGCTCGCACACGAGATGATGTCGTGGGATACGTAACAGCGTGGACACGCCGAACACGTAAGTATTGACAGTTGTGAGCGATTGATGCTAATTCTAACGGTGTCCCGCGAGAGTTAGAGGGTGTTGACATTTGGCACGATCTGCCGTCGAGTCTATGCAAGCCCCGTTAACAAACCACTGCTGGATGAGAGCCTCCCAACGAACGCCGCGCGGGTCGTGGGGTTGACGTTGCTAAACTTCACTCACGCTTGGCAGTGCCGGGTTTTGATGAATTTGCCGATGCGATTGGGAGGCAGCGGGGGGGAGGGGCATAAAAGTGGGGACATAGAAATGCAGTACAACGATGGATCGCACCGCCGGTGATGGAGTTGATCGTGGTCATGAAGATGATGTTGATGATGAATCCAATTAGCTGTCGGTGCTCACAGCGCAGTGCGCTAACCACTGCGTCACCGCTCCACCCATTAGTTTGAATCATTATTATTTGTATGAGTTGTATTATACAGCGTGCTTCAAAACAATGTTAACACTTCGGAGAATTTGCAACAATACCGCAAGAGATGTGCCTCTGGGCTCCGGAGACCACCTGGAGAAGATTCCAGGCGTGCGTTGACAATGATGGCGAACAAGTGGAGACTCTTTGACTTTTTGAAGTGTATTAACATGGCATTTGTTATCATTTTAGAGTGTAGTATTATCCGTCCTTTTTGCCATTAAAAACGATAGTCCCGTATAAGTGTTAACATTTTTTTTGAAGCACGCTGTGTGTGTGTGTGTATACTCAGCCTCAAATGAGTACCTGGTGCGGTGTGTAAACATCGCCAATGGGGAGACAAAGGCGGTCGGGCGTGGTGTAGGTCACCCACTCCCTCGTGTACCGTTCCGGCCTTCATAGGTGCTCGCTAACAGCACTTGCCCCTACAGTCCGTTCAGGCTATACGGAGGATCTTTGTCTTTATATTTTATAAAATAGTCTGCAGGAAGAGAAAGTCTCTCGACTCATTAATGATTTCGAGGCAATGCCGGCTTGACGCGTGAATTGATCTCGGGTCCGTGTGTATCGAGAGTCGAGTCAGCCTACAGCACGAGTGGGCTCGGGCCAGCGAGAGGGTTCAGGAATAAGGGGGGTGGCGGGTCCACGCACCGTCTATAGGGGAAATGCGCGCGAGACTTGGGGCTGTTGCAGCGGGGGTCCCCGTCTGTCCGAGTGTGATCACGTGGCTCCCTAATAAAGACACCACGTGGTACGATAAAAAAGACACCACGTGGATGCGGCGGAGCGAGCCCCCCCCCCCCCCCATTAGCGAGGCTGATCTCGTGATGACGACGGTGGGAAAGGCGAGCGCGCGTTAAAGTGCGCAGGGGAAGCGTTGGCGAGGGCTGCCCCGCACGGAATTCGAGCGAGACGAGGCACGGGATAGAGGGGCACGCGGAGCCGAGGGAGATTCGCGAATTTCGGGACGCTTGCTTTGTTAAGAAAAACGCAAGCGCGCGTGTGTGTGTGGTTTTTTCTTTGGGGGGGGGGGGGGGGGGGCAGGACACGCCGTGGCTAGAAGGGATTGTAGGGTCGGTAGTCGAGACGAAGGACGGAGAGGCGGCCCGAGGAGGGAGGCAACACACCGGAGATGATGTCCATCGCGAAGATGATGATCATGATGATCATGATGATGATCACGATGATCATGATGATCATGATGATGATCACGATGATCATGATGATCATGATGATAATGCTCATTATCATGATGATGATGATCACTATAATAATGATCATAATCATCATAATCATGCCGATGATCATGGTGACTGACTCAAATATCCACCGCAGATATGGAGCGATGACATCAGCAGCATGAGATCGTGAGAGATGGCGACGACTTGGGGAAGGGTCCATCCAGCGGTGGATAGACCATAGCTGATGGTGCTTAAGAACAGACGCAGTTCATACCTTCCCGACCACTGTTTCATGCAGCGCCCGATCAGCACTTGCCCCGACAGTCCGTAAAGCTACACGGGCGAACTTTGTATTATTCATACGCGCTCTAGAAATATAAAATACGATGCAGAGTGCATAAAAAAAAGAAACGTTATTTTGTGATGCTGTGTTATCAGTGGTGCACAAGCACAGACGACAAATTCAAAATCAACACGTTCCTCAGTGACACCCCCTTCATCAATGACGCGTTGGACAATATCTCTTTTTCGTGGCTACATGCAACTTCTTCATAGCTGTGTGGAAAGCACGTTCCCCGCAACGTCGCCTATTAAATAAAATGCGTTACATTCAAAACTATCATATATTATTCATTTTAAGGCCATGCTATTGATGTGCGTGTTGAGTGTTTTGTATGCACAACGTGCGATAGTGTGTATGCTTAATCATGGTTATTCATATGTATTGATGTGTATGTAGCGTAGCTCTTAGCGCGCTGCGTTACGACGATGTGTGACGAGGTGGGGGGGGGGGGGGTGAGAAATGTGACGTCACATCAAAATTCGCAACTTCAAATAAATATAGACAACACGTTCTACTTAGTTAAATATACGTTTCAATAAATGTTTTCTCCTAAAACATCAGAGTGCAGCGCCACATTAAATACGCATTACAATGACAATAGTTTAAAGCGATTTGAAGCATGTTTCATTTTTGTGGGGGAAGGGGGCAGAGCTTTATGACGTCATATTTTAGGGGGGGTCTGACTTTTTGTGACGCCGTGTGACGAAGGGGGGGGGGGGGTCAAAATTCGTCCTAAATCGCGTGACGTCATTTATGGACGGCCCCATACAAACCGTATATTGCCGTGTGTGTGCCCACTGTATATATGCGTCACTGTGCATGTGAATGTTTATACGTGTGTTGGCGTGTGTGTGCGTTAATCTGTACGTACGTGCGTATTTTTGTGTCGGTGTGTGCGTGTATACGTTCGCGTGTCCGTGTGTGTATATGATATGTGTATGTCAGTACAATCGCGTGTCTAGATGTGTGTGTGTGTTATTGGTATGTATGTGTTGGTAGTAAACATTGCTACTGGGGAGACAAAGGCGGCACGGGCGAGCGTGAAGCTGACCACCCACCCCCTCGCGTACCGTGCCGGCCTTCATAGGTGCTCGTTAACAGCACTTGCCCCAGCAGTCTGTTAAGGCTATGCGGGGGATCTTTGTCTTTGTATGCACAGTAGCAGTGACGATGTGTAAACATGGCCACTGGGAAGACAAAGGCGGCCGGGCACGGTGCTGTTCACCCACCAGGTCCCCTCGTGGTCCGTGCGGCCTTCAAGGTGAACTCGCCAACAGCACTTGTCCCGACTGTGCGTCAAAGGCTATACGGGGAATCTTTGCCATTGTGCGTGTAAATATATTCATTGTTGTGTCCGCGTATAATCACGTGTATTGGTGTGTATAAATACATGTGTAGGTGTGTGCGTCTGTCAGTTTAATCATATGCGTAGGTGTGTGTGTCTGTGTGTGCGCGCGATAGTGTGCGGCTTATAAATACATTTCGGCACAATTCCGCTGATTAAATGTTGACCCTAGGCGCAGTGACCCGCGACCCTTTGAAAAGCTGATTATGTTCAGGAGAGGAAACATGAGCAACAGTAAACTAAACGAACTCCACTCGATCCAGCCCGGTCCACTCCAACACAAACAACCGAAGACAAAGTCCTGCCAGGCGACCTGCACAAGCTGTTGGGGCAAGTGCTGCGAGCGAGCTCCTTTGAAATCCGATTAGCACGCTTAAGACGTACGGTACGAAAGAAGTTCAACATACAAGTCCGACACGGAAGACGAGGGGGTGTGTGACAAGAACCCATGCCCGGCTGGCTTTGTCTCCTCAGTGGTGATGTTTACACATCGCACCGTGCACTAATCTTAAGGCTGAGTCGACCTAGAGGAGGCCCAGAACCGGTTCAGATATTTGCCACCAATGCTGGCTGCGAGTGGGAATCGAACTCGGGGCGTCTTGGTTCGCAGGGCAAAGTGCGCTCACCACTCTGCCACTCCTCGCCACAGAAACTCTCGCCAGACTGAACGCCATCAACATCAGCTACAAACAATCCACTGCTGGATCAACGCCTCCCCAAGGAGTCTCTATTTCTCACGGTTCTGCGATGCAATAATCCACCTAGCACTAACGCGCGAGCTGATTTCATAGCTCCATCTCCTCGGTGAAACGTCCGTCCTCGGCCACTAAGTTTAGTTCAGTCAAACACAAGCGCCAACAGCAACAGCAACACCATCAGCAACGGCGCTTCCTTTAATTAAGTCGTGGTCGTCAAAATGACTGTTGGTTCAATCTGACACCACATCCCTCCCTCACTGCCTCGCCCTTCCTCCCGTCTCCCTGTGTCCAGCTCTGTCACTCCCGTGTAAATTTTAATAACGTTTCCCCGACGGCCCTCCCTTCTCGCCCGCGACTGACCGCAGTTTTTGCGCGTGTTTGTCAGCGGTCTCTTGCCAACATTAGCAAAATCAGGGAAAAACTGTGCATACGCGTGGATGGAAAACTCTGGATCCGTTGAACTCTTATCCTAGCAGCAGATGTAGCTACACATGCTACGGGCCCCGCACTTTCAAGGGCCTCGCGCTAAATGTTTTCAAGCTATCAATTCCGTATTCTTGGGTCTTACGGTAAAGTCACCTAGAGAGGTTCAAAGAAATAAACAAAAATAACAAAAAACTACGACGTTTCAATCGCAACACAAGCAATCGTCATCAGGAGACGATTGCTTTAGTTGCGATCAAAACGTAGTTTTTTGTTAGTTTTGGTTATTTTATTTGAACCTATCCACGTAACTTTACCGAAAGACCCAATAATATGAATTCCTGCAGTCACGAAAGCTTTAAGTCAAGATCTATCAATTCCGGTTCAGTAATTCTGCACTTGCTCTATTGCTAAAGAACTATACTGCCTTCAACTTTTATGAACGACTGGGTGTTTAAGGTTAGCGATTAGTCGTATTATCTGGTGTATAGCAAATTGAAAAAATTACAATAACTTTACCATGCAAGTTAAAAATGTGTGTTTTAATATTAGTTTTTTATTAGTCAAGGCCCCTTTGTAACATGTGCTACGGGTCCCGCACTAGCTTCGTCCGGCACTACTCTAGAGCAGTGGTTCTTTACCTTGCACCCCCTTTGATTCTCAACAGTAAAACAAAAAACATGTATAATGTTAATAAATACATAAGGCTTGATGAAACAAAGTAGTTGTACTTACGTGTCCGTGCTTAATTTGCGGTTCGATGGTTTACCTTCTAAAAATGATCTGGCCGCGTCTCATCCCCCCTCAGGGGAGCGTGCACCCCAGGTTAACAACCACTGCGCTAGAGAATAGCGCGCGTAATGAGTTTTATACCGTATACAACATCGCTTTATTGCTTTACACAAGTCCCCCCCCCCACCGCCTCGCCCAGCCTCGTGGTTTAGATGCAGTGCTCTTGCCAATAACGTCTGCTGACCCAGCAGCATTCGTTTAACAAGCTTGGCTCTGCTGATGAGATCCGGAAGACCGAAACCCGCGGCCAAGTTTGCTTTCTTAAACAAACGCCGCTGGATATTGGTCTGGAAATCCGCTCGGCTGATTGGACTAACGCACACATTGTACCGTGCTTGCATCTTATCTTATAGAGTTACGTGAGCTATTATAAATATGTACATGAGACGATAGTGGTCGAGATGAAGAGTGGGGTTTGTTGTTGTTGTTAGAAGCGGTGAGGTTGTTATGGCGTAGTGAGAACACACCGAGCGGACTTCTTTGTTGTTTTTTTACGGTTACTCAAATTTTTGAGCGATGGAGCGATTGGCTCGCAAGCGGAAAGGTCGCGGGTTCAAAGCCCGGATTGGAGGGAAGTTGACTCAGCCCTCGGGAGGTCGACAAATTAACCAAATAATCACCACTCTTGTGGGGGAATCAACAAAGGTTATATCCTATGGATATATTCGCCCTCATCATGGGAATGTGGCATTTCACCACTGGCTCAACTCTCTAAGTGGGAGATGAGCCCCACCGCATTGGTCGTTTAATCAGAAAATCCCCTAGACTTTGAGAAGGATATGATGTTGAGGCTGAAAGGGGGGGGGGGGTGTTGCTATTGTAATTGAGCGGAGGAGACGTTGGGATATGACAGCATCTCTGCGCAGGAAACCGGACGCATTCGACCGGTGGTGTCTGTCTGACGCCTATGTATGTTGAACTTCTTTCGCACTGTACTAATCAGAGGTGCGGGGGGGGGGGCAGGACAACAAACTAACACGAAAATAAACAGCTCTAAAGAAATTCGTTTTTAATTTAGATTTCAAAGTGCATAGCTCCAGTGGTTTCCTGACGTCGGAAGCGAGAGCGTTCCAGACGACCGCAGAAGCGCATCTGTAAGCGCGCGATGCGGTGACCGCCGCTTTTGTTCGACAGCTGAGCAGAACAAAAGCCGATGCTGGCGATGATGACCGGAAATTCGCGTGTTGACGGTTTACGCTCCTTGACGAGATCAGCGAGGTCATTGCGGTTCGTTTTGTGGCAGTCGCTTTGTGTGTGTAATGAGCGCGATCTTATTGTCACGCAAAACGTTCGGCAACTGGAAGCAAATGCGGCTCGGCGAACAGCTGGACGGGACATCATCGATTCGGACGAGCGTGTCGCCAGCGCCGAGCGAGGTGAGTCGTTGAATGCCATCTCTCTCTCTCTCTATCTCTCTCCTCCTCCTCTCTCGGCTTCGGCTTCGGCGACTGAAAGGGGGCCAGGGTCAAGGATCCCGTCGACCATTCGGACGCACGTCACCCGGTCCGGACCCCTCGGTCCATCGCACCAGAGGCCCTGCGCATCACCACCAACACCACCACCAACACCACCAACACCACCACCACCACCACGGTTGAAGGAATGTGATTTGTATCGATAGTTCAATTTTCATGTGAAATTCAATTGAGGGACTGACTGTGCATTGTTGTCTTGGTCTGGTCTGGACCTGTTGTTGTTGTTGTTGTTGTTGTTTTTTCTGCCTTGCCCCAAGCTTGCATTTGGTGTTGATAATTTGGCAACAATGTATGTACGCGTGCAGCTTGTACTTCTATTCTTTATTTATACATGATATATTTTTCGCGACATGCTTACATTTTATGTGTCTTGCACTCGTCATTGTTGATGTCACTCGCCGATCCGCCCCGACTCGAGACATCTGCTCAAAATGAACTACGAAGCTGATCGGATCCGTCCACGATGAATGATTTCTGATTTTGATCAACGGCCTCCCGCGGGACCCGAAGTCGACCTCGTGACCGGCCACTGTCCACGTGGCTGAGGTCACAGCCCCACCGCCTGGGATCCGTGCTCAGCAGTGGCGGTCCGCTCGGGACAGGCTGCTACGCTCCGGCTAGGGGCATGGGGGGGGCATCGATGATGATGTGGTGGTGGGGGAAGAGGGGGCGGTGGGTGGTGGAGGGGGTGGGCGAGGAGGGAGGGTGAATGGGGAACAGAGAAGGGGAAAGGGGTCACACGAATGTACCCGTGACTCTAATTAGGTATCGGGGCTGGCGCAGCGAGGTATCGAGACATATCAATCACGGAGGGTCTTGGGGGGGTGGGTGGTGGGCCACGCGCGCAGTTCCCACTCAAGAATGCAACACAAGCTCAGCCGCTCAGCTTCGCCCCCCCAGCACGTCGCCTCGCTTTCATCATCACTCCCTCGGTTAAAGGGACAGCAGAAGCCTCGTTAGCTGTAGCAGCAGCAACAGCCACGGTCTAATCAGCTGCTGGATGAACTCCCCCCCTCTCCCCTCCCGACCCACACCGTCGCCGGCTCGCCAAGCTCTCACGGGCGGGCCTGCGGTGGCACAATTCATCCTCGCGTCCTGCCGAGCGAGCAGATGCAATCGTTCCATCTCCCCGTTTTTCACGTTCCTCGTCGGCGCGTTATTTTGCTGTCATCCTACACTACTGAGTAGCGAATGTTGAGTTCCCGGCCACGACCATCATGAGTGGCTTCACCAACACGCACTGCTGATGAACGTGGTGAAGTATGATCAGTTTATACGCAAGACACGGCGTAGTGAAGCCTTGATACGGAAGTTGATTTGGAAACAATTGCACATTGCCCATATTATAGTGTACATGTGTAGCCGTTTGCAAATCCACTGCTAGATGAAGGCCTCCACACGCCGTGTCATTCATGAGGGTTGTTTGACCATACTTCAGCACGCTGGTCAGTGCGGGTTGGCGAAGGTTGGGGGGTGGGCATGATTGGTCAAAGATCACACGCCACTGATCACTGACGTTATCCGCGTCCGGTAATCGAACTCATTAAACATCGGGGTCAAAGTGCAGTGCGCTAACCACTGCGCCACCGCTCAAGCCTCGATTTCTAACAGGAGTCTCGCCCGCTTGCCACTCTTATAAAGAAACACGACGGCTATTGTGTCTGCTTTACTTATATCCTCCACGACGACGCTCATGGTTATTTTGAATCTTATGGGCAACGAAGAAAGGGCCATCGCCCGAAACGTCGCCTATTTCAGACACATTTTCTCCCCTTTCTAAATGCGGCAGCGTTATTGCAGAAACGCGTAGAGTTTCCTCTTTTATTTTACGTCGCGCTTTTACAAAGTGTACCCCAAATAGTGACGCCCACTCGCGTGTGATTGGTCAATGAAGGGAGGGAGGGGGTGGGGGCCGCTTTGGCTCCACCCCCTCTGCCCCAGGCGTGCCCCCGAGTTCGATTCCCGCTCACGGGAGGGGGTCACAGCGATGCGTGCACGTGGCACTGCAACACTGAGCGCGGTTATTCGTTTTTTTTTCCATTGCAATTGCTCGATGCGGGGCTCGCGTGCTCTCGGGGTCGTGACTCTGTGTGTGTGCGTCGAGGGAGTCTTTGCGCGTGTGTTGTTGTGTTTGTTAGGGTCTGTGTTCGAAAAATGTGCGTTAAGGAGCGTGCCGTGTGTGGGCAGCTGTAGTTGTGGCGGTTAGCGCGCTGCACCTACACACCCGGCCACCCGAGTTTGATTCCCGCTCACGGCCAACACCAGTGACGAGTATTATCCGAACCGGTCGTGGGTCTCCCCTAGGTCTACTCAGCCCCCAAATGAGTGCCTCGTGCTGCGTGTAAACATCGCCACTGGGGAGACAAAGGCGGTCGGGCGCGATTATGGCCACCCACCCGCTCGTGTGCCGTGCCGGGTCTTCATGGGTGCTCGCTAACAGCACTTGCCCCCACTGGGGATCTTTGTTTTTGTATTTATTCGTGTGTGCGTGTCCGTGTGTACACCTAAAGGCAGTGGTAGCGTAGTGGTTAGCGCACTGCCCCACGAACCCCACGACCCGAGTTAAACTCCAGCTCACTGTGACAAATATCTGAACCGGTCCTGGGCCCCCTCTAGGTTGACTCAGCCTTAAATAAGTAACCGGGGCGCTAAACAGCGCTGTGGAGGCAGATACGGTCGGGTGTAAGCACTTGCTCCAACAATATAAAGGTAGTGTAAGATATTGACTTATAACTTTCGTTACTGCAGGAATTCATATTCTTGGATCTTTCGGTAAAGTCACGTAGATATAAAATAAAAAATAAAATAAAAATAAAAAAATAAATTTTAAATTTATAAATCCTAAATTGAAAGTAACAAGAGCTTTTATTATTTTCAATGTATCATATTTTTTACATTTTTTTTATCTACGTGACTTTACCGAAATAACCAAGAATATAGTGTAAGATAGGTATTGTATTGTGGGCATGCAGTGTGGTGTGTAATGGGGCATTGCAACGCCGGTGTGTGATAGGTGTTGCAATGTGGGTGTTCGTTGGTGGAGGGCTGTACATGAATGTCCGTGACACGGTATACCAATCTGTGCACTTGAGCACGCCGCTGGGGGGGGCATTTGTTGTGGCGGTAAGACGCGGTATGCGATGGATTGGCTGATGAGTTTACAGAGAGAGATTCCTCCTTGAGCGTGGTCACGCGATTTTCACGGAGGAGACCGATGACCTCCAAACACTCGAGTTCGATTCCCTTCCTCGCAACGATGAAATGGCAAGCAATTTCTGAATTATATATATTTTTTCTTTTACCAAGTAAGGACCACTGAGTAAGATAGCAATTTTTTTCAGAAACGACCTGGCCATAAAAAAGTGGCTTATCACGTGGGAAGTTATAGCAGCCAAATACTGTAAACGAATGTGTATAACCGTGGAGGCAAAACCCGGAGAAAAATCCATTCCACCATTGGGAGAACATGCAAACTCCAAATACACCGGCGTCAGACTCAGGATAAAACCCACGATCTCACGTGTAGCAGGCGAGGTAGTTAACATCTCGCCACTGTGGCGCCCATACCGATTGTCGTCACACGAATCTCGGTGTGTGCGCTCCTGGCGTGGCTGATGGAGAATGTGTGCAATCCGTGACTTGGTAATGGGATTGGTGCATCACGCTGTGTGTTTAAGAGGGTGGATAGCAGCACAGCACATAGGATGTGCATCATTTACTATTTACGCAAGTGGCCAAAACCACCTTCGGCCGCCTTTTGTCTTGTCAGTGCTGTTGTTTTCACACCTTACCAGATACTCATTTAAGGCTGAGTCGATCTAGAGAAGACCCGGGATAGGTCCAGATATTGGCGACGGTTTTTGACCGTGAGCTGGTAACGAGATTGTTCTCCGTGTCACAGGCATGAAACAGCGCTACACAGCCATCATACTACCCTGCCAACCCACCCACATGACTGCACTTATCTTCTCCACTACTCCCACTCTGCACCATCCACCACGCCCACGACATCCACCACACACACCACACGGCCTCATCCCGTGACACACCGCTCACTCCAAACCAAACTACACATTGCACCAAAGCACACTCCACATTCTCCATCCACCACACTCCACCATTCATCGCACCGCGCCATCACGCAACCACAAAGCCACCCACATCACCACCCCACTCGTACAATCACACCACATCACCCCGTACCACACTACGCTACCCACACCATACCACATCACTACGACTACAACCACCCCATACCACCTCAGTACACTGCACCTCTTCCACCACCCCACGACACACCTTTACACACCACCCCGCCCACCACCCAACCTGACACCGTCCGATCCAACCACACCTTCAGCGCACTACTCTAGCCTCTCACTTTCGAATAACTACTTTTCCTTATGTCTACCTCAAACAACAACAATAACTTCCATTCGCCACTAAGTGGCGGTGACGTCTACACGGCGCTTGTGTCAGGCTATGTGCACGTTGAGGCCACGTGAGGTGTCGAACGCCCGCTGGCAGGTCATGGGGCAGATCCAGGTGGCACGGGTCAACTGACTAAGACGACTGGCTGATGCACCACCTGTGTCCCCTACTGTGCCAACTTGCTGTGCTTTAGCCACCCGGCGCTCCGCTCGTTGTTGTGAGCGTCGCTCCTCTGCCCTCCGTTGTTGTTGGAGGGCGACTGCCTCCAACTGCCCAGTGGCGTCCTTCACGAGCCTCCTCCACAGAGGCCGATCTTGACACCGCTGGTGCCGGTCATCGACAAGTCCACTCAGCTCCACGTCCTTCTGTACCACATCGCACCACACCACCCATCTCACCCACACCACCACCACACCAACTGTCATCCCGCATCTCCCCTCTCTCCTCCTATTGCTCAAACTCCCCCTCCCCTCTTCTCTCACACTCGTCGCATCTGCCTGGCAAAAACTATGTAAGCCGTGTGTAATTATACCGTGGCAGGAGACAGCTGCTGCGTGAGCGGGGATGGGATGTGAATGAAGAATGATGAAAGAGAGCGAGGAAGGGAGAGGTGGGGAGGGAGCTGGGCGGGAGTGTTGGAGGGAGGCAGGGAGGGAGTTTGGAGGGATGGAGGCAGGGAGCGAGCGAGGGATGGTTGGAGATGGAGTGGAGGCCAAGGGAGGTTGAACTTCTTTCGTACCGTACGTAGCCAACGGTGCTAATCGGAGGTGCGATTATGTGAACGGTGTGATGGCGGTGTTCTGTGATGATGTCACGATGCCGTGATGATTGTGACGTGTTACGTTGTGAAGATGAATGTGACGGTGTGGTGATATGATGATGATGGTGATATGGTGATGAGAACATCATCACATCAATCACCGGGGTGAAATAGGTTTCGTGATGACGAGTGGGGAGCGGAGAGGAGGATGAGGGAGGCGGTCTGATCGAGAGATGGGATGATGCCGATTTCAGAAGATTTAAAAGATTTTAGAATCACAAATCGCTGTTCGCTACTGTATTTATTTGCCCAGTAAAACCCCATTGAGTCTCAATAATATTTTGTACGTATGCATGTGGAACTTCTTTCGCACCGTACATAGCCAACCGTGAGAATCGTAGGTGCGGAGAAGTACGACAAACTAAACACAATAAGCAGTTCTAAATAAATTAGTTTTCCTGCTACGTTTCAGTTCAATCGATGAGTGTTCGGCTTCACATGGCAGAGAAACTGAACAGCCCGGAGAACACCAACCACGGCGCATCCTTTTGAATAAAAATAAATCACCGGGATACTCCCTCAAGATGGAACATCTCAATCTAGATTTGAAGCTTTCGTGACTGCAGGAATCCATACTCTTTGGTTATTTCTGTAAAGTCACGTAGTTAGAAATAAAATAAAATTGTACTTAAAATAAAATGTTATTTCGAACTATGTGACTTTACCGAAAGAACCAAAGAGAATGGAACATCTGGTTTGCAAGATTGTCAATTGTCTTAAACACAGTATACGAGCGTGTGATGCTCATCTCTCCACACAGATAGATTTAAGAATCGCATTGCTGTGCTGTCATCTAATGGCCACCTCGTATGGCAAGCAAAGCACGCGTGGTCATCCCCAGGCGATCTCCCATCCAAGTGCTCACCAGGCTCCAGCCTGCTTAGCTTCGGGTGGGTTAAGGGTGATGTTTGCTTGATTGAAAGTGTCTATTTTTTACACGCTTTTACTTAAATCACTCTGTCTGTTGTTGTTGTTGTCGTATCCTCAAATCTTGTAACTAAATATTAACCCACTTCCCAATGTGATATCGACTGCAAACGTCGTATATTTATGTCATACTGATGACAATACTATATTCTATCATTCAAAATAAAAATATAAATTTTAAACCATCTTTTTATATGTTTTTTTTTTATACGCTCAACTGCCGTTGGCTGTAAATCACCTTGGCCCCTGACGTTGTGGTAAGCCTTGGGGCCACTTCCTGGAGTCGTGGAGTTCTGCCATTACTCGTACGGTACATTTCATTAAAGCGTGTTTTCAAAAAAAGTATTTTTAAATATTACTTATTTACAAATCTGTTCAACCAAATAAACTTTGTATTTTACCAGGTAACATCCACTTGAGCTACTGTGTAGCTCTTATTCGGAAGCGACCTGGCCGCAAATGATATCTCAACGAAACGGCTTCTCACGTGGAAATGTATAGCAGCCAAATACTCTCAACGCATGTTTCCAAATGTGGAGGGGAAAACAAACCGGAGGACCCGGAATCGGACCCATGACCTGCTGCATAGCAGGCGAGGGAGTTAACATCTCACCTCCAGGGCGCCTCAATTGGTGACCTTGACCCGTGTGATCAATGACCAACACGCCAGTTATGTTTCACCGCATAAGTTCTATCCCGTCTACCGGCCATTCTTTCCCTCCTCCTCCACTTATTTTTTTACCCACAATTCATTCCCAGCTATGCTAACAGGCGTCAGTCATTGTTGTCATGAGTCGAATTTCCATTGCAAATTCTCACAGAAAAATAGTGTAGCATCACCCGGCTTAATCACGGGTTCACATACAAACTCTTCCACACATACAATCCCTCGCACATAAAGAGACTCGCACTCCACAACGCACACACATACACACTTTCTCTCCCACGTGCATACTATCTCGCACAAAGACAAAGATTTTCCTATCGCCTTCAGACAGACTGTTGGGGTGAGTGCTATTTGCGAGCACCTATGACAGCTGGCACGGCACACGATAAGGTGGGTGGCCAGCATCACGCCCGGCCGCCTTTGTCTCCCCAGTGCTGATGTTTGCAGACCGCATCATGCAGGTAGTAATGTTTAAGGCCGAGTCAACCTAGCGGAAGCCCAGCACCGCGAATCAACCTCGGGTCACTGGGTTCGTCGCGCAGTGCGCTAACAACTCCACCACCGCTCGTCCCACGCTGCCTTCGTATCTCGATTGCAAGCGTGCGCCCCTTCACATTTGCCGTGTATGAGACACTTCGAGCGGGGGGGGGGGGGTCTTGAGTGATGTTCCCTCCCCACCACCACCCCCCACATTAATTCCAAAAAAAATCCCACTACCCCTCTCCCTTTGAACCGCCGCGCGTGCGTTGTAATGCTTCAATTATCATCCCATCTGCGCCGTCGCGCGCGCGCCCCGCATACCAATCGGTGCGACCACGTGGTTCACTCCGTGTGCGTCGGTGGAGCGTGGCAGATACCCCCCCACACACACACCCATAAATATAACGAGCCAGGGCACTGCCCCCCTCCCCACCTCTTCACCCGCACTACCACCACGACTTGGTTAACAGTGAAAGGCACGTTGATTTCCCTGCTCATGTGAGCATTGAGGCGTTTGTTGTTCATCTCCCGTTTACACGCCCTGAGCCAGTGGCGGAAATTCATCGTTCCTATGGCGGAGTGGGGAGTCTATATATAGGAACAGCCACTGTTGATTTCCCGCACATAGTGGTGCTTATTTTAGCGACCCCGGAGGGATGATGGCCTGATCGCATCAACCCTCCCAACCAGGATTTCAATTCGCACCCTTCTGATGCTAAGTCATTCGTTGTACAACGGAGACACCTATAAAACGAGAATTTTACCAGGTAAGGCCCACTGAGCTATTTCGCTGATTTTCAAAAGCGATCTCCTGTATACCAGGCGAGGTCGTTAACATCTCGCCGCCGTGGCACCTGGCCGGATAATAGTCCAAGAACTCCGGTGCTTCTCCACATATACATATTAACATGTATTAGTCCATCAGCCTATTGGCTCTCCATAGCCATGCTTAATAAACAAATGCTTTAAAGTTAACACAAATGGTAACATACCCGTTAAACCCTTATTAGTGCCCTACCTTATGACAGACCAATTCAGACATTTTTGGTCACCCCGTGGCCTTATAAATCTCAATGTTCATCCTACAAAGTATCATCACAAGGGAGAAACACAAACATAGAGACAAAAAAATGTTTGTCCGTATTGAAACGGCTGTATGCGATATGGACCTGAAAACTCAATTTCCCTGTACAAGAATACAGGGTAAACCATATGGGTTGACAGCTATGCGGTAAATTAAATCCACCGCTGCTTGAAAGTACCCCCAACGCCCTGCTTGTCGTGGGCAAGGCTGGATCATGGACCGGGCCACTGGGGCCAGTGCCCCGGGGCCTCGGACTGCCAGGCGGCCTCCAAGCCTCAGGCCGCGCGCGGTGCGTGGCCCAAGACTTACGAAGGAAGTTGAACGCCAGGGCCCTCAGTGCGCACAGCGCAAGCTGACCACTCGGCCCCTGGGTGCTAATAGCGTGAGCTGACCACTACTGCCCCCAGACAATGTGAGGGCCTCCAGACCCCTTGGTGTTTAAAGGGTGAGCTGACCGCTCGGGCCTCCGGGCCCCTGGGTGCTTACAGTGTGAGTTGACCACTCGGGCCCCCAGACCCCTCGGTGCATACATCGAGTGTAACACCGGGGCCCCTTTGGTACACACAGTACACGCTTAAAACGAGAGCCTCTCGGAGAGTACAGTGCTTCTGTACAACTGAGCCACTGGTTGGCACGCTACAATATGCTGTGACATGATACAATATTCACCAACAAGTCAGTTCATTCTGCATAACAGGACCGTTTGAAGCAAGGCCGTAGCCATGGAGTCAACATTGGGGGGGACCAAATCTTCCAAGGTGTCTGGAGGTCCCAACCCAGAAAAATATATAAATTTGAAAACTAATTTCCTGCATAAAATATTTAAAAAATTCACTAACACATGGGATGGACTTTTGATTAATTTTGTACAATAATGTCTAATAGTGTGTTATATTACATTGCTCTCTTTTTACTTTTTTTTACATTTCTTGATTCATTGTATGTAATGGCAGAGATTAGGGATTCATAAAGTGCAACCATAACCACAATCATATAAACGGAAATCTATGCATTGATACATATGAAGACAAGTCCAGATATTGTGGCCAAGGTTTAGCAAATTGTTGTTTTTATTTACATAGCATAGCAATTATATTGTTTATAGCAATATATTGGGGGGGACAATTTGAGCATATTTTAATATATATTATAATTACGGCCTTGGTTTGAAGGGCGTCATATTATGACAAGCCGT
Organism: Lethenteron reissneri; assembly: GCF_015708825.2. Classification (NCBI taxonomy): domain Eukaryota; kingdom Metazoa; phylum Chordata; class Hyperoartia; order Petromyzontiformes; family Petromyzontidae; genus Lethenteron; species Lethenteron reissneri. The sequence goes on from NC_083810.1 coordinate 9,018,307, forward strand.
TCGTTATTTGACTGACCGTAACTAGCTATCCCTTTATTTTAGCTAGCAGCCAATTTTCCCTAGCTAGCTGCCCATATGATTCAGCTTGTTAACATAAATTATCTAGCTGGCATTTTTGACAGCTAGCTGCCCTTACAACTAAAATAGCCGCATTAAAAAGCCAGCTAGAGAGACCGAGGGCTCGTCATTCGTTGAGAGCTTAGTTAGCCGTATATGCCAAAAGCTACATATTTGCATACACTAATGCATATATAAGAGATCCAATCCATACTTAAAGATTAAGGAAAACCCCATTCATTTTTCCATAGACCATCTGTTTTTAGATCCACGGAAATAGATAATGCTCACGTTGATATGCAAATTGTCAACAGCTCTTACGAGGTCTTTTACAGGTAGGAACAACAGGTTCCCACACTGCCCACCAGGGATTATTTGTCTGTCTGTCGTGCATATTTGTCCGTCGTGCACGAATGCGCTGTCCAACCAAGTTCCTACCTGCCCACTCCGAAGGAACGTGTTTTGCCCCCCTATGTGCATAGTCTCTACCAAGTAATTTCACTGACTTATCAGAAACCTTTGTTGGTTGTTCAGCCAATGATAAAAAGTTATCTTCTGAATTTCAAGCAACATAATTCTCTCTGTATCAGGCAGGTTTATAAGACATTTATTGGTAGGAAAAGCCACAGACAGATGCCCGTTTCTTGCTTGGTATGCCACAGTAATATATTCAGAGACTTTGTTCATCTTTTTCTAAAACAACAGCCTTTTGAAAGGCTATTCAACAATCCCTCATAAGGCCTATTTTATAACTGCCTTTTTAAATGGTTAGGGTTATTTTCTTTTACGTGCTTTCCTATTTTTTCTTTCATCTACTCAAAGCTGCCTTTATGTACAAATAGACTATAAAATACTACCGCCTGATTGTATTTTCCAACAAAAGTATTTGAAAGGTGTTGTCATTATGAATATATATTAATGTATTTACTATTTAATAAGTACTTTATTCAGATATGTTATAAATATATACATATAAATAGCATACTAGTTCTGAAATATGGACTACAAACGTTGGAATAGTGGTGCTTCCAAAAGGAAAGCCGAAAAAGAAAAGGATGCAAGAGAGGCAGTTTTGCTTCAAAGTGTTCCACTCATCGCCAAATTCTTTCAAAACCCCTCTGATAGTAATGATGATGACAGCAGCACTATTGTCAGCTGTGAGGAAGGAACTAGCACTAGTTCAGTTTCCAGTAATGTTGTCACTCCGCCAGAGCCATCCTTTGAAGGCGAACTCTCAATAGCTAATGGTGTACAAGAACCATCATTTCCACCTCAGAAGCAGTTGGGCACTTCACACGAATCAAATCAGCAACCAAGCCATTCCTGGTGCTATGAGTTCACTGACCCTGCATTATGGCAAACCACTTCCAGTGACATTGTTAAGTCAGTGCTTATTGAAAGAGGAGCAGGCCCCTTCCAAAACCGCAGTGAAAAATACCCAGCTTCAGTCCGAGATAGAGCGCTTGGTGGAAAGACTAGACGTTTCAACAATGAACTTCTGAACTGTATATTGTAAAATGGGCAGAAGGTTTCTAGGCAGTGCCTACTGTACTCACCCTCAACAGATTATGTGTACTGTTTTGCATGTAAACTGTTCTCCAGCAAGCTCGGTGGCTTTAGTCAGGGGTTTAGTGACTGGAAGCACTGAAAGAATAGGGGAACACGAAAGGAGTGCAGAACACAGATCACGCATGCTTGCCCTGCACCAGCGGACAAAGGGCAGTGCAATAGATGCAGAGCTCATGCAGCAACTTGATGGAGAGCGTAAATACTGGAGGAACATTTTGAAAAGAGTTGTAGCAGTGATCAAGTTCTTGGGTGAAAGAGGACTTGCGTTTAGGGGAGATGATGAACGGTTTGGGTCATCCCATAACGGTAATTCCCTTGGCATCCTAGAATTGCAATCACAATTTGACCCATTCTTAACTGAACATTAAAAAGTTTGGCGGAAAAGGAACATTGATGTCATAGTGGAAAATGTAAATGCACTCTCCGCCGCATATCCATCAGACCTGGATATGAAGTTTGCCAACGAACTCATCCAATTCAAGTCTTCCATGTCTGACACTGAGGATGAGAATTGTCCAACTAAATTGCTTGAGACGTTGCAGGCACTTAATTTGCAGTCAGTGTTCCCCAATGTTTTCGTGGCACTTCGGATTTTTCTAGCATTGCCAGTGACAAACTGCCAGGGTGAGTGGACATTTTCCCTTTTAGGCAGAATAAAAAATGAGCTGCGGAGTAGCATGTGCCAAACACGTCTCAACTCATTGTCACTTATGTCAATAGAGTCAGACCTTGTCAGACAGCTAAATTTTGACGATCTAGTGGATGGGTTTGAGAGGAGGAAGGCAAGAAAGACACCAAATATAGGAAAGCCAAGAGGCCTCACGGGACCATTATCCGGCCCTGGTCGTGGGGGGTTCATTTCCCCATTCTTCACCACTCTGATAATTGCGGGTTAGTGACGGGTTGTGGGGGGAGCGCCGTGGACGGGTATAGATATCACTCGCCACTGATGTGAGCCGTGGTTGATTGCCTTTGACGGTTTAACGACGCAGCGCGTCAACCGCTGCGCCACCGCTCCGCGCAATTGTAACGCTACATTTATGTGATTCCCGTCAAATGTGCGTTTATAGACGTAAGCTCATAGAAAGGCAAGTGAGTACATATGCTCACGTATGTAATGGTATCATTACCCGTAATGAGCAATAATCACGAGTGACTGATGCGGGAGAGCGGGCGTGACTTAAGCGCAGCACCACCGCCACCACCGTCACTCGTCAATCCAATCAACAGCGCAGGGGCCCTAAACGACCAGCTGATTTACACTTTTGTTTTCATTGTCATGAGCAGTGGCAGCAATAGCAGCAGCACTTCACCATCATTGTCATCGGTCTGCATTTCAGCCGGAGCTCTCCTGGACTGAGCTTCACGAAATAATGTTACCGTATCCCATCAGGGGAGACCCAGAATCGGGATTGGAACCGGTGCAATGAATTGCCATTGCTGTTCGCCGTGGCCGGGAATCGAGATCAGGTGGCACCAGTTCGGAGTGCAGTGCGCTGCCATGGGTGGAAAAAACCCGATTTTTCCAGCGGCAGGCATCGGGTTTTTTCTTTAATACAATTAAACCCGATTTCGGGGTATTAAAACCTGGTTTAATGAATACGAAACTCTGATAGGCTTAGGCTGCTTCCTCGTCGGTGCTGCTATCGTACTCGGGGGGGCCGTCGGGCACGGGGTAGTCGTAGAATGCGGCGGGCAGGTTGGTCTTGATGAACACGAGCTTCTCCACAATCGTGGGCGCCAGTGAGTTCTTTAGCTTGGAATGGATGAAGCCCATCGTTGAGAAGTTGGCGAAGTGCGGTTCTGCAATTAGAACCAATTAAACCGGATTTCTCCCAATCTCAGATGATCGGGTTTAATATAAAAAGACAATTAACCCCGATTATAAAAAAAAACCCGACTGTACCACCCTTGTGCGCTGCACCATTGCTTCTTTACTCCGTCGCACGTTCGTTAGAAGTAGGCGCCACGTGACTTTACCGAAAGAACCAGAGAGTATGGGATTCCTGCAGTCACGAAAGCTTCAAATCTAGATTAGGTGCCATGATCTTCTTGGTTCTTTCAGTAAAGTCACGTAGAAGGGAAATAATAAAATAATAAAAATGTACCATAATAAAATACAATTCTCACGACGTTTCGGCCACAACGCAAGCAGCCGTCCTCGGTTGAAGAACAGGTCTGTCGGAAAGACAGCGATTGTTTTATTTTTATTATTTTATTATTTCCCTTCTACGTGACTTTACCGAAAGAACCAAGACGATGAATCCCTGCAGTCACGAAAGCTTCAAATCTAGATTAGGTGCCATGATATAAATATTGCTGTATACGTATCTACGGATTATATACCCACGTCTGTGACAAGATTTGTTGACACTGTTTTTGATCTGTATGTAAACATTGTTTATTGTTATTACCCTGTTTGTAGTGCGTTATGGCGCGGGGTTCGTAAAAGTTATTTATGTTTAATCTTCTGTTAGTTTGCACATCCCCTCCCTGCAGTGTCCCGTGACTGCCGCCAACTGCCGACAGTCCTGGACTTTGGTCTATGGGTCTCTATTTTACTTTTTACAAATTTGTATTTTACCAGATAAGGTTCGCTGAGCTATATCGCTCTCTTTCAATTCAGTGGCTTATCGCGTGGACGTTCATAGCAGCCAAATATTCTAAGCGCATGTTTCTAAATGTGAAGAGGGAAAACCGGAAGACCCGGATAAAAATCCACGCGACCACGGGAACGGAGAACATTCAAACTCTAAATATACAACAGGCGTCAGGGTCAGGATCGAAGCCACGAATTTCTGTATACCAGGTGAGGTAGTTTGCATCTCGCCAGCGTGGCACCCCTCTAACTCCGTGGGTGTCTACGTAACTCTATCGATCTCTGTGGGTCTCTATGTAGACCTGTGTAACTCTCGAGTCTCTGGATCTCTGTGTAACTAACTGCATGGATGTCTATGGAACTCGATGGATCGCTATGAGTCTCTGTGTCCTGTAACTGCCGCTATAGAGCTGCTTAGCTCAAAGGGCCTTTAGCAGCTGAAGTCTGAGCCTGAATGTTCAACATTAAAGTATAAATGTTATCACCTTAATCTCCGGTTTATCACCGATGATCACCAGATGTTCTAAAGTGTGGGCTTAGTTCCTGGACCCATGATACAATCGCCCGGGCTGTATTGAGCCCGGAAGGTGCTTTGATGGGCAACCACCACAAATGCGCACACACAGGTTGTCATAAGGAAGCGGAGTAGGGTTGTGGGTAGCAGAGCGCAAGCCTACTGCTGTGCTTCTCTCCTTCACCAACTCGCGTTGAGCAGCGTGGTTAAAACACATTCCTGCGGAGGGAGCTGGTAGGAACGTTGGGTTGCTCGGTCAATGGCCAGGGTCAACGGCGGCGTGGTGAATTCCGCAAATATGCCCGACTGTGAGGGCGGGCACAAGCCGGCGTGAGTAGGTTAAACGTTGAGTTTTATAAGGGCACCACGGGGTGACCAGCCCCTCCCCACCCAGCCCCTCCCCACCCAGCCTCTCCCCACCCTCCCCACCCAGCCCCTCCCCACCCTCCCCACCCAGCCCCTCCCCACCCTCCCTACCCAGCCCCTCCCCACCCAGCCCCACCCCTCCCCCACCCAGCCCCTCCCCACCCTCCCCACCCCTACCACCCCCCACCCAGCCCCACCCTCCCCACCCAGCCCCTCCCCTCCCTCCCCACCCAGCCCCTCCCCACCCTCCCCTTTCCACCCAGCCCCACCCCTCCCCTTTTTGGATTCACAACGGACGGACGGACGGACACAATAATCCTCTGTGGGCTGGTGGAACCAGGAGGCTCCTACCAGTATATGGTTGACTAATCCCCATTGGCCTGCACGGTCTGGTGAGACGCGTCATCCAGCAATGGATTCACACAAGTTATATCTATGGTTAATGCAGACTTGATTGCTTGCAAAAGGTATCCGGTCTATTTGGTGTTTGAACATCTTAACACCTATTTTATTGCCAGGAAGGGTAAAGCCTAATCTTATTTTCAATAAATTGCTATACACACGTTTATACAGGGCCTACAATGATTGAGTCACACGCGCTAACACTGCCCCCTTCTGGATAAACGAAAACAACACTCGCCATTAAACGTTGCTTTACAACATGTAAGAAGGCTGACGTTTCGGGCAATGGCCCTTTCATAGTAGGGAAAAGGACACGCTCTTAATTTGCGGTTTGGAGGTTACTTTTCACTGTGGGAACCTGAAATAAAAAAAACAACAACCTGGATTCAATTAAACATTTACCCCCCCCCACCAATGTATTTCAACTGGACGATTGGCATCGTGCCACGTGATGGAGAAGAATACATTTGGAAATCTGTCAAGAAAAATCCGTAGCTCCCGTGCGTCAAGAGAACGCCTGGGCAAGATGTTTTTTTTGTTCGCTGGACATCTCCAGGAAACAATCCTCTGAGTGCCATGGTTTTGCCTTTCCACAGTAGAGGGCGCAGTTTCCTACACGCCCGAGTCCGAAATGAAACAAATGTGTATGCTGGTGCTGAAGATGCTGCTGCGTTGGCAGTGGTGCACAAACACAAGTAACAACATTCCAATAAGAATCGGAATAATGAGAATATGTACTTTCACGGGAGGAATCCGATGAGCTATAAAGCTCGTTTTCACAGATTTTCAGTCGGGTCGGGTTCAAAACGTTACAATACAAAAGCACGATTGGAGTGCAAAGTACAAAAAGTAAAGATAAACAAATCACACAAAATACGAAACTATTATGTTGCCAGGTAAGGCCCACTGAACTATCAGCTTCTTTTCAGAAGCCACCTGACTACAAATGATAGCTCAACGAAGTGGCTAATCATGTGGAAATTTGTAGCACTGAGCAATCTTATATTTTCTTTAAAAGGTAATCTACTGCTGGATGAGGGTCTCCCCACGCTATGCAAGTCGTGGTGAGGTTATTTGGCCATGCTTCGCCATTCTGGCCAAAGCAGCTTGGTTAATGTAGGGAACATAGACGTAAATGCAGTACCGTACAGCATTATATTTTTTCTGCACTTCCCCCTGCTGGCAATTGTTAGGGAAAAATTATCATCATCAGTTTAACACGTAGGTTTTCGCGACCAATATTAATAATAAAGGTTTTTGGGTTAGATCGCGTTATTTATAAATGTGTCGTAACCCTCCACCACCCGGCACGGCCAATTAGTAAGGGATTTGTCACGTAAACAAAACACCAAATAGTTACTTTAGCCCACCGGTGTGTTGTAAATGTTGTGGATTTACTCTCCAACACAGCCGTGGGCTGACGTGGTAACTAATTGGCGTTATGTTAACGTGACAAATCCCTTACTAATTGGCTGTGCCGGGTGGTGGAGGGTTACGAAACATTTATACTTAGGCGATCTACCCCCCAAAGATCTTTATTATGAAATATTATCATCGTAATGCATCACCTGGCGTAATATTTTACCAAGTGCAGAATAAAATTGTAATTTTATTTCTATTATTATTTCTATTATTTTTATTTTTTATTATTTAGTTTTACCTACGTGACTTTCCCGAAAAAACCTAAGAGTATGAATCCTTGCAGTCACGAAAGCTTCCAATCTAGAATCAAGTGCAGAATGTTAGGCAATATCTGGGGTAAAATATTCCTAGATATTATTGTGATGTAATTGCTCGGCCATTGACAGCGCCCGTCTGAATCGTCCGGTGTAGGAATCGTCAGCTTAGCGATTCCGCAAATCAGGTTTACGTCGTTGAAAAACACCTTCTAGAGGCCTAAGCAGCCCACGGTGATACCTATTCGCTGATAAGACAGTCATCGCTCGCGGAAGACGCCACCTTGCTGGTTTCAGTGTAGTCTCAATAACAATTGCTGTTTAAAAGTGAAAAAAAATAATAGATTCCGACGGGTGCTTCAGATTCAGGAATCGATTCTCGCGACCATTCTCGACGGTTCTGCGTGCTGCTGCTTTGCCGAACGGACGAGTCCATTAATCATTAACTCGGAGGTGATGAGTCCACTCACGCAGGCGTTAAAATCGACGATCTGTAAAGAAATCGCCTTACGTGCAATCTTCAGATGAATAATACTTGTCTAATTATAAAAATGCGTGATTAATTTTGTTTAATTATAAAAAAAACTAAGACTAAGATAATGCACGAACTATCAATCACCCCCCCTCCCTCGCCGAGGCCAAAGTAGTCGCGTCCGCGCCGTTTGTGAATGGCCAACCCGCCGCGGACCAATCACGCGCCGCCGCCTTTGCCGCCGGGCTCCGCGTTGCCCTCCCATTGGTCAACTCGGCTGCACCACCACGCGCCCGCGGGTGTCTCCGCCCTCGGCCAATGGGGAGCGTCCACGGCGTGAAGAGGGCGCCGCGCGTGACGTCACGCGAGGGGGGGGGGCGGGGCTGAGACGCGGAGACTCCGAGGTGAGGGGACGTCGCGCGGCCGCTTCTACGGCTTTTAAATTAAAAAGGTTTTTTTTTGACGCGATTGTTTATTAAAAAAAAATATCTCTCGTTGAAATTAACGTCGAGGATAACATTGCCCGTCGGTTGTTGTTTGCTCGTCATCAAGCACCGCTTTTGTTTTGTTTGTTTTTTAACGAGCCTTCGCCTGAGGTAGAATGACCGAGCTCGCGGCCTTGCGGCTGCTAGGCCTGAGGCGCCCCCCCCCCTCCCCATCCATTTGTAATTATAATTATAACATCACATTATAACGTGTTACATTAATAATGTGTTACGTCAACAACGTGTTACCTTCAACATTGTGCGCGGCTTGTAATTTTAGCGTGTAAAATCGGTTACGCCTATCTAAAACATTAATTTGCGGGGTGGGGGGGTGACGTTAAAATGCTCTGCACGGTCCCGGGCCCCCCCCCCTCCCGTGATGTTTGCCCGTGTGGACATTAGAAGAAGTCTGGACATTAGACGGCTGTTGTGTTGTTATCTGTCGGCGAGTTGGACATTTGTGAGCAGCCTCTTGAGGCCGCCGCACATCTTGCCAACAAATGTTACGTCCTTGGAATGAAATACAGGGTGCGATTGTTCCCCCCGCCGGTAGCAACGTCGTCCTCACCCGTAGCGATGGTTGCAAGCGGAGAGTGACGCTTGGTCGACGATCTGCTAAGTTGATGAAGGAATAAGGAAGTTTAATTGAATGGATTTTCGTTTCGTTGGGTTTTTGTGGTACGAGAAATGAGGGGGGGGGGGAGTCGAAGGGTGTTTTTTTTAGTGTGCGAGTGCGATTTTACGTTTTAATGTTTGGCCGTGGCATTCGTCCAGACGTTCATAGAGAATGGTCGATGGTTGTGATGTGAATGTTGTTCATGGTTGTAAGTTATCGTGATGGTATGAGTGGTTGGAGCGTTAAAAGCGATGTCGATTCATAATCGGGTGTGTTGCGTTAGTTCGTGTAAAATGTGTCGTAAACCCTCCTCCACCCGACGCAGACAATGGTAAGTGTCACGTGAATCAAACTTGTTTTAAATATATTTATTCCTTCAGCACACCGGCGTGTTGGAGAGTGATGTTACAACATTGAAATGGGTACGACGTTTCTCTGGTGATTGCATCCAGCATCGTCAGGTTAACAGGAGCTCCGATCGTCACACCGACAGCAGCTATGTTGCTGCTGGTGGTTGTGATGCACAGTAGAGGGTACAAGTGGTGTGCATCGAGCAGTCATCTCAGTCAGTCAACCCATAGAACTTGCCTGGGTCTGTCTCGTGACCTCCTGTCAGTGGGTGTTCGACACTTCACGTGGCCTTTAACGTGCACATAGGCCTGGCACAAGCGCCGTTTGTGATGTCAATGCTTATTCTGAACGTGAAAATATTTTTGCAATGTGAGCGTTGATGGTAGCGGTAATTGTGTTTGTGATAATTATGGTGGCGTTTGTTATTATGACAGTTATGGTCGTGGTTATAATAGTGATGGTGAAGGTTGTGGTAGCAATGCTGGCAGTAGAGGTGGTGATTGTAATGCAGTCATGTAACGAATCGCTCGCTCACGATTGGAATGGTTACGATTCGGTTTTCGATTATTTTCCGCCTTTCTAGTGCGGGAAGTTTATAGTGGCAGTAGAGAACACATGAGCCAATCGCATACAACCTTTTTAAGAATCTATTCTCGCGTACGGTTGGATACATGTCGTGAGCATAAGCATGTATTTACTTCAATCTTTGCATTGTTGCTTGTAGTATTATGAGTAGTGGTTGTGACCGTTTAGTCGGTGTTAATGTTTTTAGCAGTGACATTTGTGATTCTAGTGGTGATTGGTGGTATTTATTTTGGTGGTGGTTGTTGCTGGTCATTGTGATGATAATGATGACATTGATAATAATGATATTGGTACCGTACCTATGATCGTGCCAACGATTATATTACACTACTATTTGAGTTTGTTACATAAATATAACTGCATCTCAAAATTCTCGACAAAAGGTGTTGAGCCTGTTCTGCAACAGGGGTTTATAGTAAACAGCATTGGTGCCTGGGGGAATGGAGTTCCAGACTGGTTGCAGTAGGAAACATTTCGCAACATTCGACTTAATGAAGGCTTCGATAGAAAAGCTTTGCCTAGGATGGAGGGGAGTAGAGTGATGAAAGGATGCAATATTGGGGTGATGTGGAATCATACCTATACCATCCCTTCACAGGTGCTTCACCAAGGCCCTAACAAACCGATAAAATGGCTTCCCGCTGCCGGTTGCTGAGCACCACGTCGCTGCTGCTGGTGCTGCTGACGCTGGTGCTGGTGCCAGGCCCTGCTCGCTCGCACGGCGATCACGACCACGGTCACGATCACGACCACGATCACGAACATGATCACGACCACGATCACGACCACGATCACGACCACGACATGGAGCCACTTCTGGACGATGATGTAGAGGATGACATGGACTTGAACATCGACAACGACCCAGAGTTGGACGACGTGGACACCAAACAGCCCGAGCCTCCAGCCGCCCCCAAGGTATGAGCCCACCATATCGTGACCACATGTAGCAAGCCGTTGGGTGGGGAGGAGCAGCAGCAAAGTGGGGAGCGGAGGTTAGAGGTCGTTGATTGTGGTGGGAGGAGGGAGTCTGGGTGGTCGAGTTTGTTCATTAACACATAGTGGCTGCAGCAGAGATTTATGATTGCGACGCAATCTCAGTTTATTAATGTTTCTCGTAAAACAGTGGGAAGTGAATAATCTCAGTAAGCTTAGCGACAAATTAAAATGTGTTTACTTATTAGATGTGAAAAATAAAGCTGACTTTGCAAAGATGTTGATACATCAGAATCAGCTCATTCGACTGATGGATGAAGTCCTCCGCACTTTGTCACCAGTCTTCATGGTCTCATCGGATTCTTCCAGGATAAATAAAGATGTTGATTCTGATCCCATTGCTGCATCTCCGTGTTGGCCATGCTCGTAATGATTACATAGTGCAGATTTTTTACGTTAACACCATATGTTCATGTTTTCACAGACGGTTTTGGAAATATTAATTTAGTCTTTAAGATAGATGCAGGGGTAGTTAATTTAATCTTGAGCTATTAAATTGCTGTTGGTGGGTTTGGCTGATAAAACTGGTGTTTACCCATAACAACTGGGAATCATAGACGCTGTCTGTGTGCCTGGCATTCCTCGCAGGTCGTGTACAAGGCTCCCCATCCCATCGGAGACACGTACTTCGTGGATTCCTTCGACAGCGGCACATTGGACAAGTGTGTGCACAGAGTGCAGACCCACAGCTTCATTATTTCATTAATTACTAACGGAGTGCCTTGCCTCACAGTTTGGGATAATTAATGTTTAAATGGACAGACACCCACAGTAATTCTCCCTGTCCTACACCATTTGCCTAGCTAAATCGTACATTTATTATAGACCCGGCTTGTTTAGTTGTACGTTTTAGTCTGTGGATCGTGTGGTTTTGATTTCAATTTTGGGGAGGCTAACAGCTTCTGGCGGTCACTTCGTCCAATTTGGCACCCCGTCTTGTTAAAGGATACAGGCAGTGGAGGGCACGTGTTCACATGTGTGGGTTTTGCCATAATTGGGCGATTTGGCGCTGTTTCTCCCACCACCAGCTGGGTCGTTTCCAAAGCCAAGAAAGAGGACACGGATGAAGATATTGCTAAGTATGATGGTAAGTGGGTGTAATTGTACATGTTGCACTGTTGAAGATGGTCCTCTTTTGTGTCAGGGCTGGGTGGGGAGGGGTGAGAATGCCACAGCACTCATGGATGCTTGAGGAAATCGCATGACTGCCGGCCGTGGCTATGAATGCTGTCCTTATAAAGCAAGGGGCATAAACTTGTCACGTGTCAGCGCTGCTGATGGATTCCTTTTGGCAGCAAGAAAGGCCAGACTGATGTCGTACAATCTAAATGAATAAAGTGAGCGTTGCTCATTGTAAGGCTTTGTGAACAAATTTCCCGGAATATGTCGAATCACCCACACCAAGCATGGCTGAACCTGCACAGTCCTTGAAGGGGCGATCACTGTGCATAACAGGTTATATAGGCTGTGTTATTGTGCAGTACTTGGCTCCTACATTTGCGTACCTCACGTAGGGGAGGCCTTCATTCAGCAGTGGATTGACAAGGCTTATGTACATGTCAGAATAAGATGCAACCCAAAAACAAGTTGTCCTTTGTCGGTGCTTCCTGTTGGCAAGTCAGGCACTTAATCACAGTGCTGTACTTACACCACCCATTGATGTATAAAGATTTGGGACTGTGACATGACTGCAGTGCCGTGATGAGACACTTCACCGTGATTTCAAGTCCCTTATTGAAGCTTTGAATGCAGTATGGGATGCATTGCCTGGTTGCATGCCTCCCAAGACAGCATGTATTTTTTGGGGGATTTTTTAAAATATCCTCGAGCACACAATCAGACCTGGGGTCAATTGCAACATTGCAATTCATAATGAATTACAAGCGCATTGTCATTGTAATTTTCCACGAATAGTGGTGCGGTAATTATAATTAACCTCAGGTCTGATGCAAAGCAATGCAGATTTCAAACACCCATACCTCCCCGAGCTCATTACCGAGAGCAGAACCTCGGTGCTGCTGAGATTCAGACTCACAAGATCCTTGGAGTTCTTCAAGAGCGATAATCTCATTGCAACCTCGTTTGGTTAAACAAAGGACAGACCAAGCAATCTGATTATGGCATCCATAAGTGATTAAACGAGTACCAACGAGCCGGCGTCAATTTGACATTGACCGAGTGCACACAAGTGTTAAGGGACCACTTGAGCATCACAAAGCAAAACAAATTGCCACCTTAATTTTGAGCTCTCCTCTACACATGTTTTAGAGGATTTGCCTTTGGGAGCAGACAGAGGGCAGCCATATAAATTAAGTTGTTAGACTGCTAATGACTGTAAATTTGCTCTGAATAAAACTATTATTGGATTTATATTTATTGCTATTAATTTGAATGAATATATTATATCTTGAGGGAAGAGGTGGCATTGGGATTGGAGCCACCATGCCATTGAACCTGGTGATCCGAGTTAAAATCCTGGACATGGCTTGCATCAGTGGTGTTTGATTTCTAAACCGATCATGCCCAGCTGGTTTCACTCACCGCAATTACCAACATGGGGAAGTGTGGTCAAACATCTCCCGTGACTTAACACAGCATTGGTGGTATTCATCCAGCAGTGGCATAACAATAGGTGTTGACTTATTATTAATTCTTGATAAATAAATGGACCATGTCCTGTTGATGAGCTTCAGAAATTTGTAAACGAGTCCAGAGTTGACGACCGGTGGAAACAAATGCTACTGAAGAATATAAACGAACCATGTTTATTTTGTAAATGGAGAAACAGACCCGTGTATTGTAAATATTTAGATTTTAAAGCACTCCTAATGAAAAAATATGCTTGGTTTTGCTTTGGACACGTGAAAGTCTGGTTTTATGTAGCAGCCTCAGCTCAGTACAGAGAGCTTAGTTTGGTAGGTACAGCATGTGCAAACATGTTGTAACCTAGCTAAACAGTGAGAAATCGGCATACTGGGAAGATTATTTTTTAATTGATACAAAGGTAGAGAAAAATCTGTAAAAAGTTTCTGGCATGTGTTTGCACAGAGGGAGTCGACAGCATGTATGCCTGGCTGGGGGAAGGGAGTGTGAGATGAGGTACCAGCAGTGGCGAATGAGCAGCTTCCCCCTGAGCGAAGGGTTGTGACAGAATTATTTGGTTGTGGGTTTTTGGAGCAGAGAATGCGTACTAGCGTTGTAGAATGAGATCAGAGAGGTATGAGTGGGTGGAGTTGAGTGAGCTGAGAGGGGAAAAGTAGGCAGGTTCAATTCCATAGAGGATCATTAAATATTTCCAGTCACTATAAACAGAATTGCCTGCCTCGGATGGCACGCAGGGATAACACAATTTCAATAGCAGTGTGACATTTCTAGTCCTTCAAAACCACTATTGGAAATTAAATGGAGATGATAGTTTGGTGAACCCTCTGGTGAAAGTTTTCAAGGTTGCCCAACGTCAGACAGCGAATGAAGTTGGTTTATAGCACTGTTTTCCCCATGCCACTGTCTGAGGCGTGCACTTTTGTTTCTGGTTTGCTCAAACACTTCATTCTAAAGTGCAGTGTATATATGGGGCTATTAACATTAGGCGGGGACCGGTCGTCGCTCTGCATGAAGGAGCGTCGCGTGCTCTCCGCCGCCACCACCCTCGGCAAACGATGAGCGACTGATGGATGGTGCGTGCCCCATCTTGTGCCACCACAGGGAAGTGGCTCGTGGAGGAGCAGCTGGATGGGAAGCTGCCCGACGACAAGGGGCTGGTGCTGAAGTCTCGCGCCAAGCACCACGCCATTTCCGGCGCCCTCACCAGACCCTTCCACTTCATCGACAAGCCGCTCATCGTGCAGTGCGTGTCCCACACCACTGCCATTGATTTTGCCTTTTAATGCTGTCACTTTATTTTTTATGGTCTATTTCCGCTTTGCCGAAGTTGTGGGATGAATGCCTATTTTTCCTGAACCTTGGATCATTACAAACTCTTAACCTTGACTGTAACCCTACCCATAGGAAGTCATTGGTAAGATCAATGACAAAATGAATACCGAATAGAAAGCCGAGGCACTAGTGTAGGCTTTCACCACTTTAACAGCCCTCATGCAGGATTTACAGATGAAATGTATTAATGTAACAACACTGTAAATGGTTTCCACCGAAATAAATTACAGGCAGGGAGTGTTTGTGAAACTGCTGGCAATGACCGTTATTACTGGGTGTGATACAATTTAACATCCACATGCAATTTCAGGAACTGTCACCCCCATTCAAGGATCATGACCGAGTTCAAGAATTGATGATTTTTGTCTCGTTTGTGCCGTCTTGTTCTGTGTGTTCCCTGCGTCTCGTTTTGGAATGCTCGTCTCGACTGACGTTTTTGTGCCGTTTGTATATCGCCTGTCTTGCCCATTCCTAACACGCGCAATTCGGTGCTCGCTGTGCAAAGCCGCTGCGTGCTCACTCGTTGCAGCTGGCTTCCTGGACTGGCGCAAGTGACCGTGTGGTGGTCGGGGTCTTGTTGCCAGCGCAGGATATCACTTGCCGTGGACCTAGATATGGCGCCACACTGGATGGTCCGAGCGTGACACTGCCAATGCGGCGCCTATACCCCTCTGGGAAACCGTTGTGTTCTTGTGAATGTGATGGCAGCTGTGGGCTCTTGTTTAATAGGGCCCTTTGGGAAACAGGTGCACGGCGTTTGGGTTTTATATTGTTTTGATCCCTTCATTATTGTGCGAGCCTTCATCTTTTGAAGCCACGCAGGCATGTTGATGAGACCGTTTAGGAAGGCTCTGGCACAGTGGGCCAGGTGTGCAGTGTTTTTTTTGTGTTCTAGGTACACGTCTGTGTGCACGAGTGCTTTGCTTTAACAGGTGCTCGCAACACATAGAACTTGCCTCCATAGCCTTTGTAGGTTATTCCTGGATCCTTGTCTTTGTGCCTGTGTGCATATGTGTTTGTATGCGTATGTATGGGGGAGCCATAGTGCACTACGAATTTGGCGACCCAGGTTTGATTCCCTTCACGGCCAGTTATCTGAACCGGTCCTGGGCCTCCCCTAGGTCGACTCCGCCTCAAATGAGTATCTGTTGCGGTGTGTAAACATCGCCAATGGGGAGACAAAGGCGGCCGAGCGTGGTGTTTACCACCCACCCCCTCGTGCTGTGCTGGCCTTCATAGGTGCTCGCTAACAGCACTTTCCCCAACAGTCTGTTACAGGCTATACTGGGGATCTTTGTCTTTGTTTGCATGTGTTTACGTGCTTATGAATTTGCAGAGGGTGGGATAGCTCAGTAGTTGTGAGCAGCGTTCAATGTTCACGCTTGCCTAGATTCGTTTCCCTGCCGTTGATAAACATCGGCGCCAAAATTGTATCCGAGTCTATTCTTGACCTTCCTTAGGTGAGGACATTGGTCCTCGGGAAACAAATGTGGCTGAGTGGTGCTGGTTATTCAACACTTACCGTAGGTGCTCACCAACAAGAGCTTACCACCAGTCTCCAATGCAAAGCTGAAGATATTTCTCGTTTTGGTTTGGGAGTGCTTCTGTGTGTGTGTGTTCACATGCTCTTGCCAATGTGTGCCTGGGGGGGGGGGGATGTGATTGGTTTGTTAGTTTATTTGCACAGATGTGTGGCCGAGTGGAATGTGGATTTAAAGTTTAAAGCAAGCCACTCCCATTGGCTGCACAGAGAAAATAGCTGATGAATTGGAATAGTTTCAGAAAACAGTGCTTTGTTTTACAAGCTAAATGTATTTTTCTCATCCATTGTAAATTTGCATTTTACAGAAGGACATTACATTTTCCACTTTGTTCGTCTTTTGGCCCTCGAGTGTTTAACATTGTTGGCAAAGTTGTCTCTGCGAGCAGCAGAAAGAGAGCCGGGTTTTTTCCGTTGTTTGATCCCAAAGGCATGCCACACGCTAACTTTTTGTTTAGAGTCAATGGCGAACCGTGTTGCCGTGGATGGTCGCGCTGGGATACAACTCCAATTGCAGACATCGATTGTGCTGTAAATCCTTCGCTGTGCAGCTGTGATTATTATTACCGAGCAAGGGGTTGCAAACTTTGGACATGAACATTTTAGATGCTGCTGTTGGTACTTGCGAACAAGAGTATTTCGGATGTCTAGGTGTTCATTGCATTTCTTGGAATTTGTGCGTGACCAAATTACCCGGAACATGCCCAATCTCATGATATCGCTGCAGCTTAAGCAGAGGTGACTATGGGCAGTGTTTAGATGGGTGACCACCATTCACAAACAGGTTGTAAGGCTACGTGGTGACTGGTAGAGGTCAGTGCAGCAAACGCTGTTGTGCTGTTCTTTCGTGCTTTGACGTCTCTGCGCCCCTTGACTGATCCGCATTGACCAACATCATGCGTGGTAAAATAATCCCTCATGAATTGTCCAGGTATGGGGAGACTCTTATTCAGCAGTAGATTGATACAGCCTGCCAGTAGGGTAGCGTGTGTACACATGATTGAATTGACCATAGGAGTAAGACGAACTTAAGGATAATTTGCTCGTGCATAAATTAAACATGTGTGTGTTGATTGGACCGAACAGCATTCAGAAGCACTGCATCTATTTATGTTGGCCAAGCCGGGAGTGCTTCAATCAAAACACATTTGCCGGTGCGTGCAAGGGGAGAGCTAAAAATGGAAATGAGGCAACCGCATGTTTGCGGCGAAACGAGCTGCGTGGAGACACCAGGTGGCTTTGATATCCAATTCAGAGTGGGGAAACTTCTGAGCTGAATGAGAGACACTCGGTAGTGTTGTGAGGCGGGAATTTATTTTGGGACCTAATAAAAATGGTGATGAAAACGCAGGCACCCCCGCCCCCCCGTGTCTGAGAAGAACATGCAGAGTTGGAATTGGGATTACATTATCTATGCCACTTTGGCCTGCATTTCCAGTGCTTCCTATATTGTTCATCCATGTACGATTTTGCTTTGTAGGAATGCTTTTATTCGCCATTCTTTTCAATGAATTGTTTCCATTCAGGGTTGCTGCTAGCAATTTAATTCAAGATTGGAATTTGTTTTACTTTGCATTCATTGGCAGTGCCCTCAGTCGCTGGATGGTTGACCCAATTTCTATTACATACCAACCTATAAAATGAGAAAAACATTAATCTTTGCACATCCACTACATGTATCGTTTAGCATGGGCATTTATTTTTATGGTTGAATAGATGCGTCACTAATTTCAGGTCAGAACCCTACAATTTGTGGGGATTTTTTCATCAAAGTGAATTTTCTGAGCATAATTATACAAGTTTAATTGCTTTGACTGCCCCATCTGTGTTGAATACAATATTAATCATTTTGAACAAAAAATGTTTTTTCACGTATAACACTTTAGAGGATGTCCTTTGATGCACGGTATGGCGCGAACAATTACATTTGTGGTGCGCCTGTGTAAAAGTGGCTTGGGGAACAAACATATATCTAACGAAATCGTTTTGAGAAAGTTAAAGCGGGCTTAGGTCGCTAAAAGGCGGATGGTGACTGATAGACAACACTCGTGATAAAATGCGGTGGCTGTTCTTGCCAATCATTGACAGACCACTGGACAGAATACATATTAAAGGCACACGTAGTGGCAATCGTTTGTTAATGGCTTTTTATTGTACAGCCAATATAATTAGTGATTCGTACGTAATGTTCCCTGGAAGCCAAGGAAGCTTAAGCCTGGATAATTATTGGATGGGGGACTGCCTTGGAATACTCTTTGTGGCCTTGGGGCTGTGAGGTGGTCAGGAGAGTACCACAATGGTTCCTTTAATATACATCTGTGTAGAGCTTTGAGCTTTACCACCTCAAAAGTGTTGGCATTATTTTACTTCCAAAGAAATTGGCAATATGTCCTTAATGCAGGGCCCTGCTGAGAAGTCTATTTAAGACTCGGGGTTTCCTAGATAAATATATAGCATTTGTGTGTGTGCGTACCTATATATGTGTCTGTGAGATGGGGACAATGAGATAATTTCATGCACAGGTAGTGAGATGAATTGCAGCATCGCTGGACTCTGAAGGACATGCCGGCTTTTATCCAGCACTAGTTAAGATTGTGGCTCGCGATGGTGACGACGATGATGAATGATAGTGGTGGCGAAAATGAGTCGTCAAAACTGAAGCGCCTGTCTTTCCTGCAGATATGAGGTGAATTTCCAGAACGGCATCGAGTGCGGTGGTGCCTACATAAAGCTGCTCTCTGGAAACGCCGACCTTGACTTGGTGAGTGGAGATCGCTTTCACTCTGCAATTATTTGTGTTCCTACAGCCACACTGTTTTATACATGTGTTATTATAACCGTACCTTAGTTCAAATATCACTCTGCAGATCAAAAATTTCTTAAAAATTCTGGCTATTGCCTGAAGAGGCCAGTTGTAATCGGCAGCGAAACGTCATACTCGAGTTGTAGATGTTGTGGGTTTACTCCAACACACTGGGGTGCTGAAGTAGTAACTAAGTGGCAGGGTTTGTTTTCGTGACAACCCTTACTAATTGCCTTTGTTGGGTGGTGATGGGTTTAACGACACTTTTATATTTTCACGATATAACCCAAAAAAATCTTTATGCAAAAAATTTCTTTTATTTTTGTTTCCTCTCACTGCTCCAGAAAACCCATTTTTCTCCCGCCATCGTCCCTTTTCCCAAGTACTTTTAAAACCGTTCTAAATTCCAGAAACACATTTACTCGTTTCTATTATACCATCAATCATGCTGTTTAATATCCTGAATGGTGGGAATGCATCAAAACCTTTGCTGGGCTAGATCATTCATATCCTTACCCTAAACAATCCGTTTGAAGTTTAGCTAATCTTGTGTTCATGAAGACTAAACCACAACCAGCAATGTGTGCTAATGTGGCCGTACTTTGCCAAATGACGCAGGCAGAGACGAACTATCGAATGTGTGATTTGGGCGAACCTGGCATCAACTTGTATATCACAGCCATCAGTGGCATAGCTATCGAATCTGCAAACAGTGCTACTGCACGGTGTCCCACGAACTGAGAGGGCCCGGGGGGGAGGGCTATGAAAAGTGGGATGGGGGGGGTCTTTTAAATTGGACAGGGGCCCATTTCATCCATTGGGTAAATGTGCGGCAAGCCTAAATGCCCTCCTGTATTGCCACCCACGCCCCCCCATGTATTCCTCCCTCCTAGACCAAGTTCTACGACAAGACATCTTACACCATCATGTTCGGGCCGGACAAGTGCGGCGAGGACTACAAGCTGCACTTCATCATGCGCCACCGCAACCCCAAGACGGGCACCTACGAGGAGAAGCATGCCAAGAAATCCGATGTTGACCTCAAGCCCTACTACACTGACAAGAAGCCCCACCTCTACACGCTGGGTATGCCTCGTTTGAGCCCTCATGAGAGCCATCTGGCCGCTGCCGCCGTATTGGGCACTCCAATTCTTCCCATTGTGAACTTTTTTTCTCCTTTATTTTACAGCTAAAATGGAGGATTTTTATGTTGAGGCATGCAGCCTTTATTGCCATCACGGCCACTTCCATTTTGTAACTTTATATTTGACACCCTTGTTTCCCACTTTCAGAATTTTTTTCTTCCAAAATGACTTCAGAGTTTAGTGTACACCTTGGAGTATTTTCACCCCACTGTAGGATCCGAATGCTGTACATTCTTTGAGCACCCTCCCTGCTGTAGTTAACCCTCTCCGGCCAGTTTGCGCCGTCGTTTTGTCATACTTGCAATTATTATTATACTTTGTAGTTGGCCTATTAGTCTTCTACCTGAGAATATAAATAAAAGCCAATCTGAGCGTGGTTCTGCAAAACCTTGCGCAGACATCCTAACCATTCCACCTTAACATATAATAGTATTCTGACCCTGCAGGGTAGGAATCATTGCTGTATAGAATTTATAACCTGGGTTAGTTGTTTGTAACTTTGCTTTGTCAATTTTCCACCTCCCCTCCCGTCCACCTCCCCGCCGTCTCCCAACCCTTCCGTCCACCACTGCCACCACCACCGCTCTCCCTCGACAGTGCTGTCCCCGGACAACCGATACGAGATCCTGATTGACCAGACGGTGGTGGGCAGCGGGAGCCTCCTCGAGGACATGACCCCGGCCGTGAACCCCGCGCGTGAAATTGAGGACCCCGACGACAGCAAGCCCGAAGACTGGGACGAGCGCGCCAAGATCCCTGACCCCGATGCCGTCAAGCCCGAAGACTGGTGGGTGTGGGTGGTGTGGCCACACAGCGACACAGAGCGGTGTGGTTGGGGTAGAGC
Organism: Lethenteron reissneri; assembly: GCF_015708825.2. NCBI lineage: Eukaryota > Metazoa > Chordata > Hyperoartia > Petromyzontiformes > Petromyzontidae > Lethenteron > Lethenteron reissneri. The sequence goes on from NC_083810.1 coordinate 9,039,263, forward strand.
GTGAGTGTGGTTCGGCGTGAGTGTGGTGTTGGTTGGAGCGGGTTAGCTGTGGTGTGGTCAAGAATGAGTGGTCTGGTTCAGCGTGTGAGCGTTGTGGTGAATGAGTGGTAGTGTTGATTTGAGCAGATTAGCTGTGGTGTGGCCAGGAACAATTGGTGTTGCCAGACCAGTGGTGTGGTTTCCGTGAGCTTTGCCGGTGGTAGGAGTGGTGTGGCTGAAGTAAACAATGGCGAGCGATATGGTCGCTTTGGAAGCAATTATAATTTTACGCGGTCTAGACGACCTACCCACAGGTAAACTTGCCATAAAAGAGTACTTGGCAATAAATGACCTTGGAGAGCGTCCTTGGACATTAACAATGCGCTGGTGACACGATGGTCAGCTGTGCGGTAACACGGGTAATGGGCCTTAGCATTACTCACATGCGTAATTTTCGTGGTGACACTGCAATGATTATGCAATAAAATCCAAGTAGTCTTCAAGGTTATGAGCGCTACCACAGGCCAAGGCATGTTCCGTTGTATCATCCTCTCCTTGTTACTCTTACCGTGTTCGACACGCTTGTAAAATTTTTATTACTAATGTACT
>NC_083810.1:10511159-10599447 GCF_015708825.2 Lethenteron reissneri
CCTCATGAGTTCCCTCACGAAAAACGGGAAATGGATTTATGGGTTGCCCTGTTCAGATGCAAGCTGACACACCACCGCTTTCGAAAATTTGGGGCAGTGGCCCAAACAGGGTTCTTTAAAAAAAATTGAAATAAGTTAATGTGTTGATGACATCTTTAAGAAACAAGACAAAAGCAAAAGTTGTAACAAACGCCAACGTTTTGGGTGATAATGCGTCTTGTTTTGGAGGAGGAAGGCGTGCCACCGCCGCCGTCACAAAGCTAAATGATGGCAAGGCCCCTTCCCTTTGCGTTCCATCACCAAGCACAAATGGCATTTGACTTTCCCGCCATTTTTTGTCGAATTACTTTCTTTGGGTTGCACTTCTATTCCTTTTTTTGAAATAAACCTTTTTCCAAAAAATGCAAATGTGTCCAACCCCGTGTTTTCTCTGGCCATGCGTGCGGTGCGTTTCGTAAGCTGATCACTTTGTCGCCGCCGCCGATCCGAGGAATTAAAAACCAAGTCTGTAGCATCACAGTACCCGCTAATCTTTATCCATAGACCAGACTTTGTCCATTCACACACCTTGGATTTCAATTATATTATCAATGGAAGTCACTGGTTCGGGTATCGGATGATACATTTTGGATGAGGGACTGCATCCCAAGACTCATATCCTCGCCAAGAACCTGCAGAGAGAATCGACTCATTCTTGGTTCTTTCGGTAAAGTCACGTAGAAGGGAAATATAAAATAATGAAAATAATACAATTAAATTCTCACGACGTTTCGATTGCAACACAAGCAATCATCAGGTGTGAAAACCACAGCAAGAAATTTTACCGAAAGAACCAAGAATATGAATCCCTGCAGTCACGAAAGCTTTAAATCGAAATTTTGAATCGACTCGGTTATTTTAAGAGTACCCACAAAGAAAGGGTCACTTAAAAAACGAAACGATTGAAAAAAAAAATTATTTTCCCAGGTAAAGCCCACAGCTCTTTTTCAGAAGTTACCTGGCCACATGGTAAGTGGGCCGTATGTGGTGAAAATAAAAAATTAATTTGTTGGGTTTTGGAGAGGTCATCGAGCAGTGGCTTATGTGGAAATGTATCGCAGCCAATTACTCTAAACGTGGAGGGGAAAAAACCGGAGAAAAATCCATGCGACCACAGGGAGAACATACAAACTCCAAATCCACTAATCAGGTCACTAGATGAACAGTGTACGGCGGTACGGGGGTCGGAATCGAATCCACGACCTTTTGCATGCCAGGCGAGGGAGATGACATTTTGCCACCGTGGTGAGCTGATATTGAAAATAAGTTGCCCGTTTTTTTCCAATATTTATCCAGGCATAATTCGTTCATGAGCAGGCGTCTCCACCATGGTGGCAGTGGAAACGGGAGGGTAAAATAAATAGCAATGGGTGAACGACAGGCTAAAGGCGTCTCTCGCAAAGACTATCACTGCAATGTGCTCGCCGCGTGTGCGTCCAAATCGTGTTAAAGACCCAAGAAGGCTCGCCATATCATCATCATCAATGTCACACAGCGACGGTCTTAGTCTCTTGTGTTCTGACACCCACGTGGATTACTGTGCTGGTCCCCCGAGTGTTGTAATTGATGCGCTCTCCCAGTGTTTGGGGCTGGTGACGCACGAGGGCACACACGAACAGAATAGCTGTGCACACATTCGCTCACACACACACACGTGCGTGCGTGCGTTAATACGCATGCACAATTCAGCAGCCAACGAGCCCTGGGCGAGAAGCGGCATCTCAACCCTGTGGATATCTCCCTTCGGATCTTCAACAGCCCCGACATCTGTGCAAGAAGGGAAGCCACGACAGGGGGGAGGAAGAAGAGGACGAGAAAAATCTCAACAGAGCCAGCACACGGATGCATAGATACAGGTGTGGTATATACACACACACGCAGCTGTACACGCTGATCAATGCGGGCGCGTGGACAAATGCTGGTCACGTACATTTAGTGCACAGAGTTGTGTATAGTGGGCACGTGTTGTGTAAAAGGCTTCATGATGGGCACGTTTAGTGCAGTTACTGATGCGTTTGGCCGTACGTTGATGTTATATGCTGCTGTGGTGATGCAGTTACCGCACGTATGTATTCACGTGTTCTGTGCGTTATCGTAATGACGAGATGGAGACACGCCAACAGAGCAAGGCATGAATACAACACGGAGGCTCTCTCTGCTAGATACAGACCGCCACACACGTGAACTTTGGGCACGTTCACAGGCGCACATACACAACAGGAAACTACACACAGCATAACAAAGACCCCCCGTGTAGCCTGAACAGACTGTAGGGGCAAGTGCTGTTAGCGAGCACCTGAAGGCCGGCATGGCACACGAGGGAGTGAGTGGCCAGCACCACGCCCGGCCGCCTTTGTCTCCCCAGTGGCGATGTTTACACACCGCACCAGGTACTCATTTGAGGCTGAGTCGAGCTAGGGGAGGCCCAAGACCGGTTCAGATAATCGTCACCGGTGTTGTCCGTGACACACACAGAGACGCACACAGAGACACACAAAGACACACACAGAGAGACACGCAGAGACAGAGAGACCGAGAGAGACACAGAGAGACACACACAGAGACACAGACACACACAGAGACACAAGACACACAGCGACACAAGACACACACAGAGACACACACAGACACATAGAGACAGACACACAAAGAGACACACACAGAGACACACACAGAGACCCACAGAAACACACAGAGACACACACAGACACACACAGAGACACACACACAGACACACACCAGCGACTCGTACTTTATTTTGGGTGAGGCCACGATTTGGCTAAATGGTGACAATGTTCATGAGGTGCCTATTTAAGAGGCTGCTGGTTCGTGTTCAGGTGACAGATATTCCGACTTTCCGGATCTTGAGAATTGATCTTCAACTTACCGGTGACTGATCTGACAATGACAATGATGATTGTAATAATGATAATTGTTTTTCGATTTAAAGCTTTCGTTATATTAAAATGTATAAGGTATAGGTTGGTTTACAGCAACACAGTATATAATTTAATGTTGGGTTTATCTATGGCAGTATATAGTACGGTGTATGCTCGTGTGATGTAAGAGAATAAAGTTTAGATGGAAGCATATTATATAATTTTTACGACGTAGAATTGTAATGTATTACTTGCTGTTAGTAACTCAGCTTATTGTAGAGTATAGTAAGTATACTGATGGTGCTATGCAGTTTATACTTTAGTTTTTTATGTAGTTTATACTTTAGTTTTCTACGTGGTTGTTGAGTAACTGCAGCTACATATCATTAACATTCCTTTCCTTTGTTACTGCTAATCCCTGCACCCCCCTTGGTGCTGCTGATCCTGCATAATGCATGGGCATAATGACTTTGAAACCCCCCCGCCCACCTCCTACGCATTGCCATGAATATGCTAAATTCATCTTCATATGCAAATTCTCTTTGTTAAGGCGCTCTTCTTCCACCTCCAACGCAGCTTATATATAAGCTCCTAGTTTGGTAGTGTCTCATTCTTCACCTGAAGACGGCTGCTTGCGTTGTAGCCGAAACGTCGTGAGAATTATTTTATTTTATTATGTTTTATTTTTATTATTTTATTACTTCCCTTCTACGTGACTTTACCGAAAGAACCAAGAAAATGATAATTGTGGCTTGTAAAACTGCTGCGCTTGTGGCAATTCAATTTGTTTGGGCGATGTCTTTCGACAAAAAATGGACCCCCAAGACAATTAGGTGGCCTAACCTGAACCTCAATTAAGTAGTACTAATCACATACCTGCATTTACCATAAATATGCTAAATTCAGATTATTGTAGAGTATACTATGTAGTTTATACTTTAGTTGTTTACGTGGTGGTTTTGGTTGCTGCAGCTACATACTATTAACCAGTCCCTCCAGAAAAACGCGATTATGCGATCGCAAGATTCCACGCAAAATCAGCCAAAGTCCGCATATTTATGCGGGGGCGCGTTTTTTCAAATACGCCGCACTTTCGCCGCATAAATTGCAGATTTCCGCGCGCAAAATATGCGGGCTTGCATGATTTCATAATCCCCGCATTTTCGTTGCAAAAAGTCACATATATCTTAGCAGAAAGTTGAAAAATGTTGCGTTTACTTCACACAAGCGCAGCCATTTCCCCTGTTGCCATGGGAACGTTATGAAGTGTTAGAGGCTACGTAGTTAGTTTTATTCAGGAGTTTATGCAACTTTACAGTTGTAAGATTGCACTTTTTTGTTAGTAGTATGTAAATTTACATTACTGTAAGACTGTACTGTTACTGTATTGCTTACGTTACTGTGCACTGAAAACACTTATTTTAACAGAAGATGTCTGTTTTGTATAGCTACCTCTGTAAAACAGGAAGCACACATTTTATTTTTTAATATTTTATTTATTCATTTTTACAGAAGTTGTAGCATATTCATTTTGTAAAGCTACAGAACTTGTTCGACTCAATGTTTTGTAAGTTTGAGCCATCTGTTTGTTAAGGTCTGAAATAAAACAAGATGAGAACTTAAATATTCCCAGCACTTTCTGTGATGTAGTATGCTTGCTTATCATAGGAAGTAATAAGAAATGACTATTTACATTAAAGTAGTAGTCGAGTGAATAGAGTGTTGGGGGAATCACTTTTTTTTCTCTTTTTCATCAAACCGCAGTTTTTGCAAGTTCCCGCAATTTTTGCAAGTTCCCGCAATTTAATCGCATAAAATTGCATAAATATCCCGCATATTCCATCGCATTTTTTAAGAAAACGTGCCGCATAATCAACAATTTTTGCCTGCAACAATCACCAAAAAACTCCGCGTTTTTCTGGAGGGACTGATTAACATTCCTTCCCTTTATTAGTGCTACCCCTATCCCCTCCCTTTGATGCTGCTAGTCCTGCATAATGCACGGGCATAAGTAGTACTAATCACATACCTGCATTTCCGATAAATATGCTAAATTCATCTTGATATGCAAATTATTTTGTCAAGGCGCCCTTCCCCCCCTTCCAACCCAGCATAAATATACGCTCCAAGCATGGTGCTGTTTCATTCAGACGCTGTCTCCTCGACAGACCTGGTCTTCACCTGAGGACGGCTGCTTGCGTTGTGGCCGAAACGTCGTGAGAATTATTTTATTATGTTTTATTTTATTATTTCCATTCTACGTGACTTTACCGAAAGAACCAAGAAGATGAAAACTGATTGATATTGGCTGTGAAAAGCCTATGCGTTTATACACACACTAATACTGTGTACACATGGACACATTCATATACACGCACTGACACACACAATACATAGACGCAAAGACCACTCCCCATAGACACAAAGACAGCAAATCACAGACACACACACAACAACAACCGCGATTCGCCACTAAGTGGCGGTGACGTCACCACGACGCTTGTGCCAGGCCATGTGCACCTTGAGGCCACGTGAAGTGTCGAACGCCCGCTGGCAGGAGGTCACGGGGAAGACCCAGGTGCCACGGGTCGACTGACTGAGATGACTGGCTGATGCACCATCTGTGTTCCCTACTGTGCCAACTTGCTGTGCTTTAGCCACCCGGCGCTCCGCTCGTTGTTGTGAGCGTCGCTCCAACTGCCCAGCAGCAGCGTCCTTCACGAGCCTGCTCCAATGAGGCCGATCTTGACACCGCTGGTACCAGTCATCGGCAAGTCTACTCAGCTACACGTCCTCCTGTACCGCATCACTCCATATCTTCTCTAGCCCGTGCCGCGCCCGTTTAGCCCCCTCGATCCGGCCGAACAAAAGCTGTTTGGGCATGCGGTAGCTGGGCATCGGTGAGCTCCTCCTTGCCTGCCGGAGGAGCTCACCGATGGGACTTTTTCCAGATCTTTCCCGGATTTGTGAGCTCATCACACAATCCAGCCTGGTTAAACCCAGGATGGATCGTAGGCAGGCCAGCCTAAATGTTTCCAATCTGCGAAGATGCTCCATTAGGGGGGTCCACGTTTCGCAAGCGTATAGAAGGGATGAAATGACCGTGGTTGAGAAGACTTGAAGCTTCGTGCGGAGCGACAGACCAGGTAGCTTCCACACAGTGTTACGCAACCGATGAAAAGATAATGCCGCTCGACTGATTCTGAGTGAGACCTCTGCTGTCAAACCGGAGCCAGTCATGAGCACACTGCCCAGGTATGGGAAACTCTCCACTCTCTCCACAACTGCCCCATCACCGATTGGGAGTTGTGGGGGTGGAGTGCCCGATAGTACAAAATACTCAGGCAGGTGCTTAGTTTTGGTGGGGCTGATGGTAAGGCCCCACCTCTTAGTGGCACGTTCCAGGTTCAGCAGCAGTGCCTCCAAATCCTCCTCTGAGTGAACAGCAATTACCAGATCATCGGCATACATAACATGGTTGACCAATAGGGAAGCCATCCCTTGACCGCACCCGGGCATCGATCAGCCTCCCATTGTATCTGTACCAGATGGAAATTCCTCTGGTACAGCCATCAAAGGCTTCACGGACTACGTGGTCGAAAAAGATGTTAAATAATGTGGGAGCCAGAGGACATCCCTGTCGCACCCCAAGGTGAACAGGGAATGACTCCGACTCCACGTAGTTTTACCCGGGCCCGCTCACCACCATGAAGGTCCTTAATTATCGTGAGCAGAGGGTCAGGGACTACGAAAGCACGAAGAACAACCCAGAGCCCAGGCCTACTGATGGTATCATAGGCCTTGACCAGGTCAATAAAGCAGAGATGTAGGTCTTGTTGGAATTCCCTACACCTCTGCTGCAGCAAACGGACAGAGAATATGGCATCTGTGCAGGACCGCCCTTTCCTGAAACCACATTGGGGCTCCGCAAGCCTCTCCTCAGCGTGCATGGCAAGGCGATGTTGAACAATCCTTGCCAGGACCTTTCCCGGCACACTGAGGAGTGAGATGCCCCTGTAGTTGTTACAGTCTGTGCGGTCCCCCTTCATAAAGAGGGGGACCACAAGGGCATCCTTCCAGATTGGATCACCGTTTTTCCCCTAATGATGGTTAGAGGTGTGGCGCTGCAGGTTACTTTTTTGGTGGAGTTAAATAGGGATTTGTGATCGTGGGCCATTGAGGCAGACTCCATCTCCTCAGCAACCCGCGAACACCACCCATCCTTGCAGAGCCTCACGGCTCTCCGAACCTCCGAGCGAAGGCTGCGGTAAGCTTCCTCATTCTCTGACGTGGGATGCTGTAGACAATTATAGTGGGCCTGTCGCTTTTTCTCAACCATCCTGAACACCTCTGTCAGCCAGGGTCTCTGGGGAGGTCTGGACCGCGTACCCAAAGCAGCCATTGCAGCTGCATGAGTCACAGTCCTACATCAGGAGGAGTGGGGGACGATGCCAACCCCAGCCGCAAGCGATGATTAAATTACACTTGCAACTTTCATCAGCTAGCTGAGACCAGGCCACCTTAGGTTGGAATTGGGTCCTGGGTGTACACCCACCACCGGAGTGGAAGAATGGCAGGTGCATCTTACAGATGACAAGTCGATGGTCAGAGGGCAGATCAGCTCTACGGTAGGTCCTGGTGTCAAGGACATGGGCTCGCATCCGCTGTTCCGTCATTATGTAGTCCAGCAGATGTTCTTACTTGGACCCGGCATGCATCCATGATGTTGTGTGGATGCGCCGATGCCGGAACAGGATATGCACAGACACACACATTGAAAAATTCAAGACAAAGCCACACACACACAGAGAGACCTTGGCCTTGCTGTGGGGGGTGGGGTGATTGATCATCAGGTAAGAAGACGGCAAGAGAGTGAACAATGCAAGTGATGGAAGGGGGTGGTTGGGGGGGTTTAAAGACTTTCGGCTGTTTGCTAAACGTCTCACGCTCAACGCCGCACCAATCTGGGCACACGGAACCATCCGTTGAGCATTTGTAATGACAATTTAGTGTCATTTTGTAACGACAACTTAGTGTCATTTTGTAACGACAACTTAGTGTCATTTTGTAACGACAGTTTAGTGACATTTTGTAACGACAATTTAGTGTCATTTTGTAACGACAATTTAGTGTCATTTTGTAACAATTTAGTGTCATTTTGTAACGACAGTTTAGTGCCATTTTGTAACGACACTTTAGTGTCATTTTGTAACAATTTAGTGTCATTTTGTAACGACAGTTTAGTGTCATTTTGTAACGACAACTTAGTGTCATTTTGTAACGACAGTTTAGTGACATTTTGTAACGACAATTTAGTGTCATTTTGTAACGACAATTTAGTGTCATTTTGTAACAATTTAGTGTCATTTTGTAACGACAGTTTAGTGTCATTTTGTAACAATTTAGTGTCATTTTGTAACGACAGTTTAGTGTCATTTTGTAACGACAACTTAGTGTCATTTTGTAACGACAGTTTAGTGACATTTTGTAACGACAATTTAGTGTCATTTTGTAACGACAATTTAGTGTCATTTTGTAACAATTTAGTGTCATTTTGTAACGACAGTTTAGTGCCATTTTGTAACGACACTTTAGTGTCATTTTGTAACGACAATTTAGTGTCATTTTGTAACGACAATTTAGTGTCATTTTGTAACGACAATTCAGTGTCATTTTGTAACGACAATTTAGTGTCATTTTGTAACGACAATTTAGTGTCATTTTGTAACGACAGTTTAGTGTCATTTTGTAACGACAATTTAGTGACATTTTGTAACGACAGTTCAGTGTCATTTTGTAACGACAATTTAGTGTCATTTTGTAACGACAATTTAGTGTCATTTTGTAACGACAATTTAGTGTCATTTTGTAACGACAATTTAGTGTCATTTTGTAACGACAATTTAGTGTCATTTTGTAACGACAATTTAGTGCCATTTTGTAACGACAATTTAGTGTCATTTTGTAACGACAGTTTAGTGTCATTTTGTAACGACAATTTAGTGTCATTTTGTAACGACAATTTAGTGTCATTTTGTAACGACAATTTAGTGTCAATTTGTAACGACAATTTAGTGTCAATTTGTAACGACAATTTAGTGTCATTTTGTAACGACAATTTAGTGTCATTTTGTAACAATTTAGTGTCATTTTGTAACGACAGTTTAGTGCCATTTTGTAACGACACTTTAGTGTCATTTTGTAACGACAATTTAGTGTCATTTTGTAACGACAATTTAGTGTCATTTTGTAACGACAATTCAGTGTCATTTTGTAACGACAATTTAGTGTCATTTTGTAACGACAATTTAGTGTCATTTTGTAACGACAGTTTAGTGTCATTTTGTAACGACAATTTAGTGACATTTTGTAACGACAGTTCAGTGTCATTTTGTAACGACAATTTAGTGTCATTTTATAACGACAGTTTAGTGTCATTTTGTAACGACAATTTAGTGTCAATTTGTAACGACAATTTAGTGTCATTTTGTAACGACAATTTAGTGTCATTTTGTAACGACAATTTAGTGTAATTTTGTAACGACAATTTAGTGTCATTTTGTAACGACAATTTAGTGTCATTTTGTAACGACAATTTAGTGTCATTTTGTAACGACAATTTAGTGCCATTTTGTAACGACAATTTAGTGTCATTTTGTAACGACAGTTTAGTGTCATTTTGTAACGACAATTTAGTGTCATTTTGTAACGACAATTTAGTGTCATTTTGTAACGACAATTTAGTGTCAATTTGTAACGACAATTTAGTGTCAATTTGTAACGACAATTTAGTGTCATTTTGTAACGACAATTTAGTGTCATTTTGTAACGACAATTTAGTGTCATTTTGTAACGACAATTTAGTGTCATTTTGTAACGACAATTTAGTGTCATTTTGTAACGACAATTTAGTGACATTTTGTAACGACAATTTAGTGACATTTTGTAACGACAATTTAGTGTCATTTTGTAACGACAATTTAGTGTCATTTTGTAACGACAATTTAGTGACATTTTGTAACGACAATTTAGTGTCATTTTGTAACGACAATTTAGTGACATTTTGTAACGACAATTTAGTGTCATTTTGTAACGACAATTTAGTGTCATTTTGTAACGACAATTTAGTGTCAATTTGTAACGACAATTTAGTGTCATTTTGTAACGACAATTTAGTGTCATTTTGTAACGACAATTTAGTGTCATTTTGTAACGACAATTTAGTGTCATTTTGTAACGACAGTTTAGTGTCATTTTGTAACGACAATTTAGTGACATTTTGTAACGACAATGTAGTGTCATTTTGTAACGACAATTTAGTGTCATTTTGTAACGACAATTTAGTGTAATTTTGTAACGACAATTTAGTGTCATTTTGTAACAACAATTTAGTGTCATTAAAAAAAACGGGGGGGGGGGGGGGGGGGGGAGGGGACCCAGCGCGTTTGTGTTGGAGGCAGAAGAGACCGGGTGACGACTGCTCAAGAACAAGAGACGAAGCAGCAGCAGCAATCCACGAAGAAGCCCGCGACGAAGACGAAGCAGCCTCCTGCAGCACAGAAGCACACGGGCGCTGTCGCAGAGAAGCATCAGCAGCAGGGCAAGCGAGCTCACGGTATACCGACCCGACCCGTGTGTGTGTGTGTGTGGTTCTTTCTTTATAAATGCATCTCGTTTTAATGCGGGCACGACGAGATTGAAGTGAGAAGAATATAACCGGCACGTCTGTGGTTTTTTTTTATTTAAAACCCCCCCATTGTAACGGTGTCGTCGGTAATAGGGCGGCACAAGGTGGTACGTATGGCATTGTGTGACGGTACATTTATTGTAACAACATTACGCATCATCATCATGTTGTGTGTGTGATGCTAGCACGGTGGTGGGGCGTGTCGGCTCGTATCGTACGTGGTACAGCCGCTTCGTAAATCTGTAAACGGGAGTGCAATTTACACACTTGCCGTACTTCGCGTTTAAGCTCTTTGTTATTGACGATAAGTAATAATAATGTACTAATGATGTAGAATAGATGGAGGGCCTTGCCCTGGTCTAGGCCTCTCGTACACTTGCCTTGAACGCGTTCACTCTGCGTTATGCACAACGCTTGTGAGCGTGTGATTATTGTACACTGTGCACACACGGCACTGTGTGAAGATGTATGTGTGTGTTTGTGTGTGTGTGTGTTTGTGTGTGTGTTTGTGAGTGTGTGTTTGTGTGTCGTCTTATACGTGGAGTTTGTCACGCTTCGTGTTGTGTAAACTCCCTCGCATGAGGTACAGTGCGTTGGACAGCAGCCGTACACATGGCAGCAGTTAATCTGTGTGTGTGTTGTTTGTGTGTGTTGTGTGTGTGTGTTGTGTGTGTGTGTGTGTTGTATCGGTGTGTGTGTTGTAGCTGTGTGTGGGTGTTGTATCGCTGTGTTCTGTGTGTAGCTGTGTGTTGTATCGGTATGTTGTGTGTGGGTGTTGTATCGTTGTGTTCTGTGTGTAGCTGTGTGTTGTATCGGTGTGTTGTGTGTGTGTTGTATCTGTGTGTTGTGTGTGTGTGTTGTATCTGTGTGTTGTGTGTGTGTGTTGTATCGGTGTGTTGTGTGTGTGTGTTGTATCTGTGTGTTGTGTGTGTGTGTGTTGTATCGGTGTGTTGTGTGTGTGTGTGTGTTGTATCTGTGTTGTGTGTGTGTGTGTTGTATCTGTGTGTTGTGTGTGTGTGTTGTATCTGTGTGTTGTGTGTGTGTGTTGTATCTGTGTGTTGTGTGTGTGTGTGTTGTATCTGTGTGTTGTGTGTGTGTGTGTTGTATCTGTGTGTTGTGTGTGTGTGTTGTATCTGTGTGTTGTGTGTGTGTGTTGTATCTGTGTGTTGTATGTGTGTGTGTTGTATCTGTGTGTTGTGTGTGTGTGTTGTATCTGTGTGTTGTGTGTGTGTGTTGTATCTGTGTGTTGTGTGTGTGTGTGTTGTATCTGTGTGTTGTGTCTGTGTGTGTTGTATCTGTGTGTTGTGTCTGTGTGTGTTGTATCTGTGTGTTGTGTCTGTGTGTGTTGTATCTGTGTGTTGTGTCTGTGTGTGTTGTATCTGTGTGTTGTGTGTGTGTGTGTTGTATCTGTGTGTTGTGTGTGTGTGTGTTGTATCTGTGTGTTGTGTGTGTGTGTTGTATCTGTGTGTTGTGTGTGTGTGTGTTGTATCTGTGTGTTGTGTGTGTGTGTTGTATCTGTGTGTTGTGTGTGTGTGTGTTGTATCTGTGTGTTGTGTGTGTGTGTTGTATCTGTGTGTTGTGTGTGTGTGTTGTATCTGTGTGTTGTGTGTGTGTTGTGTGTTGTATCTGTGTGTGTGTGTGTTGTATCTGTGTGTTGTGTGTGTGTTGTATCTGTGTGTTGTGTCTGTGTGTGTTGTATCTGTGTGTTGTGTGTGTGTGTTGTATCTGTGTGTGTGTGTGTGTTGTATCTGTGTGTGTGTGTGGTGTTGTATCTGTGTGTGTGTGTGTGTGTATCTGTGTGTTGTGTGTGTGTTGTGTGTTGTATCTGTGTGTGTGTGTTGTATCAGTGTGTTGTGTTGTATCGGGGTGTTCTGTGTGTGTGTGTTGTATCGGCGTGTTCTGTATTTTAAACAACGCTATAACCCCCACGACGACCGACACTGCAGGGGAAAGCCTTCATCCAGCAGTAGATTGATCAGGGCTTCTTGTTGATAACCTAATAGACGCTGTACAGTCTTTGCATATTTTACAGGCAAATATTCAATCAGGCACACGTGCTGAATCTGACACATGCTATCGTGTGCTCTGTTATTAGCTTACAGTGACGTTACTAATGTTGCTGAAAGCTTATTACCATCAGTAATCATTTAAATTATACATGCTGTCACTGGCTGGGGTCAGCTGATATTTAAGGCTCCCTTTGAGCAAATCTCAATACAGCAAGTGGTGTGAATAAGAAGCATTTTTTTGGTTTATATTTTTAAAAAGCCTACAGTGAAATTAACTTGAATCACCATTGGAACCTCATTTGCCAGTAAAAATATGATAATTGTTTTTTTACCCTTCTATCTGGCAACAAAAGTGACACCTTTTTTACAAGGAGTCATGTTTGCATAGACCACAATACCTGCAGCCATGACTCCTTGTAAAAAAGGTGTCAGTTTTGTTGCCAGATAGAAGGGTAAAAAAACTAGCTTGAATCAGTTATTTAGAAATCCTTACCCAGGGAAGACTTGCCATGTCTTGAGGACTGTTTAAGGGAGTTATGGTTGAGATGTTCTATGATTCTTAATGCTCGTGGGAAAACAGAATATTTAAGGCTCTAGCCAAAGCCTACTGAATCATACATACAAATTTAAATGCCAATTCTAAGTCTAAACACGTCGGCTTTCACGACCGATATCCATAATATAGGTTTTTTGGGTTATATCGTGTAAACATAAACGTGTCATTAAACCTGCCACCACCAATTATTGCTCTCCAACACACCTGCGTGCTGAACTAGTCACGAATTGGCACGTTTTGTTAACGTGCCAAACCTTACTAATTGGCTGTGTCGGGTGGTGGTGGGTTTAACGACACATTTATATTTACGTGATCTAAGCCAAAAAAAAACCTCTTGTGGATCTAAGTCTAAAACTTGTAATAACGAGATGTAATGTGCAGTCATTTGTCAAGCCACTGCTGGATGTGAAAGCCTCCCTACTAAACTACTAAACTATTCAAAAATCAATCCTTAATTTCTTAGCTTGTGAAACATTATACTCGACTCGGCTTTGCTGTGATTTTAAAGGGGACCGATTGGGAGGCTAGGACCAACCGTTTTGGTTGTTTAAACTCACCTGAGCTTAAGTTTAATTTCTCAGAGCCATTACGGATGTTGTGATTTTGTGTTGTTTGGGGGTGAAGGCTGCTGCGTGTTTAACCCTCTGGTCTCCTGCCAGTGATGCCAGCAACTCATCACAGCGACCTCAAAGTTGCACGTTGCCTGCTACGAATCGCTGTGATGATGTCGCCATCACTTCATGGCGAATAGCAGCGACAGCTGTTGTTGTGTTGTTCAGTTACGCGTCGAGGAAGGAGGCACCCACTTCCAGGCCATCGGTATCATACTAGTAGGAACGTCTGGTTACACCAGCCCACAGGGGATTATTGTGTCCGTCCGTCCGTCGTGCAGGGAGGGGCTGGGTGGGGAGGGTGGGGCTGTGTGGGGGCTGGGTGGGGAGGGGAGAGTGGGGAGGGGCTGGGTGGGAAGGGTGGGTGGGGGCTGGGTGGGGAGGGTGGGGGCTGTGTGGGGGCTGGGTGGGGAGGGTGGGGAGGGGCTGGGTGGGGAGGGGCTGGTCACCCCGTAATGCCCTTATAAAACTCAACGTTTAACCTACTCACGCCGGCTTGTGCCCGCCCTCACAGTCGGGCATATTTGCGGAATACACCACGCTGCCGTTGACCCTGGCCATTGGCCGAGCAACCCAACGTTCATACCAGCTCCCTCCGCAGCAGGAATGTGTTTATATCGGTATTATCTGGCGCTCTACCAGGACATTTGACTCTTTCATGCGAAACGAAATAATATCGACTGCGCTGGGTGAGTGACGCAGCAGCTGTCAATATAGTGAGGGCACGGACAAAGCTCCGCATTTCATGGAGTCTAAGGGGCCGTCCATAAATGACGTCACGCACCTAGGGAGGGGGGGGTCAGACATTTGTGACGATGTGTGACGAGGTGGTGGGGGTTTGAGAAATGTGACGTCACATCAAAATGCGCAACTTTAAATAAATATAGACAACACGTTCTCCTTAATTAAATAGACTTTTTAATGTTTTCTACAACATCAGAGTGCAGCGACAACATTAAATACGCACTACAATGGCAATAGTTTAAAGCCATTTGAAGCATGTTTTATTTTTTTTGGAGCTTTGTGACGTCATATTTGAGGGGGGGGGGTCTGACTTTTTGTAACGCCGTGTGATGAGTTGGTGGGGGGGTCAGAAATCGTCCTAAATCGCGTGACGTCATTTATGGACGACCCCTAAGGCCCCCACTCAAGCGTGACCAAACTTCTAAGTCAGTGTTGGATGGTCCACATGACTTGTGGTGGAAACTCGTCCATCTGTCGGACAATCATTGTTGGCTTTCTACAAAGTTTATTGTTGTCAGCCTATAACTTCACAATCATGGGCAAAGACCTCCCGCTATTTTCTTTCATTTTGTTATGCGTTCTTGTTCAGTAGTGGCCCATGAATTATTTAATTTAATCTCATCCTCTTTCTGCTGTCCTCTGCTTCTTTTGCCTCTTTTGGGTATCCACTCGGTCATTAGTATTGTCCGTCTATCATCAGTTATACCCATGATGTGGCTTTAGCTTATTTGGCTCACCATAGATGGATGTGGATGATGAGTACAGCCTTGGCAGGATTTGAACTCCATGTTGTTCCAATTAGGAGGATATCTGCTCCATCAATTGAGCTATCTTGGCCTTGTTTGTGATAAATATACAGAATGGTACCTTCATGCAGCAAATACCGTAATAATAAAATAGATTTACAGCCCGAAGTAAATGTGCTGCTGGATGATGGCCTCTCCATGCTGTGCCATTCATGTGATTGTTAGCTGTGGTCGATTATTATCGAACACAGGTCACCGGGTTCACAGGTTAGGTTTGCCGGGTTTATGGTTCAGTGTAAAAACTACTGCACCAATGCTCCAGTCCCAAATTCTGTAGTAAATACGATAATTCCTTTTGGCAAATGTGCTTTGGAAGCGCAAGATAATTTATAAGAGCTCATTGAAAAATATTATTTTATTTCCATGGGAGACCTGCCAACCATTTATTTGTGGATATTTCCATCACGTGAAGTTTGTGTGCATTATAGATTTCAGAATATTTTCCACTGGTGCAGGCTAGTTGTGTGGTAATGACTTCTTCCAAAGCAAGCTGGCTTGAAACGTTGTCAGAGCTACTGAGCCAACACAGCTAAGATCTGGGGATCTTAATTGAGGCAGCCACCCCTAAACACATTCCTGCGGAGGGAGCTGGTAGGAACGTTGGGTTGCTCGGTCAATGGCCAGGGTCAACGGCGGCGTGGTGTATTCCACAAATATGCCCGACTGTGAGGGCGGGCACATGCCGGCGTGAGTAGGTTAAACGTTGAGTTTTATAAGGGCACCACGGGGTGACCAGCCCCTCCCCACCCAGCCCCACCCTTCCCACCCCCCACCCAGCCCCACCCTTCCCACCCAACCCCTCCCCACCCTCCCCTCCCCACCCAGCCGCTCCCTCCCCACCCAGCCCCTCCCTGCACGACGGACACAATAATCCCCTGTGGGCTGGTGTAACCAGGAGGCTTCTACCAGTATTAAAGCAGGTTCTGAAGTGCAGCAAGTTTAGCCTGTTCACCAGTGATTGTACAATACAAAAGCACGATGTAATTTGTTTTGCTCTCGAATGAATTCCAGCTCTGAGAAATTAACAAAAATCAAAGCAATTGATTTGACTCCCAATATTCGTTGAGCTGTGTGGGAAAATGCTCCATGCTGTGTGAAATGTATGAACAGGGCCACCTTGAAGGATTTCTCAGAAGTCCTGTGAAAAAAATATCTCTCACGGTCCTTTCTCTGACGCACGGGACATACTGCTGCTTTGTGAGATTTCAGAATGAATACTTTACTCACAACATGATTGCTGATAGCGCAATTGGAATACATTTGGGTAAAAAAGACCCCCCGCCCCCCCGAACAAAACCTGAGTCAGTATTAGTCTGACTACTGGTGACATGTGTTGAGAAAGATCATCCAAGCCCTTAATTATTTAACTTGTATACTTTTTTAATGCTTAATAAAGTCCAAATGAAGAGGGTCTTGCTGAAATGTTGGTTAAAAGTGACTCTCCCTGTTGGGGTATGAACGTAGTTTATTGGCTGCCTGCCGTGCATGTTATCACAAACCTCGCTTTCTGTGATGTAGATAACGAAGGCAAATGTTGTGCTTCAGCTCTCATGCATTATCCCCCATGTCTTAAGTGCCGTCCTCCTTGCTAGAAGGTGATGCTTTGATATGCACGGTATGTATGTAATCGGAGTAAGATTTGGAGGAAAACGTAAAGACGCTTTGACTGTGCTTTTCTTGGTGGAAAGTACTCGTTAAACCCACGGTCAGATACGCAGGCCCACAATTGAATTTCCATTGCATCTTGTCGGTAGAGGGGAAAATTATAACCCATTAGTGGGCGCAAGCACCGGATTTAATATCTGAATTTCCGTCAAAACCACAAAGCGTGAGCCAGCCTGATAAGCAACAGCGTTCGGTGCTGCATAGGGGCAGTTTTCAGTTGGGAGCTGCTGTGCGAGAGGGCATATAATTTCGATTTAAAGCTTTCGTGACTGCAGGGATTCATCTTCTTGGTTCTTTCGGTAAAGTCACGTAGAAGGAAAATAATAAAATAATAAAAATAAAACATAATAAAATAATTCTCACGACGTTTCGGCCACAACGCAAGCAGCCGTGCTTGCGTTGTGGCCGAAACGTCGTGAGAATTATTTTATGTTTTATTTTTATTATTTTATTATTTTCCTTCTGCGTGACTTTACCGAAAGAACCAAGAAGAGAGCATATAATCTTAGCAGTTGTGGCCTGTGAGCGATACGTGCACATGCAGAGAGGTCTGTTAACATGTACACGCGCGGTGTACAACCCTTTTGTCAATTGCCGCAGGGCAAGGGCCTCCCCACGCCATGTGCGACATCATTGGGCAATGTCTGACAGCACTGGTCAGTGTGGGTTGGTGAAGGGGGAGAGAATAGCTATGGATGCATAGAAGTACTGTACAACATTGCCCTCTCGTAACCACGTCGAGCCTGAAATCCTTGTTTACGAATCGTGATCGCCAATCTCGGCAGTATTCCAGCAACTATATCCAGGTTCAACCCTGGGAGTATATAAGTAGAGTACATAGGTACACAGTACAACAATGCATTTTCCCGCACTGCCCTCTGCTGTGCACCACGTGGTCCTGCAGCCATAGCACGTGCTGTGAATGATCTTCAACCCGTGTCAGCACCAGAGGTCGCAACCGGGTACCCGATACCCGTACCCTACCCGATACCCGGCTACCCGTACCCGGCCAGGTACGGGTACGGGTAGCCGTTTCCGACCTTGGTGCGGCCGGTTACGGGTGCGGGTAGGCCATGAGTCACTGGGGAGTAGCCGTTTGTCACTCATTTCGGGTAGGGTACGGGTAGGGAACGGGTACCCATTTGCGACCCTGGTGCTGCCAGGTACGGGTAAGGAATCAAAACCCGTTTGCGACCTCTGGTCAGCACTCTACAAGCGCTTCATCCAGGCCCAACACCACCTGCCACGTCTAAATATTGACGGGAAATCAACAGCAGGTGGGCAGGCCTTGTTGCCAATAAAAATGCCTCGTGGCATTTCACCTTCCGTCACCTGTCGAGTGACTTGGCGACGCGTTTGTGACGCGGTGGCTGATAGAGATCTGAGCGTCCAGAGGGAGGCACATTTTTACCATTGCTGTTTGCCGGAGGACACAGCCTTCTCGAACATCATTACTCTAGCCAACCATGCTACTGTGACTTAGAACATTCACTTCTCTGTGTTTGTACAAACTGGCCTTTTGACAGACTCGTCCACGATGTACCCGATCTCGGTAAAGCTAAGCTGCTTGGAGCCTGGGTTGTGTTTGTATGGGTGACCATAGTAGTGTATTGTTTTTTTCAACTTACAGAGCGTACATCAGCATGTTGATGCCATGTGGCTTGTGCGATATTTTCCCATACTTCACGCTGGTCAGCGCAGGCTATTGGAGGCAGGGAGAATGGCCATGTGGGGTGGGGCGTGGGGGCACAGTAGAATCGTCGATTTTGCTGTACTGCCCCCTGCTGTCCACCAGACAGCCCTGCAGTATGCACACTTTATACTGGTAGGAACCTCCTGGTTACACCAGCCCACAGGGGATTATTGTGTCCGTCCGTCGTGCATCCAAAAATGGGAGGGGTGGAGAGGGGAGGGGCTGGGTGAGGAGGGGCTGGGTGGGGAGGGGCTGGGTGGGGAGGGGAGGGTGGGGAGGGGCTAGGTGGGGAGGGGCTGCGTGGGGCTGGGTGGGGGATGGGAGGGGTGGGGCTGGGTGGGGAGGGGCTGGTCACCCCGTGGTGCCCTTATAAAACTCAACGTTTAACCTACTCACGCCGGCTTGTGCCCGCCCTCACAGTCGGGCATATTTGCGGAATACACCACGCCACCGTTGACCCTGGCCATTGACCGAGCAACCCAACGTTCCTACCAGCTCCCTCCGCAGAAATGTATTTTTATCGCCAGTTGTATTGCTATGCGGTTCAAGACTTCTCGGGGCATGACCCCTTCGTGCTGCAAGGGGTTAATGTTGTGTTGCATGGCACGGCTTTTCTACGACCTGCAATTGGCTGGTTGGTTGACGCACGGCAGTTGTGACGCCTCCACGGCTCTCGCGACGAGGCTCTCGCTGGCCATCATTGCCGGGATTTGAAAGCCCGAAGGCTTGCCCCTTGAACGTCCCCGCGTCGGTGCGAAGCCGGGCAAGGGGAATTGGAACGCAGGCTCGGCTAACTGCGCTGCCAAATTTGCGTTCACGTTAATGGAGCTGCCGTCGGGTAAGGGATAGGTATTGATCTTTGGCGTACATTTAAATCGGTGGTGGTGAGCCTCTTCGGAGGGAAGGAGGCTTCGTGACCTGAGAGCCGATGTATCTTTTCTTCTTTCGGTGCTTTCACCGCATCAGCAGTGCTCGCAGATAACAGCGTACAGTGCCAGTCATGCAATTAATGTTCCTGCTCCTTGGTGTAGATTTGTCCCATTGTTTCGGTGACCAATGATCAATCCGCTGCTGCGTAAAGGGCTTCACCCAAGTGTGCCCTCTGTCTCTCACAGTCTTGTGTGTTGCAACAATCCTCCAGTTAAATTGCGATTTAAAGCTTTCGTGACTGCAGGGATTCATATTCTTGGTTTTTTCGGTAAAGTCACGTAGAAGGGAAATAATAAAATGATAACGATAAAAATCTCACGACGTTTCGGCCACAATGCAAGCAGACGTCCTCAGGTGAAGAACAGAGCTGTCTGAAAGACAGCGTCTTTATATACAGCCCTGTTCTCTGAACCAAGAATATGATCCTGCAGTTGAGCTAATTTTTCATGGCTTCATTTCTGGGTGGTGGACGTGCTCACCGGCATGTTTCCCCTTCTTCGGCAGCCACTCTCTTTTATTCTGATAAATCCAAATTGTGAATGCATTGTGTCCTAAATGTATTTTACTCGTTCACTGATACGCCACGCTCATGCTCATAAGCGATCTCATATAAAGCTAATGCTGTGCCCATTACTCCCCAGAGATTAACGTTTACTCTCGCGATTTCTACCCAACGTGAATGTATTCACTCAGTACCCACCCGCAAGGGTCAACCGGGGCACTTGTCACAATTCACCTCCGCAGAGATTTGATGGATTGTCAAATTTTGGGATGGCGATTTGATTAAAGAAGAAGTATTTTATTCGTCTTCCGTTTACTGTAGCTGCGTTTTTTTTCCTTCGTACATTATTTTTTTTGTGGGATCCTGCCGTGGTGTAATGGGGTTAGCCACACCGGGCTTGGAGTTCAGAGGTCACAAGTTCAATTCATTTGAAAACAATACAAATTCAAATGAGATTTATATGCAGTATATAAAGAGGCTGAACAATCTCATCCGCACCTCCGTGTCCACCCAGCGCACCACCTCTTCCAAGATGTCTGGTCTAGCATAGAGCAGTAGGCCAAATACTCCCTGGATCCCTTTCATTCAACAGTGGGACAAGCAAAGCAATTGCACAGCTGGCGAATTTCCCTTTACCAAGGAGAGTTTTGTTCATGATATGAACGTGACATTTTCTTGAGTTGTAAATGCTGTCGACGATCCTCACTTGTATGAATCCACGCATGTGTCTTGCTCTTAAGAATTTAATTTGAAATGATGAACTGCTTCATTGTTACATGCCTAACCAGCCAGGATGCTTTCCGCCTTACGGCAAAGATTAAATGTTCTTGTTCCAACACGTCAAAAACAGAATAGGTCAAATCGTCTGAGAAAGTTAGTTGAGTAAGGCTTTTCTCAGTAAATAAAGAATTAAGTTAAACAGGCATTAACGCTGTTAATACCTCCTATAATCACCCAGGAATGTCTGTTCTTAATGCTCGTGACGTCACTCCACATGAGCCCCCCCCCGCGTGACGTCACTCCACATGAGGCCCACTCCCCCTCATTAATATTCATGAGTGGGTGGATTTTTACACTAATGCAGGTCAAGCTGAATAAAATAATTTATGGCGCATGAGCAGGTGACGTCCTTCACATGGACCTTCCCCCCCCCCCATTATTACCGACTATAATGAGCCGAGAGTGTCTGTGTGCAACGCTCGTGACGTCACTCCACGTCGAACAGCCCCCCTCATTAATAATCATAAGGTGACGTCCTCCAAACGGACACCCCCTCAATTCATAATAATTAGCGGCTGACGTCACTCCACATGGGGGGCGAGGCACCTCCTCCCCCCTCCTCGGCGTCAACTTACAACCCTCACTACAAAGGCAGAACCCTCACGTCATCACGTGATCTCCGTAACGCTGTTGAGACATCAAAGTAAAAAGGACGTCGTGATGAACAAGGGATTATAACCTTTAAATGAAATAGGTCTGTGTCACCGCGCCCTTACAAATTGCACACGCATTGATGCAATGAACATCACGTCGCGGTCTGATTTTCGCTTGCAAGTTTCAGATTTACTGCAATACACCCGTCTTTGGACTGGCAAAAGGCGAGTAAATATGAGTTATGTAATTTTAAGGAGCCGTCACAAGAGGTGGTAAATGCATCTTAAGCTCATGCCGCACGTTTATGCGCACTGAATTGCGTGTAAAGTATTCACATGCACACTTGTACATATCAGCCTATAACCAAGTCACCAGGAATCTGCCCAGTCTTGTCAGATCGCGTAAACTAAGCAGGTTTGACCCCAAGTAGCACATGGATGGGCAACAGCCACCACACAAAGAGAGCCAAAGTGTTACAAAGGGTTACGTTTTGGGCAGCAGAGAAAGCATCCGTTGCTGCGTTGTCAATCTATGCTGCCCGCCTTCACCAGCCCGCACCGTCGAACGCGGTGAAGCTCGATTGAAATAACCCCCGCGGCATTGACGGCGTGAAGGAAGGCCCGCATCCAGCAGTGGATTGACATAGGGGGCCGAAGATGCACGGTGAACATTTTCCGACTCTACGACTGGTGGCGGCGGGCTCCTAATGCCTCTGTGCTTTGTTCTCAGGGTTCACGCGGATACATCTGACTTCACCGTGAGGGCATGACCCCGGAGGAACAGCCAGAGTCACTGTGAGTTCTCTCCAAAGCAGCGATCGGAAACCTCTCCCTTACCGAGGGCAGAATGTGACTTTGACCTTTTGGCGGAGTGACGCATGAACACACACCTGAGCGCTATTTAAGAATCACGTGAACAAATTATTCGGGCTCGCTTTTACGGAGTGCGCCAAATCTAGAAACACAGTATCGACAGGTTGAAAGTCTGTTCCTCTAGTACCCGATTAGTGTGGCTAAGATGCTTTGCTGTGACAGGTAAAATTTGGGCCATTTTGTAAGTGGCACACCTCATTTATATTTATGGAGAGAGACGGACAGTCATGGGCAGAGTTGAACAGAATGGTGTAGAGCCTGAATAGGGCCAGGTAGCCGACAGTATGCATGGCTTGGAGAAGACCACAGCAGAGGCAAATGAGCGACCTCCCACTGAGCGAAGGCTGACCGAGGGCTTCAACAGAAAGCCTTTGCTTGATTGAGCAGAGAATGCGTGGAGGAGGGACTGAGAGCGAGATGAAAGAGGGAGAGGTGGCCAGGGGCGTTTGAACAGCAGATGCGGCCAAATGGACGACCGTGGACGAGTAGATGAAAGAATGTGGAGAAATTGCATTTGATTGTAACATTCCTCAAATATAATAATTCCTTGACAATGTAACGGTAATAACGTGCACACAGGATGACGCATCACAGCTTGACGTGGCGCGCACTATTGACGTGGTGTTGCACAACGGAGACGTGCAGCATGTGTCTGCCAAGCTTGTGTGACTTGGACGGGTCAGAGCATCCAATTACATCGCATAGCACTCACTGTTCAGCAATGTCGTGCAGGCCATTGTGAGACTTTGGCTGTGGGCACTCGATAACAGTGTGATAGATTTTTTTTTTTACGGCTCTGGCTGATGCATGGGTGGTGTGTGACTGCCAAATAATTACAGTGTTTGGAAGCGAAGTCGTGTGATGATTTGTAGCCCCTAGTCTGTAATCTCCACGGATAGGGTTGAACAAAGTCCAGGATTCACCTGTCAGGGACAAAAGATGCATCATCCCTGTTGCGCTGGGCTGTGTCCCCAACGCAGAGTGCCACACTGAATCTGTGTGTCGGAGCTTTTGTGATAATCTCCCACTGTAATGCATCATTAACGGGGTAACGTGCACGCGATTGTGCCGATAAGCACTGTACGGATTTGGATACACATTCCAGGATACGGTGTACGTACTGTGCTGCACGCCTAACCAGCTGCATTGCCCATGATCAAATCGCCCGCAAATGTGCTCATTCTCGTCAGATCACGGAAGCTAAGCAGGTTTGAGCCTCGATGGTACATAAAGGTTGCCCCCCCCATAGTGCCGTGGGCTACACGATGGGCAGCAGAGGGCAGTGAAGAAAATTGATTGTTGTGCTGTACTTATATGCTGCCCCGCCTTCACCAGCCCGTGCAGCGAGGTGATGAAGTATGTTCAAATAAATCCCATTACTCTGCAAAGTGTGGGGAAGCCCTCATATTAGCATTGGATTTTCAAAGGGCTGTACAAACACATGGAGAGCTCACGAGAACAGAAGTGATGCTCTGCAAGGGAGATGTGCGGGATACACTTTGTCAAGGCATGATGTGTTGTGTTCCAAATTAAAAATGGCTGCAAACAGTCCACTGAAAGGATTTTTCCAGAAGGCACCGTCAAAATATTTTGCGCTGTCATCCGTTCTCCGATACATTGGGTTGTAGTTGTTGAGTTATAGTACTGCCCTGCAAAATGTTTCAATATTATTCCTCATTTCATGACATTATGTTGGTAGCAAACCGGGAATAAAATAAGGTGGAAAGACCAATAAGATATAAAAACTAAAAAAGCGGTGCAAAATAAATCGTTGGAAGCAAAACGAGATGCAAAACAGTGCAATGATTTGTTTATTTTCAGCATTATTACTATTAAAAAAGTTTCCTATGTATAGATTGTTTCCTTTCTGTAACCTTCAAATCCCTTCGTAAGAATACATTAAAATGTTTATTCTCAGAGAAATAATTTTGGTAATTCGTGTTCAATGGAATGAAAGAGTGTGTGTACTTCGATAGGTTTCATCGCACAGCACACAGTTTGCACTGGTGATGAATTTTGATTGATTCTGACCTCCCTCCTTTGTGCGGATGAACATACAAAATTTCTAACGAAATAAAATATATATAGTAAACCCTCGTTTTAATTCGACACATACGGGGTTCTGGCCTTGCAGAATTATCCAATATTCCGAATTATGTGCAATGGTACTCCCCAGTGACTCCTGCCCAAATAATTTATTTTCTCCCGGCTTTTCTTGATGTCGTAAAAGGTGCTTGATTTTCACACACCATACGCACTGACACACCTGCATTAATTCCAGACTAAGGGATTTATGCTTCAGTCCCTTTCAACTACTTCTCTATGTAGGTGTAGACGACATTTCTGAGAGGGTTGGCTTGCACAGAGTGCATCAACAAGGTAAAGTCCATAAACAAGGTAAAGTCCAAAGCAACGGGTCTGCACTGACGCTCACCACGCGCGCTGCCACGAGACTGAGTCACTGTTTGGGTTGTGGCACGTGGCATCGCTCCACGCGTATGCCGAAATTTGATCATTCGGCATGGCAATTCGGCTCGTGGCGAATTACTAAAACTGTATATATGCCGCAAACGCAGCCGTGCCGAATTATCCACAATTACGAATTGTCAAGTACCAAAATGACGAGGTTTTACTGTCCATTTGAATTAAAGCGTGATACAATGTAAAAATGTGCAACAACAAAAATCCAACACTGTAACGTGGCAGCATTGGGTTGTACAACGGTGTCGCTCTCTTTCCCACGTTTCCCTGCTGTGACGCTCCCTCCCCAAATGTTTATTTTCCTCCCGTATTTCTAAATCGTCGTGAGATGCGATTGCATTTAGTTGCTATTTTAATTGTAAATGGTTGATATAATCAACTAGCTTTTTTGCCCGTCCAAGGAAGGGTGTATATTATAGTAAATCTGAAATATTAAAGCGAAAAATTGTTCAGCTCATGATTATTGGGGAGGAGTTCGGCATGTGGAGTGACGTCATCCGCTCATGGTTATTGTGGTGGGGTGCGGCATGTGAAGTGCGTAAATTTCCACGCGGGCATGACTATTAATGAAAGGGGGGGCCTCATTTGCAGTGACTTCACGCACGGATGTAGCACTGTGCTGCTTAGATATTTTTTTTAGCGTCGCTTTCTGTGAAGGACTTTGCGCAATTAATAATTGAATTCAGCTCGACCTTCTGCGTGAGTGTAAAAATCCACCCAGTCATGAATATTAATGAGGGGGGTGGGCCTCATGTGGAGTGACATCACGCGCGGGACGGACAGACATTTCAGGGTGATTATAGGAGGTAATTTTTTTCAAGGGGTCGCAATGGTGGCGAGATGTTAACTACTTCGCCTGGTATGCAGGAAGTCGTGGGTTAGATCCTGATGCATGCTGTATATGTGGAGTTTGTGTCTTTCTCATCATCAGGAGATGTTAACTACCTCGCCTGGTATACAGGAGGTTGTGGGTTCGACCCGAACCCTGACGTCTGTTGTATATTTGGAGTTTGCGTGTGTCTCTCTCTCTCCCCGTGCTTGCGTGGAATTTCTGTGGGTTCTCAGGTTTCCCTCCCCACATTAAGAATCAACGCGCGTTTAGAGTATTTGGCTGCTATAAGTTTCCACACGATAAGCCACTTCGTTGAGCTATCATTTGTGGCCAGGTCGCTCAGTTGGTCTTACCTGGTAAAGGAAAATTAGTTCATAGTTTCATTGATACTAAATATGCAACCGCTAGATTTTCCATTCGCTTGTACAGTGCACACAGTCCTCTAAACAATTGCATATTTTTTGCCAGTATCAAAGAATGAAAAAAACAAGAATAGGTTTCACCCTTTCTGGCCATAAAGCAGGAGGTGTTTCGATGTTCAAACGCCAAATATAAAAAATTTGCAAGGAATCATGTCTGCATTAACCACACGTAGTTTTGGTGAACGGGCAAACACACATGCTCTGATAAATATACTTGCATATTTGAAATTGATTGGCCTATACCAGAGACAGCCTTCTTTATTTTCAAATACAAAGCAAGTATATTATCAGCGCATGTTTGTTGCACGTTCACCACAAGTAGCATGCACGGTTGATGCAGACTTGATTCCTTGCAAAAGGGTTCTATTTTGGTGTTTTAAACATCTTAACCACCTCCTGTTTTATCGCCATAAAGGGTCAAAACCTATTCTTATTTTGTCATACACACAGTCGTCTGTTTACAATGTCTCCTCCTCCCTCCCCCTCCGTTGACACGAGCGTTCCCTTCCTGCCCCCTCTACCCACTAGCCCCTAAAGGTCGACGGACGTGCGGGCGGTCATTCTCGTGACGTTCAGGCCGCCGCCGGCAGCGGCCGGGCGACCCGCCTCGGCCCCCCTCCCCACTCCGGCTGCCCGCAGCAGCGGCCCCCTGCATGGCGGGGGAAGGATCGCAGGGTGGTGGTGGTGGTGGCGGCAGTGGCCTCGGTGGGGGGTGGGAGGAGGTCGGGCTGGGGGCGGCCGCTCCCCTCCGGAGGTCCCCCGTGGGCCGGTCCTCCCTACTGCGGGCGGCCACGGTCGATGTGGCAAGCGAGGCGCGTGGGCTGCCTCTAACGCGTGAGTTGGTACACGCGCAACGCGCACGTACACACACGCACGTACACACATGCACGTGCACAAGGACAAACACACCCACGTACACACACACACGTACACACACGCGTGCACAAGGACACACACGCATGTACACACGCGGACACACACGCAAGTACACACGCAAGTACACACACGTAACGCGCACGTACACACGCACACACGCGCACGTACACACACGCGTGCACACGGACATGCACACACACCCGAACACACGCACACACAAGGGCAATCATCCCCCCCCCCCCCCCCCAGTGTAGCATTTACAGACTGTTCGGGAAAGTGCTGGTATATATGTAAGTTGAGTGGCCAGGATCACATCCGGCCACCTTTGTTTCCCCGGTGATAATGCCTGCACACTACACTAGCTCTTCATTTAACGCTGGGTCTATCTACGTGGGGAGTGCCAAGACCGATTATTCTGCCTGGGTGAACGGATCATGGCGATCAGCAATTGCACTACCCACACGCCTCACTGCACACACCCAAACCACACACACGGTATTCTTGCTTTTTGTGTTTTGCTTTTTTAGTTCTCCATTCCCCCGCACCTCCGATTATCACGGTTGGCTACGTACGGTGTGACAGAAGTTCGACACACGTATTTACACACATGTGCGCATAGCGTAGGGCTATAGCCTTCCTCAAAGTTTTTCCTTGAAGTGAAAATAAATCTCGCCCACACGTGGTCTGAGAAGCGGCGATGGTAAAATGTCAGGCTATGCAGATGAGTTTTAAAAGAGTGGTATTTTTTCTGTTTTGCTTTAAGGAAATGTTTTTATGCATGCACACCACGTACCAGCACACTTGGCTATTATGATAGTCTGCTATTCTTGTTTCCAGCGAAGCCATTCAATACTTAGCATTTGAATTGGTTTCGTGTCACTATTCCATCGGCGTCCGGCACCCGTGGCTTATGTGTGTTACTGTACCGCTGTGCATGCTTGTAAACACTGTACGTTGAATATCAATGATTAGAACGCCAATCTTTGGCCAGCAGCCTCTTTGTCCAACGGGGAATTTCCCATCAAACTCCGGATGGGTCTTCGTACTGTTCACACATTTGGTTTGCGACGTTCGTCGTCGCGACGCGGCACCGTTACATTGAACGGGCGGCGCAGTGGCGCAGTGGGATCGCGTCAACTCGCAATTTGTAAGGTCGTACCAGCAGGGGTAAGACTCATAATCGTTATCCTTCCGGATTTGATGAACAAAGCTGTCCTATTAGAGATGCTGGTCTCCGTCTTTGGACCGTGGCATTTCCACCACTGACCGGGGATCGCCAACGCAGAAACGGGTCACTCGTTTTACTCGTGCACTTGCACCGGGTATGGGAGAAATATTGTGACGCTATACGCGGCTGAAAGGCATTGCCTTGCCGTTGTGCCCTGTTTTTAAATTAAAATGGGAACATGTGCAAATATTGGATCAATTTCCATGTTGAAATAATTATATGGATGTCAGAAAAATTAAAAATTCTACAAAATGCAGAAGTTGTACAGTACAAGAAGAAGGACTTTACCGAAAGAACCAAAGAGTAATTCCTGCAGTGACGAAAGCTTCAAATCAAGAAGGAGCAGTTCATGCTCTTTATGTCAGGTTGCACGTTTTTTAAAGAGACATTGTTGCATTTGTCAATACCTTTCTACTGCGCGTCATACCAAAGCAAAACTGTCAAACGTCGACTCTTCCGTTACTTGCAGGCACTTGGATCATTCGTCCTGTTGTGTCTGTGTCCACCATAAAATGACGGTAGCCAAGTTGTTGTGAATTAGCACCGGTGGAGGGTGACACCGTAACCAAGTTTTGCTGACGAATGTAAATAACAATTATGCAGGATAATTATTAACCTTTTGTTTTCCAGCCAACAGCAAAGATCCGGATGAACCAGTTCTGGAGTTCAGTCTTGGTGAGAAGCCAAATGACCGCATTTCTCCTGCACTTTGACCAGTTCTTTGGCAAGTGTCTCAACTCTTAACCACTCACCGTTTAACCCTTTGCCGATTTGCCGGCCGGCAGCGTGCAGCGAAATCGTGACATCGTCGCTGGACCGGCGACCGAGCCTGTTCGTATCCGTGAGCGTCACGACTCCGCCGCAGGCTTTCTGGACCAAGCACGCGCAGACCGAGATCATCGAGGTGAGCGCATAGGGCGCGCAAACCCTCGCCGGAGACGCGTAACGGTGCGGAGGGTGATAGCGGTGGTGGTGATTGTGCCGCCTGGGCCTTACGCGCCCAACTCCTAAACTAACTCGGATTGAAATGGTGACTCTACCTCTCTGGCCTCTCTTTGTGCTGTGAAGAAAGGCAATTGCCTGAAACGTCACCGATGCTCCAGGTTACCCTCTCTTTTATTGCGGTAGATGCATTCCAAATAAAGAGCGCACAAAGCCAAATTGCACAGCATAGACTGCACAGTCACCTAACTGCACAATGCATCACACAAGACAGCTGCCTGCCCAGTAGCGCATACAGCGCACACACAATGTTGTCCCACGTTTCGATCGCGCAGCCGCATATGTTTGAATTCAAACCGCATATCGCGAATTTTGTGTCATGATAAGTTCGCCACATACATATGCAAAATTGCGCAAAAAGAAACTTATATAAAGTGAGGGAAACTTATTTATCTATAAAGGCAGTGGTTATGAAGAATGTGAGTGTTGTTTTTGTGCACTACTGCCAATGCAATACCTCCAAATAATTTGTCTGATTAAAATGATTGGACACGAGGTGGCCATGTGGGTTAATGTGAGATGGTGGGTTTGAATCCAGGCAAACATTGGCTTCTTTTGAGCTGCACTTGAGACAAGCAGCAGCCTGTGTGCATGCGTGCAACTTCATTTCCTACAGAGGGGACAGGGATTGGTTGTTGTGGCTCTTGTGCGATTGCGGTGGGGAAGGGAAGCGCTTTTCACCCATGTCATCGTCGTGGTACGTACTCCTTGTGGTTTAACATTCAAGGGAATGTTAGTGTAAACAAGCGATTTTTTACAAAACGTACTCAGTGTCGAGTGTAACCTGTTTAGTTTTTTTGAATATTGTTTGCCGCTTTTTTCCATCTATGAAAGTTGTCTGCAATTTTTGTTGCATATTTCATCATCGACCGAAAACATTCTTGCTTCCCCCTGCTGCTTTGTAGAAGCAGGAAGTTGACGCTTTCATAATCGTCGCGACATGAAAACGTAGACGAGATATTTTTGTTTATGTTAACGGTCGCCTACATGTACATGCACAGTTCTTCTGTCAATCTACTGCTGGACGGGGAGACAGAGGGATGGCAACAGATATACAGCGTGCGAGTGTGGATGCGAATGGACATGAGAGTTTATTTTTTTAACAAAGGCGGCGAGTCACGCCATTGTAAGTGTGCGCACGCTGTGTGCTGCGTTTCTATCACGTTCCGCCCTTTCCCCCCCTGATGCCTTGCAGGGAACCAGCACTCCTATCTTCCTGAGCAGCATTGCGTTCCTGCCGGACTCGCAGGCCACGCAGCTCACGCGCGTGCGCCTCTCCGTCTACGATGTCAAGGACAGGACCCAGGGAATGGTGCGTGCGTGCGGACGGATGGTGCCAAGTGCCACCCTCCCCACTCTTCGCCCCAAACACAAATAAATTAACCCACAGTCATGAAAAGTCAAGGACGTGTCCAAGACGTGATTCATATTCTCGGTTGCTAAGCACTTTTTAAAAGAGACTCGTGCAAATTGAAAAAAAAACTTCCTCAAGTGTTTGGCGTTTGCAAGTATTTCTGCCTCTCTTTCGTTCTATTGGTGAATAATGGTTAACGATTGACAATGCTGACGATGGTTGTAATGTTTTACTAATGACAGCCTTTGTTCTTTAATGCTGTCGCCTGCTAGATGTACCTACTGGGAACAGCATTGTTTACCATCAAGGACCTTTTGAGTTCCAGAAACCACCGCCTGCATATTACATTAACGTGAGTCCTTCCTTGTCTCTCCTTTCCTTCCGCCTTTCATCCTGTTCACCCTTGACACACACGCCAGCCCAGTTACTACTCCCAACGGACGCCTGTGCCGCTTTGCAGGCGTCCCATGTTTATATTTATAAATTTAGCTCGGCCTCACTCTCGCTCAAATCCCTCGAGAAATCTCAACGGCCCGGCCCTCTCGTGTCAAATTACCACCAGCCGTAACATTTGCGCTCTGGATATAAATATTAAAAAGAAAATCTAAACGGGATTGGCCGCTGCTTGGGGGTTT
This sequence comes from Lethenteron reissneri, assembly GCF_015708825.2. Taxonomy (NCBI): domain Eukaryota; kingdom Metazoa; phylum Chordata; class Hyperoartia; order Petromyzontiformes; family Petromyzontidae; genus Lethenteron; species Lethenteron reissneri. The sequence goes on from NC_083810.1 coordinate 10,542,357, forward strand.
GGTCCTGCTGATGCTTGGGGGGGCGGTGCCCGCCGTGTCACCCGCGCCACAGATCGCCGGAGAATGAGCGAGTAGGCAACATCTCAGTACTCGGCTGGCAGATGGAGAGACACGAGGAGTCTCGCTCCGCACACAGGGGCTCTCCCGACAACAGCCGGGTACGTGCGTGTGCGTGTGTGGACGCATGCTCTCGCCGCCATCAGCATCCCACCTCGACGCCTCTGATGGTCAACCACTTTTTCACCGTCGTCATTGCTACTGGTATTATCATCGTTGTCGTCGTCGTCATAGCAGTGGTAGGCATTTTCTCACAGAGCCAAAGTTTGTCAATGTGTCACCTGATCATCGAATGATTGATCTGAAATAAGTCACTCTGGAAGAACCATTGCAGGGTTGTGTAAGACGGACCTGTTGGAGTGATTTTATAAGTACAGTATTACTGGATGTCCTCTTTCAGAGTCGTGGCTTGAGTTGATTTCACGCCCGCTGTGTGGATCTGTAGAAGGAAATTTCTTTGGCCAATAACAGGATTCGGTGCGTTAGGGTTGTGGGTCACGTACTACACTTTGATTGTTATTGTTACCATTGTTGTGATCGCCTGGTCCTACAGACGGTGCTGACTGTGGATGAAAGCTTGGCAGAGTCTATGGGTGTTCGGGCCAAATACTCATCCCTACGCAAAGACACGCTGCTGAAATCTGGTAATTCGTGTGCGTAGAAGAAAGCCAATGAATGATTTAAAGAGAGATGAGTATCATCATAGCTTTGTTTTAAATAAAATTTATAAACTGGAATGTTTACCCCTTTTCAGAGGTCGCAAACGGGTTTTGATTCCTTACCCGTACCCGTACCCAGCCGCACCAGGGTCGCAAATGGATACCCGTACCCGTACCCTACCCGTACCCGGCCGGGTACGGGTAGGGTACGGGTATCGGGTACCCGATTTCGACCTCTGGGATGAAGCCATGTTGCAGGCGCGGGTGGGTTGATTCTAGTAACTTGAATTGTGAGAAGAGACAAGACGTTGGGAAATGAGTGACAAACAGTTACTCACCAGTGACTCACGGCCTACCCGTACCCGTACCCGGCCGCACCAGGGTCGCAAACGGGTACCCGTACCTGTACCCGGCCGGGTACGGTTAGCCGGGTATCGGGTAGGGTACGGGTATCAGGTACCCGGTTGCGACCTCTGCCCCCTTTCCCCGCTCCGAGACGTCTGCAAGTTGTGCAGGGTGGGGTCTCGGAACGCGTAAGCAGTTCGTCGTCAATTTTATTTAGAGAGGCATTGCGCCGTTGTTTTCAAAGACATTGTACTCACCGCAGAGAACTGTCGCGACACGGGCGCACTCTATGATAGCTGGCGCCAAACTGTGCCACACGCTCTCCCGCAATGGCCCCGTGGGAGCCTCGGTACGTCTTCCAACCTGAACAATAATAACAATAACGTGTATTTTATAACTTTGTCATACACGTTTGTCATCGGAATGGGAAAGGGTGCATCCATTTATACTGCTGGGTGGACAGGAGGGGGGGAGGGTGTTATAACAAACTTGGCCATTGTTTCAACTGCCCCACCAGGAGAATTAACCGGTGAACTCTGATAATAACCATTACACCACTGGCAGCATCCCCTTTGTACTTGTTACAAAATACATTTGTACCTAAGTGGTGTCTTTACCTGGGGAGCGTAAGTGAACAACACGATTTTATTTGATTCGTGCAAATGCGTTTGTGCTTTGTTAACGATTTATCAACTTTTTTGCGGGGGCGGCAGTGATCGAGGGCGTGATTTACCGCACGTACCGTCTCCCCACGACGGACGGGAATCAGCTGCGCGTGCACGAGCAGATGGGCGAGACGTTGCTGTCGTTCCACGTACCTCGACAGCTGCTGGCGCTGTACGTGGAGGAGGACAGCGCCCGGTTCGTGAGCGCACGCACGCTGGCTCGCTCGCTCGCCGACACACACGTTTACACGCCTCACCTTTACTCCCGTCTTATCAGAATCGGAGTATTTATTGATGCTGGAGGAATGCGATGAGCTCGAAAGCTCTTTCTCACAGATGTCCAGTAGACGGGTGAGCGAATATGCACCGGCATATTCGCTCGCTCATCTACACACCTAACAGAATACCCACATAACCATGTGTATTCGCATACCCGCTCGCCAATCTGCACACCTAACCACATAACCACACAATTGCGTCACGCACATACTCATCTACACGCCCGACCACATACCTAAGCAACCAATCATGCCCTTACGCACGTACACAGCCTTGTAAACACCCATTCAGGCGATAGCATATTCACCACACACGATGTCTGCTTGTGCACCCAGATAAACACAAGTATGCCTTAGGAAGCATCAAACAAAAGATGCATGGTGTGCGCACACAGATGAATTCCTGTACCAGTGGCAAGCACCTGTGCTGGGTATTAAATCGATATCCGGTCTAATTAGTCACAGGCACAGACGCTGGCTCCAATTCCAAAAAAGTCGCAGCTGTTTAAAAAAAAAAGAATTCCTAACTCCCCCCCTGTGCCCACCCTCCGCCACAGGCACGTGTCACTTCTTGATAGCAGTCCTCTGAGGTTGACGGCTCACAGTTGTTTGGGTTTTTTTTCCCTTCCCTGCAGCCCTTTTGGGATGATTGGAGTTGGGGGCGGGTTTCTATAACCGAGGCTGCAGGGTCATCCTCGTAGGGTTGATGACAGCTGCTCTTGAGCATCTGTGTCCGGTGCCGGCTTGCCCCCGGAGGTCATTGCTGGCTAAAGTCAGCACCGTACCTCATTGGACCTGTGGTTATAATGGCAGTGCCCCGGGGAATTGATGTGGCCGATCTTTTCTTCCGGCCACTTGGCCCCCACACGTGTCCTACTGGCCTTAATTAGTGCCGGCCTTGCCACTGCATTGCCAACAGGGGAAGGGGGGACACTGTGTTATCCGTTGTTCATGTTGATATACAATTACTACTTCTAACTGTCGTGCACACGAAGGTAAGCTATGCCGACAGGAAGATAAACTGTAGAAGCACATTTTACTGTATGTTACAACTGCACGATAGTCAAAGTCTACATTATAATGATTATATTACCAATCGTTAAAGGCGCAGTTGAATCTACTATACAAGTTATGTGAGCACGTGATACTACAGTGGATATGGAGCAGTCGTTAAGTGGTTTGCACACTGCGCTAAGAACCTGGTGACGTGTTCAACAACGGGTCATGGATAACGTCAGTGGCAAGTGCTATCTCAATCTGTCCTGGAGCTGCCGCAGGTTGACTCTGCCTTAAAAGGAGCACCTGGTGCAGTGTATCGGCGTCAGAACCGGGGTAACAAAGACGCTTTAGTGTGTTTCTGGCTACACCGCTTCATTATGTTCTCGCCATCAGCCATGGTCAATCCACTGCTGGATTAAGCGAATAGATCGTGCACCATCAATCGGTGTGGCCGCACTGGTATGTCGTGTCTGCGCGTGTGCAGAGTCTTGGCTTTGGAGGAGCTGGGCGAGTTGTCTCCTCACTGGGAGGGCCTCCGCAGGCAGATGGTCATGCAGTACACGTCCGTCATCAACACCTACCAGGAGAGCCAGCGCGAGCTCAACAGATACAAGGGCACGTATTGCACCCACCGGCGTGCAGCTTGTTACTGACATGACCCTTGTAGAATATACTACTCCATATATGTACACTAGCCCGTACGCCATCCCATACATCGATCCCACACACGTACGCTCTCGCGACACCAGACCACCACACACTGCTCAAAACGTTATCCTGCGCACAAGGACACAGATCCCCTTGTATAGCCTTTAACAGGCTGTTGGGGCACGTGCTATTTGCTAGCACCACGGCACATGATGGGGTCGGTGGCCAACACCACGTGTGGCTGTCTTCGTCTCCCCAGTGGTGATGTTTACACACAGCACCAGATACTCCTTTGAGGCTGAGTCTACCTAGGAGAGGCCCAGGATCTGTTTAGATAATCGTCACGCACTACACACTTGCACATACATTGACCCGCACGATGCCCCCACACATATCAACTCCACCACAGCAGTCGACACGTTATCTAGGGCAGCGGTCACATGGCCGAGCGAGAGCGCGTTTGTCGCTGGCTGCGGTGGTTTGTAATTTCGAGCCCCAAAGCCACGCTGGTTAATACTGCGACTGTGTTAACCAGCGTGTGCTAATCAGCGTGTGCTAACCCAGCGCAAACTGATATGCGCCGTTTGCTTCGCAGTGGGATGTTAACGGTCCTGTGATGTTATTTGAAAAACAAGTGGTGCACCTGTGCTGGCGGTACGGGTCAAATTTTTGCCCATGTTTGAAAAACCACTCGCAAATTACTTTACTTGGGTCAATTCACGTAACAGTGTCACACCTGACTGGCAGGCTGTACCCGTCTGGAATATATGGTGTTTTTCGTGATAGCTGTGCACTATGAGAATGGTGCTAACACGAAATGTATTAAATTATTATGTTTCAACGCACTACCCAACACACCACGAACTACTGATCCTCGTCTCCACACCAAATTGCATAACCACCACGTCACTCAGCACCCCCACAACCTACCCCACTGCACCGCTCGAAACACTGCCCTGTGGCGGCAAGCACGCACCCTCCATGGCAAAGGGGCACGTCCCGCCATGGCCCGGCGTATGAGATTAGCAGCGCTGGCGACGGCAGGCTGAACGCGAGTATCTAAAGCTCCGTGTTGACGTGCTTCTCTCTCTGCCGGCGGCGGCGGTGCCGGCGGTGGCGGAACAGGCCCGTCATTCAAGCCGAGCCGGCTGCGCACGGAGCGAGGCCTGGAATTCGTCCCGGTGAACCTGCACATGCAGCGCATGCGGGTCATGGACGACGTGCACACAGGTGTGCCTCCCCCCGCCTCGCAGTGGCTCGTCCGTTCACACTATACACGTGGTCACCGTCAGCGAACATCATGAAAATTCTAGATTTGAAGCTTTCGTGACTGCAAGAATTCATACTCTTAGGTTTTTTCGGTAAAGTCATGTAGGTAAAATAATAATAATAATAATATAAATTAAATAATAAATCACGACGTTTCGTTTTGTTGCCTCCGAAACGTCGTGATTTATTATTTTATTTCTATTTTTTTCTTCTATTATTTTATTATTATTTATTTTTATCATTATTTTTTTACCTACGTGACTTTACCGAAAAAACCTAAGAGTATCATGAAAATTCTTCGGCACGTTTTCGTGACGGGTGCTGCAAGATTTGTCCGTGTCCGTCCGGTGCTCGCCGATCTGCATTGGCTACTGGGTTTTCTAAACGAATGCATTGTGAGGTCACACTCATTGCTCACTAAGTGCTTGACGCAAATGAACCACAGTACTTTGCATCAACCATCACGCAAACTCCGGTCACCCTCGCAGCAACTTTTGGCTAACCATCGAACAAAGACGGTCACTGCATCGCGCACTTTCAGATGTGCTTCTGCGGCCATCTGGAACGCTCATGCTTCTGATATTAGGAAGCCATCGGAGCTGTGCACTTTTAAATCTAGATTGAAAACGAATTTCTTTAGAACTGCTCCTTTGTGTTTACTTTGTTGTCCTTCCCCCACACCTTCGATATTAGCACGATTGGCTACGTACTGTGCGAAAGAAGCTCAACATACATACTTCCACGAAGTAAAACAACTTGTCAAAGATCCAAATTGTAGTCGGAGAAACATCACAATCCATACTTAACCAGTTGCCTTATATTAGGGTCGCTTCTAATGTGTCTGTATCACAATTTCCTGTGCGACCACAATGCCCACCCGCACAAAGCTAAACCCTTTCTTTGAAACCGCATCACAGTTCTATCTATGAAATGTGCGTGTGGCATTTCCTTAAAAGAAATACATGGCCACTGCTGCGATATGACCGCAGCAGTTTGTGAGGAAATTAATAAATAGAACATGCCACATCGCACAACCATGCTAAACTGTACAGTAATTACTTATTGAAAAGTCTTATTACAGTGCACATTTAAAATGGTAAATATGTAGCTAATTGTCATCAAGTTCATAATGTAATTCATGAGGGTCACTGTAGGTTGCTGAAGTTACAGCAGACCACTGTTGACATTGATACAATTCAGTGTAAGGGCCTTTAGCAACTCGTTGAATATCCAAACATTAGTGAGAGGGGAATCATCCCAAGCCGTCTTGCACACCTGCCTTGTTTATGTTTCTCCGTCTCGGCTCAACGCATGCTGCAATATGGTCAAACGATTGTGAATAATTGCACGTGTAAGTAGCTGACGAGAGAGCAGAATAGCCTCTTTGGCGTTTCATTCTTGCCGTTGTTACATTTCAGACCACACGTATGACATCGTGACGGTGGGAGCGCCTGCAGCTCATGTGCAGGGATTCAAAACCGGGGGCCTGCGGAAGCTCGTGACCAAATTTGAGGAGTCGAAGAAAAGGTGAACGAAACTGGATTGGAAGCGCGCACACATGCACACGCGCACACATGCACAGGCGCTTATACTCGGATATACACATTCGCACACAAAGACAAAGATCCCCCAGCCAAGCTTCAACAAACTGTTGGGGAAAGTACTGTTAGCAAGCACTTGCCAAGGGGAGCAAGGCATACTAGGGAGTGGTGTAGCTATCATCGCACCCAGCAGCCTTTTGTCACTCTAGTGCTGATGTTTGCACACTGGACTGGGCTCACATTTTAAGCTGACCAAGTGTCAAACTGTTGTCACCCGGGTTCGTAGCGCAGTGCCCTCACGCTGCGTCACCGCTGCTCGAATTCGCACACAACGACACGCACGCAAATATACGTAGGCACAGGAAAGCACGCGCACTCCCACGCAGCATAACGCTTTCAAAGTCAGCTGTTTGTATTTCTCCACATTTGCAATGATTTGTTAGTTCACTAAAAATCTATTTAAACTGCAATCATTGAGTGTTAGTTTTCAGCACTGACACCTTCAAATTTACTTTCAAGCAATTCATGATGTGTATATACGACATTTTTAGCAATAGCCCAGTTTACACGGCTGACGTCAGAGGTGAGTGAAATGTAAACTGGTCCCGGGCCCCATTATGCCTTGGCCAGCACGGTGAAACAAGTCGAATGGCTTGGGGAGCCCATTATCCAGCAGTGGATTGGCAAAGGGCTTTAAAAGAAGAAAAAAACTGCCGGGTTGACAAACGGAGCTATGGTTGTTACACCGTGTTCTGCCTGCTCTGGGTCTGCCAGGCGAGAGTCAATTGACATGGAGCGCACTGGAATGACAAACCACGAGGGCAGGAAGGTCTCGCTGTTAGTCACTTCTGATTAATTCGATTCATCCTAAAAATGCTCCTGCTGTGTTGCACCATGCTCCCAAATACACTCTATTGCATTGCCTGCTTTCCGGTGCGCGTCTGCGGCCATCTGCCACGCACTTCCTTCCAATATTAGGAAGCCACTGGAGCTCCAATTAGCGTGGTTGGCTACATACGAAGTTCAACATACATACAATCAATCCCCATGTGCTTCCCGTATCCCATATTACTCGTCTCTCGCGTATCCCGTATCCCTCATGTTGCCTCCACACGCCTATGCGACTTCAATGAGTGCCTGGTGCAGTGAAATGTTGTTATGCTTGTTTACCCATAAATGAGTCGCTGAGTCTCAAAGCGCTTAGTCCAGAGGATCCTGCTAATTTTTTGCAGTAAGGCTCCATGTTGCTGTGTGCAATCCAATTTGACTAACATGCAGATAATTTTCAGCTTCGTGGATGTTTTGGCCAATACAATTCACGTTGTGTGTGTACATCATAAAACATCACAAACATGAGCACCGGGGAAGACGATGGTAGTCGGGCAGTGAATCTAGCCACACCACTGACGCTCGCCTCCCCTATGCCACGTGTCCCCCCTCGTGTCATCGCTCTTCCCGCCGCGGCCAGCCCGGCGATGGGCTCGCGAGCGAGCGCGTGGCGGCCGCAGGACGTGGTGAAGGCCCGCGAGCTCAACGCACAGATCACGGCGCTGCGCACGCAGGTGGCCTACTACGCCGAGCGGCTCTCCCGCGCCGCTCGCGAGCATTCGGCGTGCGGCCTGGAGCGCACCCTCGCCAGCCTCGCCGACAAGGTGGGGCCCGCGCTCGGCGCACGCGTCGAGCAGAGTGGCCACCGAACGTGCCCGGTTTTTTCCGTGCCGATGACGACGATGACGACATTTTGTTGTTGCCGCTTCGTCGCGTCTTTGCGCAGACCCGCCAGCTGGTGACGGTGTGCGACTGCAAGCTGCTGGGCGGTGCCGTGCACTCGCTGGCGTCGGCGCGCCCCGACTTTGTCGCCTCCGTGCCGACCCCGCCCGGCGAAGCGAGCGGTAGCAGCGGCAGCCCCAGCGGCAGCGCCGGCGGCAGCAGCTGCGGGGGCGGAGAGGAGGGCGTCGAGGACAGGGACCGCGTCGTCCTGCGCAACGATCGCGACTCGCTGGCGGCTCGCTGGACGGGCCGGGAGAACCGCGCCTCGCTCACCTTGTCCATCGCGTCGTCGTTCGCATCCCTGATGACGGCCGGGAACGCGGCCGGCACTTCGGCGGTGTGCGGCGGCGAGTGGCCCGAGGAAGAGTGGGTGCGTGTGTGTGCAAGTGTGTGCAAGTATGTGCGTGTGTGTGCGCAAGTGTGTGCGTGTGTGTGCAAGTGTGTGCGTGTGTGTGTACCAGGCCTGGTACAAGCGTCGTGGTGACGTCACTGCCACTTAGTGGCGAATGGCGGTTGTTGTTGTTGTGTGTGCGTGCGTAGTGGGGAACGGTCGTGCAGCGGTTGGTGCGCTGCGCTGTGAACCCGGCGACCCGAGTTCGATTCCCGCTCACGGCCAACACTAGCGACGATTATCTGCATGGGTCCTGGGTCTCTCCCCGAGGTTGACTCAAATGAGTACTTGGTGTGATGCGTAAACATCACCACTGGGGAGACAAAGGCGGCCGGGCGTGGTGTTGGCCACCCACCCGCTCGCATGCCATACTGGCCTTCATCAGTGCTCGATAACAGCACTTGCCCTAACAGTCTTTATGGCTTTGTGGGGAATCTTTGTCTCTGTGTGTGCGCGTGTGCCTGAGTACATACTTTGCATGTTTTTGTCATGTACCTACGTACATGTTTTGTGTGTATGTGCATGGGTAGCGATGACTTAGTGGTTAGCGTCGTGCACCGTGAACCGATCCTGGGCCTCCCGGAGATTGATTCAGCTTTAACTGAGTGTCTTGTGCGGTGTGTAAACATCAGCGTTGGCCACATCACCAACATTTTACATGAATAAGTTTCATCTTTATATGGGCATCCTGAGAGGTCTATCTATGGGCATCATGAGAACTCTATATATCAATTAATTAATGCATCCAAGCTGAAAACATATCTAAGCAGTAATGTTATCTTTAATGCAGACATTACATTAAATTTGACTTCATGTATATTGATGAGCTAAACATCACAAACTAATCTCACTTCCCTAGTTGCAGGGGAGTGGTGGTATAGTGGTTAGCGCAATGCGCTATGAAACCGGTGATTTGGATTACAATCGCGAGCAAATCAAAATCAGTCGTGATGGGCGAGCGACGAATGCACCACTCCTGGGGTTTCCCTCCCACACACCAGTCGGCACCGACAAGCATGGTGAAGTATGATGGCGTGGGGAGAGGTAATCCTTCATCCAGCAGTGGACTTTTGTCACTCCTGAACATACTTAAACATCTTCTTGGTTCTTTCAGTAAAGTCACGTAGAAGGGAAGTAATAAAATAATAAAAATAAAACATAATAAAATAATTCTCACGACGTTTCGGCCACAACGCAAGCAGCCGTCCTCAGGTGAAGAATGAAACACCACCAAGCTTGGAGCGTATATTTAAGCTGGGTTGGAGGGGGGGAGGTGGGAAGAAGAGCGCCTAGACAAAATGAACACTTGCGACCAATCAAGCGGCTGGATTTGTTGTTGCAGCCGTGGAGCGGTTTGTGAATGAATAAACAAACGGGACGTGCGTGCTGTTTTGCGCCGGTCTTGCCCGCGTGCCCCGCAGAGCAGCGTGTGGCTCAACGTGGACAAAAGCCTGGACTGCATCATCAAGGCGGTGGATCGCCTCCTGCAGCGCGAGCGCCGCTGCGGCCAGGAAGGCCAGGCCAACGCCTCCGACGACGTCTTCTCCTCGGCAGAGCTGTCGGCATCGTCCCGAGTTGGGAGTACGGTGCCCCCCACCTTCCCCCCCCCCCCCACCTCCGTTTCAAACATTGCGTCAGAGCCGGAATGTAAAAGTTAGAACCAACTGAACTGAACTACGAGCTATTTTTGTGTTACCAAGGCAAGGCCCACTGAGCTATATAGGTCGTTTTCAGAAGCAACCTGACCACAAAAGATAGCTCAATGAAGTGGCTTATTATGTGGATATTTATAGCAGCCAATACTCTTAAATTCATCTTTCTAAATGTGGAGGGAAAAACCGGAGGACCTGGAGAAAAATCCACACGACCACAGGCATCAGGGGTTGATCCCACGACCTCCTGTATACCAGGCGAGGTAGTTAACATTTCGCCACCGTGGCGCCCCAAAGTGGGGGTTACAAATATTATCATAGCCTTAGCAGGGGTCACTAATATTCTTGAAGTTGGAGCCGTTCTCAAGCAGGTGAGGGAGGCTAGACTTGCTTGGATGGTGTGGCATTGCGTTGGAAAGAAACAAAGAAATGCAATCGGAAGGGCTACGAAGCTCAGAGACCCATAGACTCACACACAGCCCCACACATCAGAAGGGCTACGGAGCTCAGAGACCCATAGACTCACACACAGCCCCACACATCAGAAGGGCTGTGGAGATGCCACCGGTGCAGGCCACAAGAATTGGGAGACTTGAGGGTCAGATGCAGTGGATTGAGAGATTGAGGGCAGTGGGGGACTTTTGGCTTCGAAGAAGTTCAAGGAACATAAGCCACCATCACGTGAAAACTGGTCATCCTCGCAGCGTTTTTTGCCTAGCCATGAGATGTGCTTCTGCGGCTGTCTGGAATACTCTTCCTTCAGATATTAGGAAGACACTGGAGCTATGCACTTATAAATCAAGGTTGAAAACTAATTTCTTTAAAAAAATATTGTCCGTCCCCTGCACCTCCAATGAGCACGGTAAACTATGTATGGTCCAAAAGAAGTTCAACATACTTACAAAGTTTCCAAATGTTGCATTATGGATAGGGTAATGCGTGGCTAACAAGGCCACGTGGGACATCTGGGATAGCCCTGACTGCGGGAATGGTGCAGACTTTGGCAGATACTGTGGAGGTCTGACCTCTGAGCAGACTGGATGAAGGACTGAGAGCACTGAGGGCTGTAGACGAAGCTGTGGGTCCGGCTTGATCAAGTAGGCGCACGCTATAAGAAGAAGATGGCAGCATTGTGTTACCCCCTTCACCCTGTCGCCATTGTGTCTCTTGCAGATGGAGGACTGACATTGGTGGAATTGACACCAACTACTGGTAAGCATCGCACACTGCTGTCTGGGACTGTAGATTCTAGTGTGGCTGGAAATTCAAACAGTGACAAACATTGGGGGAGCTTCGGGGTAGGGTGACACAGGTGTGAATGGCTTTCATGGTTGTGCTTCTGCAAACAAGTGTCTGGAATGCAGTGGTGCTTTGGTTGTATTGTAAATTGAGTGTATACACAACTGCCCACTCCCCGTGTCCTCTCAATGTTTTGTTTTATGTTTACCAAAGACTATTGGCCGATTGTGATTGTGGAAAATGTACGTATGTTGAACTTATTCCGCGCCCGTACGTAGCCAACCGCGCTTACTGGAGGTGCGGGAAAATGTTAGGCTGACGACGACTTCAGGCTCCTTGCTGTAGTTGAAAGGTCACACTCATCTCAAAGCTCGTCATTGGTTCTTTAGAACCTTGACGTCTGTCTGCAGAAAAGCGTTTAGTGACTACGGTTGCACTGTGATCTCTAAGTTGTCCATCGGTGTAGGAGATGGCTGTGTCTGCAGCGCAGCGTACCCCATGCGGTTCAATGCAGACTTTCGATGAATCGACGCGTCGTTACGCGCCCGCCCGTTTGCCTGACCCGCACTCGCGCTTTCGGTGACGGCGGCAGGCGCGGAGTGGAGCGAGACGCTGTACCCGCTGCTCGCCACGCTCACGGACTGCGTGTGCATGCTGAGCGAGCGCGCCCGCCAGGCTGTCACCTTCCTGCTCATGCAGGACGGCGCCGCGTCCGTCGTGCAGGCCCTCGGCCTGCAGCACCGCCGTGACCTCGTCTTCTCGCAGGCCGTAGGCAGCGCACCGCCAACACTCCGTCACGGAGCCTCGCACGACGCTGAGTCACACTACGCTATCATCGGTGCTCTGCTACTTATTGTCCGTCAATACAATACACAATGATGCTGCATTGTTTCATTATGCTGTGCAGCTTATTGTCTGTTGGCACAATACACAATGATGCTGCTGCATTGTTTCATTATGCTGTGCGGCTTATTGTCTGTTGGTACAATACACAATGATGCTGCATTGTTTCATTATGCTGTGCGGCTTATTTTCTGTTGGTACAATACACAATGATGCTGCATTGTTTCATTATGCTGTGCAGCTTATTGTTTGTTGGCACAATACACAATGATGCTGCTGCATTGTTTCATTATGCTGTGCTACTTATTGTCTGTTGGTACAATACACAATGATGCTGCATTGTTTCATTATGCTGTGCGGCTTATTGTCTGTTGGTACAATACACAATGATGCTGCATTGTTTCATTATGCTGTGCGGCTTATTTTCTGTTGGTACAATACACAATGATGCTGCATTGTTTCATTATGCTATGCTACTTATTGTCTGTTGGTACAATACACAATGATGCTGCATTGTTTCATTATGCTGTGCGGCTTATTTTCTGTTGGTACAATACACAATGATGCTGCATTGTTTCATTATGCTGTGCAGCTTATTGTCTGTTGGTACAATACACAATGATGCTGCATTGTTTCATTATGCTGTGCTACTTATTGTCTGTTGGTACAATACACAATGATGCTGCATTGTTTCATTATGCTGTGCTGCTTATTGTCTGTTGGTACAATACACAATGATGCTGCATTGTTTCATTATGCAGTGCGGCTTATTGTCTGTTGGTACAATACACAATGATGCTGCATTGTTTCATTATGCTGTGCGGCTTATTGTCTGTTGGTACAATACACAATGAGGCTGCATTGTTTCATTATGCTGTGCGGCTTATTTTCTGTTGGTACAATACACAATGATGCTGCATTGTTTCATTATGCTGTGCGGCTTATTGTCTGTTGGTACAATACACAATGATGCTGCATTGTTTCATTATGCTGTGCTGCATGGTGTATAATGCTAGGCCACATGATGATACATTCCATTACGCATATCTATAATGCATGTCCTACAGCATGCTGTACTGCACGTCACGTGATGCTTCGCTACACAGTTCCACGGTACACAATAGTACGCAAAGCTGTGTTACACTGCATTTCACCGACGGTAATGCACACGTGTTGACGTACAGTGTGTTCTGGAACACGTTGTTAGACCACGCTACATCACATCGTGATACCTTGCACAATGCTATTTATACACAGTGCTACATTACACTGAGGACATGTATGTGTAGGGGTCCTGGCTATGCACATCTATGGAGGCTTTGATGGTGTGAACATTGTCATTTTAATCGGGCGGTGGTGGTGGTGGTGCATGACTGTAATCTGGGCACTGTGGAGGCAAGGATTGGTGGGTCACGAAAATGTTGTGAAAATGTGGGCATCGAGTAGCCGTAACCCTGTCTTGGCAGGAGAAGGCGGTACATCAAATGTGGACTCTCCTGCCTTATCCACCTGTTTAGTGTTGACCCCATGGGTTTTGACCACTCAGTAATTGGCTAAAAGCATCTTCGTATCTAGGAGGCCGCAGATTTTGAGCAATTGTTGGTGCCGGCTCACCGCACAGCTGCTCTTCCCGCTTTTCTGTGGTTGCCCGCGCCCCTGCGTCGTTCTCTCTCTTTGACAGTGAGCGAATTAATACTGCGCGCGTTACAAGTTGAAATTCTCCTTATTTTTTGTATTTCGTTTTTGCAGTGTTGACCCTTGAAATCTTGTAAATAGGCAATTCATAAGTAATATATTCCTCAGCAGGTGCAGATTGCATGAAAGCGTATGCTATTTTGCGAATCATTAAATCACACCTGCAAAGCGCAACCATAAATAAACATCGCGATGCATTCACGTCAATGCAGCTAAAAATGGCCAAGAAAAAATCCTGACATATTCGGCATGAATTTTTTTTTGGTGGTGTTGTTTTGCAAATCATTTAACCTCACCGTATGAGCAGCAAACAACATAAATGCATAGAATTGGTGTGCATTCACATCCATACCTCCTTGCTTTGAGTTGGACAAAGAGGAGAAAAATATTAAACATTATTTCACCTAATTTTTTTTTTTACTTTTCCTTGCAACCCTGCCCGGCACCTCGCTCCCCCCTGACCCCGCGTTTCCACAGCTCTCAGCTCTCGTGTGTGGATTCATCGTGAAGCTACGCAGCTGTCTCCATGACGACGGGTTTCTACGGCAACTGCACACCATCGGGCTGCTGGCACAGTTCGAGGGGCTGCTAAGCACCTACGGTTAGAGGCTCGGGGTCACAGGTCGTTGCCTTTGGCATGGACGAATGGCAGAGCAGCATGCCTGAACCCAGTCTGTAATGACATTACCAACGTTGCAACGGTGCTAATTTCGTAAGTGAAATTAGTGATGAAAATATCCGTCAACTAAGTGTTTTTATTTTAGTCACTGATAACGTACGTTCGTTGGTGCGAGGGGATGGTAATTTTCACCCTTCCCCTCTTACTATTATAAGGTCGGCCAATTGGTGAACTGAACCTCCTGGGGCATACATTACATTTGATATGCCGTTGCCAAATGGGTTCAGCTTCAAGAGCCAATACTTAAAATAATTACATCAATACCGTCAAAACGTGGTGATGACTATGACTACTAACCCAAGACGGAAGCTTGACGGACTATGGCGAGATAACATTAACTAATCGGAATGCATTTGTGAGGGGATCTATACTGGATTTTTATCGTTGAAAATATTTACTGAGTTTACTGATCGGCTGACCTGAGAATATTGAGGGTGATAAATTACACGCCCCGCGCACCAACTTGTAAAGAACAGAGAGTGGATTACATTTGTTTGACTGCGTTAGTTGACTGGACTAACCGACTAAAATAAAAAAAAAACATTTTGACTACGTAAGCACTGCAATGGCATTGTGTACTGTTAAATAAAAAACAGTAACAGTCATCGTTCTCATCTGGTGATCACTCTCTTGACAGGCGAGGAGATCGGGATGGTGGAGGACATGAGTGTGGGCATCTCCGACCTTCGCAACGTGACCTTCAAGGTCGTTCCCGCGTCGACCACTGCCTCGGCCGAGGCGATGCTGCCGATCATCGATGGGAATCGGTGCGCGCCGACGCGATTGGGGAAACCTTGGCATTGCTTAGACCGCACCCACCGTAGGTCACGGTGCAGCAGGGCAATTTGAAGGCAATCGTTGCCGCCAATCGTCACCGGCAATGGCTGCCACCGTGGGCTGCCTCCCTGCCCTCACCAACCCACATTGACCGGCACGGTCCCGCACAGCCTTTATCTAGCAGTACAGGAGGTCGTGGGTTCGATTCTGACCCTGACGCAGAGGTCGCAATTGGGTATCCGATACCCGTACCCTACCCGATACCCGGCTACCCGTACCCGGCCGGTTACGAGTACCCGTTTGCGACCCTGGTGCGGCCGGGTACGGGTAAGGAATAAAAACCCGTTTGCGACCTCTGCCCTAACGCCTACTGTATATTTGGAGTCGACATGTTGTCCCCGTGGACACATGTTTTTTTCCTCCACATTTAGAAACGTATTTAGAGTATTTGGCTGCGATAAATTTCCACGTGAAAGGCCACTTTGTTGAACTGTCATTTCAAAAAGAGCTCATAGCTCAGTGGGTCTTACCTGGTAACATAGAAATAGAAAAGGGTTGTCCGTGCACATGAGAGCCCATTAAGGATGAAGTGTTTCCCGCAAGGTCGACATGTGGGAGAGACCCGCATGAAGTAGCATTGTGGCATGTTCAGAACAGTACTCGGTGCAAAAAGGCCAGTTGAACGGTCTTACAGAATCATTTTGGTGAAAATCTCTTGTACAGTCAACCGTTGTTGGATACTTTGGGGTAGACGCATTTGTAAAAAGCGTTGGTCTTGCTGTTGACGTCGTCGTTGTCATTTTCTGAATGCAGGGACGGCTTCAACGTGCGCATCCCGTTGCCGGCGGCCATGTTTGACGCGTTGCCGCGGGAGATCCAGAGCGGGATGCTGTTGCGTGTGCAGCCGGTCTTCTTCAACGTCGGCATCAACGAGCAGCAGACGCTCGCCGACAAGTCAGCCTTGCCCTCGCTCACCACACACTCCCATCACACTCCCGCGTTAACACTCCCGCACCTCCGCTGAGCATGGTCGGCTACGTACGGTGTGAAAGAAGTTCAACGTACATGTATACTTCATTACGGCAACAATTGCGGTTGAATGTAACAACGGCAATTCATTTGAACCTTATGGCGGGACCATGGGGTCCCGTAATTAATATATTTATTTTTGGCGACTCCATCCCACCTCGCACATCGACGCCGCAACCCACCAGAAATCAATCCTCTCGTTCTTCACCAAGCACCCGTCGTTGCCAAAATTGCCGTAGTCATAATCAAAACTATTAAACTTTGACTAGCGCATCGTGTAGAGCTCGTCGAGAGGAATAAATAGATTGCCGTATCGTTCGCCTTCAACTGACAAAATGACGTCGCAACGCAGTTGATGCGAGAGCCGGGGGCTTATGGGACCCCGGAGTCCCGCCATAAGGTTCATTGCATGCAGTAAATAGCACCCGCATCTCAGTATACTCTACACATTTGAGGGACTAAATAAGGGAAGAATGGCAGGGGTGGGGGTAGAGTCAGGACAGAAAAACATGACCAAGAAGGGAGAAAGCAACGCGACAGCACAGTCCCACGACCAAGCAATCGGAGCCCAGAAATAACAACTTTGTAACGTATGTATGCATGTTGATTTTTTTTGCACGGTACATAGCAAACCGTGCTAATCGGAGGTACGGGGTGAGGGCAGCAAACTAAACACAAAAGTCAGTTCTCATGAAACGAGTTTTCAATCTAGATTTAAAAGTGCATAGCTCCAGTGGCTTCCTCATAAAACAGCTGCATGACCTAGCAAAACAAATGTGCGGTGGTATGAACGACTTTGGACGTGGTGACCTCCAGAGCTGGCGATCTGTACGGAAATGGTGACGCACTCGAAGGCAGGGTAAAGTGACCCATCTCTCCGCCGCACGCGCACCACAGGTTCGGCGACACGTCGCTGCAGGAGATCATCAACCTGGAGAGTTGGGGTCGCCTCAACTCCTACTACGAGCAGTTCAAGGAGCTTCTCCCTGATGACTGTGAGCCACCGTTTCTTTTGTCGCTTTGCCACCGCCGTTCACCGGACCCGAACCCGCAGCCATGTGGATTTAAAAAATTATTATTACAAGAAACCATGGACGCGGTTAAGAATTACTTAACGGACATTTGGAGTTTGACACTAAAGTTGTAGAACAGCTTACCCAGAAATATTTTCTATGCTTATGGATTGATTTAACAGTGGTTAATCTCGGCTCTGCTCAGGGCTGTAGTCAGGACATGAGCTGGACATCACTTTTGACTTTTGATTTTTTTATCCATGTTGCATGTTCACTAATTACCCTCCATTGATATTGTATTATTGTTTTTTTTATGCTTCCCCTTCACCCGCTCTCTCCCGCTCGTTCTGCGCAGGCCTCCCTCGCTCCCTTAGCCAGACCTGCCTCTCAGAACTGCTGCGTTTCCTCGGGCAGAACGTGCGTGCGCGCAAACCCAAGAACGTGGATATCCTGTGGCAGGCTGCTGAGGTAATGGCCTCCACTTCAGGTCGATGTCTCTTTGCTCACGTGTGTGTGTGTGTGGAGTGCATCGGGTGAAAAGATGAATGCTCGCACCTCCGATTAACACGGTTGGCTACGTACGGTGCGAAAGAGGTTCAACATACATACAGTGGAGCAATCTTGGTCCGATATTCTAAATAACAATTAACTTTTTAGTGGTTTGTTTGTCAAAAAAAACCTCACTATCTCAAGACATTATCCAGAGGTTTGTGCATTGGGATCTTTGGCCGATTTTTTTTTTTAAGGAGTCTTACAACATAAATCACAGAATAGTGATATCCATTTCCTTACCCATAAAAGAGAACCCTCTTGAGTCTTACGGCAGTTTTTTTCACTTCCAAGTGTTTTTATTTTGTGTGGGATGAAACCGAAGTGACCAAAAGAGTTCATCGTTCTGACACCGGGTAATGAGATCATACCTGCCTGCCTACAGAGTTTATCGGGCGACGGGAGAAAAAAAAACGGCGCGCGATTTTAACCGGCCTTGTTGCGCCGCCTCACCCCCCTAGGCCTGCCGGCGCCTCAACGGCCTGCGGCTCACGAGCTGCAAGAGCGCCAAGGACCGCACGGCCATGTCGGTGACGCTGGAGCAGTGCCTGATCCTGCAGCAGGAGCACGGCATGGCGCCGCAGGTCTTCACGCAGACGCTGGACTGCATGCGCAGGTACAGGCATGCACCTGCATGTGCTCAGACGCAGCACGTGCACGCACGCAACAAAGATCTTCCGTATAGCCTTAACAGACTGTTGCGGCAAGTGCTGTTAGCGAGCACCTATGAAGGCCGGCACGGCACACGAGGGGGCTGGTGGCCAGCACCACCTTTGTCTCTATAGTGGCAATGATTACACATTAAATCACATACTTATTTCAGGCTGAATCGACCTAGGGGAGGCCCAGGACTCGTACAGATAATCTTCATTGGTGTATGGTAGCTGTGATCAGGAATTGAACTCGTGTCTCTGGATTCGTAGTGCAGCACGCTAACCGCTAGACGACACACACATCCACCCACATCCACGAACAGGTGCATTTATACGTATGTGAGGGAGCCAGTGGGACAGACGAGGTCTGCATCTCAGCCTTCCTCGTGCATTGAAAATTGATAACCCACAAAATATAAATTAAGTGAATGGAAAACGTCAATTTCTGACTTTATTGCGTAGCCGTCGTCAGAGTGGGTTATCTTGAACAATATTTGTTAGTAGGTTGTCAAGTTTTTACAAGCTACACCTCAATGCATAGTTGGGAAATTGTAAAAAAAAAATTGGTTTCCTGTTCACATGAACATCGAGTGGTGTTCATCTCCTGTTTACAGCTCGGAGCTGGTGGTGGACATTATACATTTCTATGGCGGGAACGAGTCTTTTGTGTCGAACTTTCCACAAATTGATACTTATTTTATTTAACCCCCTGATGGGGGGTGCAGGGCTCAGTTGACTTCTGACCAGGATTTAACTTTAACTTGTAAAACTTCCACTCGCAAGCCACGTGGTCTAACCACCGTATTGCTTGGCTGGTTTGAGAAATTTAAGGCAGCGACATTTCACTAAATGACATTAAGGAGCGTGTCAATTGTCATTCACAGTGCACAGCCATTAGTTTTGCCCGTAAAATTAGATATCAAGGAAGGGCTTGCTGAGTCTTAAGATTCTGTTTTTTTATGGGAAATTTGGCTATTTCCTTAATGGGTATTTTGCTCGTGGGAGTGAACCAGAGTAACAAGAGTAACCCCATGCACGAGAGAGCTGCTGTGGTAATTAAACCACCCACTCGGGTGGAAAATAACTCTGTGACCACTGTTCATGACAAAAAGACAAAGATCCCCCGTATAGCCTAAACAGACCGTTGGGGCAAGTGTTGTTAGTGGGCACCTATGAAGGCCGGCACGGCACACGAGGGGGTGGGTGGTCAACACCACGCCCGGCCGCCTTTGTCTCCCTTGTGTCGATGTTTACTCAGCCTCATTTGAGGCTGAGTCGACCTAGGGGGAGGCCCAGGGCCGGTTCAGATAATCGTTACTGGTGTTGGTGATCGTGAGCGGTAATCGAGCTCGGGTTGCCGGGTTGGTAGCGTGCTAACCGCTGCACTACCGCTGTTCATGACACACACACATGCCTGAGTATTAACAGTAGTCATTCATGGCCTTCGTGCTCAACTCTCTTGGCCAAGTTGTATTTTATAAGATGTTATATATATTTAAAAAACACACTGCATGTCAAAGTCAATAACTAAACGTCTGTTGCGTCTTGTTTGAAATTTTTGTTAAATTAACCAACTAGAGCAGAATATTTTTCTTTCCCGTCTCCCTTCTGATTTTATTTGTTCCCAAATGCACTTGCTTCTTCACTGCAATCAAATTATTATATTTTGCTTCTGCCGAATATCAATTTTTATTTGATTTCAAACCACACAAAGGCATGCCATTTCACCCGAACCACAACAAAACACAACCAAATCCTGCCTACGTTTATTTTTATGCCAATGTTAATCCTCACAAACAATTTGTCTCTACACAATAATGTTTCATGGGGACCCAACTCTATATATTACTTTCATCTTTGTTGATTACTGTACCCTTTGCATTCTCATTCCACGCGACACCTTAAACTCTGCCCTGTCGTCCTGCTGCCGTGTTGTTGTCATCATACGTTCTTACTAAACTCAATTTTGTTGACCACTGCTTCTGAACCCATTTGGGCTACATTTACGAATCAATTCTGTGACGTAATCACAAAACTCAATTGAAATTCCTCCAATTTACATACATCCGTACCGTCACCGATCATCCTTCCGACTAAAAACTGACTTTCATTCAACTCGCCTCCAACCACCGACTCCAAAAAAAACAAATCCAACGATCGTCCGGCACTCCCGCACCACCGCGTCGCGCTGCGGCAGTGTGGGCACGTGCGAGATGGCCGTGTGGAAGAGCGTGAGCGGCGGCGCCACGTGGCGGGAGCTGTGCGTGGACCCTTGCCTCCTGTACTCGCTGCCGCTGCTGGCGCTAAGCCCCCACATGCTGCTGGCGTGGCTGTGCCTCAGCGTGGCGCTGCTGCTCACGCGGTTCCGCTGCCAGTGACTATGGCGCCGCCACCGCCGCCGACGACACCCCACGGACGATGACGACGACGACGGTTGAGGATGACGATCTTGATGATGACTTTGGCGATGATAACAGCTGTGGTGAATAGGATGACAACTGTGGTGGTGGTGGTGATGGTGATGAAGGTGTTGATTGTGGTGATCGTGGCTGTGATGATGAAGGTGACTGATGATGATGACTTTGGCGATGATAACAACTGTGGTGAATAGGGTGACAACTGTGGTGGTGATGATGGTGGTGACTGTGGTGATCGTGGCTGTGATGATGACTATAGTGGTGATGGTGTCTGGCCACGATGGTGACCATGGTTATGATGGTGACTGTGATGATGATGATAACAATGAAGGCAATGATGATGATGACTGGTGAGAGTGATAACAGGGACTGTGATGATGACATAGCGACCATTATGATTGTACCTGGACTCCGTGTTGTCGGAAAGGCAGTTTCTACTGGTATTTTGCAGAAAAGAATGGCTGAACCGATACCAATTTGACATTTTTCTGCGAAAAAAAATGATGAAATATGCTCTCCACTGGCACGTGAGTTAGACATAGCTAATTACAATGAAAGTTCATTATCCAGGAATCAGGGGTTAAATAAAGGTAAAAAAGAGGGCCCTGAAGGAGGTGAGGAGTGACCTCCCCTGGATTCAGTCTGGGAACTGGCATAGTCACCCTTGTTTATGTCCTTGCTGGATTCATCATGGCCATAGCCACAAATCCTCCGGAGCCTGTGAATTTAAACAACCGTAATTAATGTTGACATATAGATGGGAGTTGAAACATGACTTTCCCACGGCCCCACTGCGATGAAGCAACTGGGGACAGGTCCTTGGAAAATTCATATTTCAACAGTCACCATGATGAGATTAAGCGAGGGGCTTAGAAGCAGAAATAAAAGACAGGACCATGTGACAAGGGGCTTTGCGGCGGTGGTGTCGGGAAATCATACTTGCGCTGTTTACAGTAAAAACCCAAGCCATTTTTTCCCCTATTGGTCTCATTTGTAACATTTTAATAACCTGAGCGAGTGCTTCGTCGAGCAGTGTTATCAAGTTTCCTGCGCAAATGTCAGTTTTATGATACATGCTGCTCTGGCTGGAATGCTAGGCACCTGTGTTTTTAATTCAAGTTTCTGTCAAAGTTTAAAATTCGCAGTCTTAATTATATCTCCTGAGACTTTTATGCCGTTTAGTTCTAACCTTTATATATTTTTGTCCTATGAAACAGTACAACAGTAAAAACTGATTCATTATACTAAATGTATATACGCATACATACATACGTACTAGCATTTTGCTGGCATTATGCAAGTTAAAAGCTTGGAGCTTAGGCAGACATTGCAGCGAGCGGCGTCCGAATTGTGGGAATTGTTCCTTTCTATCTGTAAATCAACAACAATCGACCGACCGCCGCCTTTGGCCCTGAACAATGGGGGCCGGGACAAATGTGCATTGCAAGCTGAACTGTCAGCAGACCCCCCCCCCCGCATGCAGCCAGACTCTTCTCTATTCTCCTGCATCTCAAATCGACTGCATGCCCCGCATGTAAACGTGCCGTCAATTAACGACACCCGAGCGGGGCGAACGTCGCCGGGAGCTTGTTTGTGACGCGGTTGTGACGTCCTTCAACAATTCGGGGGACCACCTTTTCTTCTTTTCTCGTTAAGTCGGTAGGGCTGATGGATGCAGCATTGTTAGGGCGTGGAATTCCGCCTCGGTGTGCATGGCTATAGGCTGCTTTGCGCGTGCCAAAGAGTGCCGTTAGGGTTCTTCGCGCAGCTCGCCACGGAGCGTTTGGATGGCCGCGTAATGAGCGGCAGTTGGGTGTCCATTTAGTGGCGTTCTCGTGTGGCCGGTACTTCTAGTTGGGCATTGGGAATGCTATGACGTTGGTAATCTGGAAGGGTGAGAGTTTACGGGTGGTGTATTTGCCCCGCGCTCCAAACAAAGGCCCTTCCAAGTGTTTGCAATAACTGGGGAGCAAATGTAAGCAGATGTGGGATTGTTGGGTACTTTATTGAATGTATAAGCGAGCCATGATTTGCGGATGCAGAGTGCTTCATCTCGGCTGCAGCTTGGTCTGTCACTTAAAGTTTGTGCAAATGAAGCAGGCTTCTGGCAGCTAAAGTACTGATTATTGAACGGATTATAGTTAGAAGTCTTTCTGTTTTGTGTGCCACTTTGAAGTGCAATATTGTGTAGTTACCCACAGAATGTGACAAGCATATGCATTGAAGTGACACTTTGTATCAAGGAATCTTGATAGATGAATGTGTGTTGTCTAATTTGATTTGGCATCATTTTAGACCAATGGCTGGCGTGTTAACAATTATTAGGCATGTAATGATGCATCGATTCACAGATTAAAATAGATTCTTATGCGCATGGCACATTAATCGAATCGTGTGTGTGAAAATCCATTTTTTTCTCATCTCTTTTCCAAGATATGACTGATAGTATGCATGAAGTTTATGGTCGAGAACACTTTCCTAAACTCAGCTTATGTGATTGACAGTGGCTATATCGTGGTAGATGATAATATATTGTATGTCATTGGTTCCTGTGACTCGTGCAGTCACCAGACTGGGGAAACATGTTACAGATAAAAAAACAATCTAATCATAACCAAATCATAACCAAATCATCACCTCAAATTGCAACAGTGATTTTATGAACTGGCTGCAAATTGTTACATGCCTAATAATGATGTAGCCTACACTGGGAGTGTGAATCTTCGCGGGATGTTATTGGCCAACGAAACACAAACTTAGGGATACTCCCATCCTTTAGCAGGTACACTAACCCTAATGTCACGCTCGCAGGTTCGAAGACACCCCCCCCCCCCCCCGTCTGAAAAGCAAAACGATAACTGGCAGTAGTTTGTTCTACCTCTCTCACCCTGCCGAAATAGCGTTTTTCTTATGCAGTTTGCAGCACGGTGGCCTGCATGTTACGCCATCAGCTGTGACTCATTAAGGTCGCGCATTTCAAAGTCGCTGCTGCGTTACGGGTCATTGCGCTGGCGATGTGTGCGTGCGAGCGGGTAGCTGCGTGCAGGTGTGCGCTTGTGAAATGTGAGGCTTGAATGTAGGTACCATAACATGTAATTATGAATACCATATGCTTTTTTGTTACATAAAAAAGGGAATGTCACGTGATGAAACACAAATGTGTGCCTTTTCATTTTTTTCGGATAGCTATGATTTTTTTTTCTGGTGTAACGTTCCGTCAAAAGCATCAGTTCGCAAAACGTGGAAGCCACAGTTTACGATGTTGCTTTTTTAAAAATCCCAATTATGCAATAAATCCATTGAATAGCAGGCCCAACTACCCACGAGAGGGGTCTCTCTTGAGCTCCCTAGAGCCTCGTCTAGTGGAGACCCTTCAACCAGGAGTGGCGCACCTCCGATGTTGGCGCCCGCCGTTCACGGTGAAGTAAAATTGGATTTCAACAATTTCAACGAGCTCTCTCTCACCCGCTGCGTTGCCAAAGGGATATGGTGTAAATTGCACGGGAGGCAATTGACATTCTAATTGGAGGCTTTGAGCGCAATCGGAGAGAGCAACGCTTCATCAACAAACAAAAAACTTGACTGGTAGTTTTCAGGTCGGCTCAGGGTAACATTGAGCCAGCGCTGTTGAGATCCCGAATCGCAATGTGGTTTTGAAGCCCGGTTCCCATGCGTCGTGAATTTAAGGTGTCAGTGACTCTACAAAACCCTATAAAAACACGTAATATTAAATTCGCGTTTATTTTTCTTAATTTGCCTTAAAATAAAAAGTGGTCATCTCTTTAGCAGGGCACATAAGAAAGTGCAGTTCTCCTCGTGTATATAACGGGTGACTTGAATGGATCTCAGGAGCAGTTGTCTGATAATTACTTATCAGCTTTTGCAGGCCGATGGGATAATGCACTCATCTGAGAGACTTGTGAGTGGACTCTTCATCTGAGAACACAGTTGGAACACAATTGTGGAAAAATACGAAATGTCATTTGATGCAAATTGTTGAGTCTCAGACTTGACACTGAACATTTTTCATATTGTGCTAAAGTAGGAAGGACTACTTTCATCTCCACCACACGTATCACATATTATGGTATTCACAGGGCCGGATTAACCCATACACCTACTATAATTACTCAGGAATCTCTGCCCTTAACGCTCGTGACGTCACTCCACATCGAACAGCCCTCCTCATTAATAATCATGAGCAGGTGACGTCCTCCAAATGGACACCCCCCCCCATTCATAATAATTAGCGGCTGACGTCACTCCACATGGGGGGCCGAGGCGCCTCCTCCCCCCTCCTCGGCGTCAACTTGCAACCCTCACTACAAAGGCAGAACCCTCACGCCACGCGATGTGTGTCACATCAATGATATGGCATCCAGTCATACCTGTACTTGTAATAACGCCTATTAAATAATATCAGGGTATTCAGCTACTCCTCTGTCATACATATGACATACTATAGGACGGAGTTGTAGCACATGTGCATATGCAGGGATGACTTGAAGTTGACCTTTGCCTTTTGGAGAAAGGGCAGAGGAACATCTGTGTGACAGTTCAGGTGGTCATAACAGAGATAACACATGTACAATTCAATGGGGAATAGCTGGACTACCATACCCAGAGAACACCCACTCCATCATTCCATGAAGAATAAAAACCTTAATCCACAACTTCACATCGTTTTGCAGCTGTCATTGCCAAAACGATTGCCGATTGCATTTCAATTCACCAATACGCACAACATCATTTATTGCGGTATCATTTAGTCATTATTTGGTGTAACTTATTTATTTCTCCTGCCATTATTTACTTTTGCAATTCATATATTTTTGCTATTATTTTTTTTTATCCCCCCGCTCCCTTTTGTTTTCCCCACATCCCTTCCGCTGTTTGTACGCGTGCCCGTGCTGCATGCGCACCACGCGACGGCCTGCGCGTGCATGCGTGCGCGCGCGAGTCGTGTGTGTGTGTGTGTGGGCGCGTACGTGGGGCTGTGTGTGTGTGCGCGCGTGTGTCCCCGTGTGTTCAGCGAGGGTTGCCGCCGAGAGAACACCATGAAGAACGTGGGCTGCCGCAAGTACGCCTTCAACTGCCTGCAGCTCGTCACCTTCCCCAGACATTACCGCCCGCCCGATGGCACCTTCGGCAAGGTGGACACCTGAAGCCAGTCCGGGCGGCGTGGGTGCACAAACACTGGCGTTCGCATGCATGCATGCGGTGCACGGGCTGGGCATTGGGAAATATTGAGCGGGTTGGATATCAAGGGAAGTCGAACTATCGTAGATCAATATGAAATACAAGTCTAAATTTTACATTGCCACAGTTCCCCCCGCCTCTCTTTCTGTAAGGGGTCCATCAGTGAACATGTTAGATGATATGTTTCAATCGTAAAGTCGTGTTGAGGATGGTAATGTGATTAAAGGTATTTTATTTAGACAGGAAAGCCTTATTGAGTTTCATGACTCTTATCAGCAGGGTTCTGCCTTGACATGTTTGTGTCCCAATTCCAATGTAAGGAGTGTTTTGCGTGTCGGAGGAGATTGGAGTGGCTGCAGAAAACTCGCCATACAAGGGCAGAATCACACTCCAAGGTCATCACTGACAGGTCCACAATCTCACGTGTCGGGCTGCTATCTCCTTGCCACCTTCAAATTTCCAGTAAAAGTTTTGTTTTGTTTAACCAGGTTAGAACTAAATATAACAGAACTTCTGTCGCATTTTCAAGAATAACCCGGGTCACCAAATTGACAAAGTATAGCAATGAAGTAAAGAAATGGAAACAAAAAACACTATCATATGAGGAATTAAGCATTGCACAAACCTTAAATCAACGTTAAATCAAAGCTAAATATAAAATTGCCTGCAGTGCCAATCAACTTGGGCAGATTACCTCTAGATCATAGCGCAGTTGCCAAAACTAAGCTGCAGAAACATTAAACATATAGGTTGACTATAGTACTAATATTTAAACAGACAAGGTTATATATCCAAAGCAGCTGCAAGTGGAGTTAT
This sequence comes from Lethenteron reissneri, assembly GCF_015708825.2. Lineage (NCBI taxonomy): Eukaryota > Metazoa > Chordata > Hyperoartia > Petromyzontiformes > Petromyzontidae > Lethenteron > Lethenteron reissneri. The sequence goes on from NC_083810.1 coordinate 10,569,540, forward strand.
AAAGAATCGAGAGTTTATCATCAAGTTGTGATTCAGATGGGAGAGAAAACAAGGATATTTGAAGCGACATTGCCTCCTAGTGGGGCTGGGTGTTTCTCAAATGCGCATGATCCAGAAACTCATACCTGCAAAGTGCTGACATCATGGCCGTATCCCACCACTCCCATGGCAGTTGTGAAGTGTGCTTAGCATTTCATTCTACAGCATTTCCAAGGCAGCCCACAGAGGTTTTAAATGCAATCGTTCCACTTGAGTTCTTAGGGTCTCTGGTAGGCTTGCAAAAATTCACCACATCCACAATTCTATTTTCACAAATCAAGGTGCTCATACTATTCAACAATCTATGTTTATTTTTCCCTTATGATTGGTGTATAATTGATAGTGGATGTAGGGTTTCCATGAATCAATCGCATAAAAGTGTTTTTCCAAATCTAGGTCTGGCGACCCCTCCGCTTTGCAATGATAAACTATCAGGTACGTGCAACATGTAGAGAGGCACAATTTGCATATGAATGGAAAAGATCAGAACTCAAACTGGAGGTCACGAGGACTGCAGTTCGAGAAACACTGGCGTCAAAAAAATATATACATGAATTGGAAATGATCAATTTTCAGACGCACAAATTGATGCGTGTATTGGGAGCTCAAGAATTGATTGTCATCGATTAATTTTACTTGGCAAGCCACGAATAATGCCACTACTGTGTAGGGCTTCATGGTTGTGCGGGTATCGCTTTGTGATGTTTATTTCGGGTTGATGCCCAACGTTTCATTCCACGTACTGGGAGCTACTGCAGGAACTGAACTAAGCCACTCACTTTCTCCCTCGACTATATCGAGTTTCAGGCTGGCTCATTTCAGTGCATGAAGCAGCTACCGTCACGTGGACCAAAACGTCACACGTCATGCTGGAGGGAAGTTACGGTGATTCTCATTTTCTGTGAACACCGACCAAGTCCCATGTATCAGCTATGAGCGGGAAGTACCCGGTGTTTCCCCGGGAGAAAAAGATGTAGCGCCCTCCCGTGGCGGGGTCATTTATCACACCAGACGTGGTTGTTAATACTTGTGCCGTTTGTAATGTGGCTGTTGTGATTTCAAATTTGAGTTCGACTTCTCTATCCCCCCCCCCCCCCCACATTCCTGAAAGAACACTCACTGTGAACACAATAATGGTACCACTTAATGTCACATAGGGCGCTTGCCACGGGTAGTTCTATTTTAAATGGCATTCAATTCCTCCGTTAGCTCGACATTAACAACACGGATTTTATATATAGTGAAATGTCACCGATTCGCACTTAAATTGCGGTTATATTTTTTTTTATATCATTACGATATGCATTATTGCATGGTTTTCGTTACATTAAAATATACAACATTAAAACTAATCTGAGACGTCAATTATGTCAGCAGATTACATTTTATCTAGATTTTATGAGCCGCAGTATGTTCTTACAGCACTTAAGTAGATTATGATGTTATTATGTACATCACGTCAGTGATGCATATCCACAGTTTAGATAATACCACGAGACATATTGGTAGGCTGAAGGTGTTGGCGTTTAACATAAACACCAATTCTATCCACATGTATGCCTACCTGCATGCATTAAAATTATTTGCACATTGCTTAGACAATAAATATTAATCTACAGCGGTCTCCGTGAATTTGGTGCGAATGGATGGGCTTTCACTATACGGCTGCCAACAGCAACAATCTACCAGTATTTTTCACTGTTAGTAAAACAAAAATGTGGAATTATGATTAGTTTCGACACTGAAGTTCACGTTTGTGAGTGCTTGTAACTGCAGTAAGGGCATATTTATTTCAGAGATGGATAATAAAACGCACGTTCAGTGAAACTGAGCCCTGTAATCGTTTTTCCCCCCCATCAGCCTTATTAACCGTGTAGCTTTTATAAACCATATATTTAATATGTTCATTACATGAAGGTTATAAATGAAAAGTGTACTTACTCATTACTGTAGAGTTGTAGTCTGTGGCTGTGTTTTCAGGTCCATGTGGTGAAATATTTACTTCTGAGTCGCTCAATTGAGGCAATGTCAAACGGGCAATGAATGGTTGGATCTGATTTGTGTGTGCACGTGTCTTAGCATTACTTCATATATCATTGTGTAAAATGAACGTGGTATTTAAGTATTTATTAGCAAACAGGGTTCTGTAGACTGTCCATATTCACGTAGAAAAAGAGAAGATATATATTTTAAAACAATGCAACAACTGTCGTGTTTTTGAAGTCATTGCATCGTCGCTTTCTTGTGTTTTCATTTGCCAAGTGGACCATCGCAAGAAGATCATGTGCGTTTTGACTTAATGTCCACTGCCCTGCACTGATAAACTGCTGTATGCCACACTCTTGTTCGTTTCACGGTTAATGTGTAACCAATAGTTCAACATATTCGAGCTAATGTCAGACACGTGTTTTTTTTTGTATATTGTAGAGTTTTAGTTCACTTTGTGTGGCCTTTATGTACCTCCTTGACAACTCTGTAAACAATGCAAATATGATCAACAAAAAAACGAACCCTGTAAGATATGTAGATTTAGCATTTCTCTTTGAATGCTTGAAGACCATATTATGAATCAGAACTTTACTGAACCAAGAATGAAAGTGATCATTTGAATTTATCTGCCAATGCTACACAGGCACACGTACCCATGCATGTATGCCTAAAATATTTCAGGGTGCAGATGTGAGTTGAGCACTCTGTGCACTTTACAGAAACATCTCGCAGGTAGAGAGTTAAGTGTGCCGATAACACTGTTGTCAGATCTCGGAGTCTTTGGGATAAATCATCCCTGACCTGAGATCAACACCACGTGAATCTAACACAGGGTCTGTGGGCCAGATGAGGTATAATATTACATTTTTGAGATTCAAAGGCTTCTTTTTGAGGGACCTCTTAACAATGTTTATTTTGTCATTTAACATCTGCCTTAAGGATTCTATATTTTGTTGTTTTAAGTTAAAATATGTTTTTATTTTATTAGGTAAGGCCCACTGAGCTACATAGTTTTTTTCAGCAGTGACCTGGCCACAAATGATAGCTAAAAAAAGTGGCTTTTGTGAAAATGTATAGCAGCCAGTCCTCTCAACTGATGTTTCTAAATGTGGAGGGAAAAGAACGGAGGACCTGGAGAAAAATCCACGCAGAGACTCCAAATATGCAGGCGTCAGTTGTTGGGATCGAACCTACTGCCTCCTGTATACCAGGCGAAGTAGTTGGCATCTCACCACCGATGCTACAGCATCATTCATTGTTGTACTGTTGAAGATTATTCTATAGCCTGGCTCTGCACTCAGATTTTGTTAAAGCTAATAAGCTACCTTTCTGCATTTGTGAGCACACATTCCTTATTGTGAGATTTAGTACCACCATTCCCCTCTTTACATGACAATTTACAGACAAAACGTGTCGATCTGAAGGCACGTGTCTTAACACAATGCAATACGTTACTTCTGCTTTGCATTTGTTTACATATGATTGATTTTAAAAAGATGTGTTATTGACATAAAAATAATAATGTAATGTTTATTTGTTTGATTGGGTTTGTTTTAATGTGCACCCAGCAACACGAGGATTAATCTTGCTTATGAATATTTTTTAATGCTCGCAGGTCACTTTCCTGCTTAGTAGAAGGCAGCTGGTGGTCACTCGGTTTAGCTTGCATGTCTATAATTGCACTTGCTGAAATGTAATTTGTGCTTGGTGTGCAAATGCCTCTGTAGTATGTTACCAAACAGCCCGAAAACTTAGATGTGATGCCATCGAACGTCGATTGAAATAAAGTTCTGCCTCTTGTGCCCTGAATGGTTTAAGTGTGGACTGTGTCTGTGAAAAGTGACCCCATCGTTTAATTAGTTTTTAAAATCCCATCGTCGGTAAAATTTTCCAGGTGTTTTCTCAGCGGGGGACGAAAAAGCCCTCCTGTACTTTTGAATATATTCTAAGTATGATATCGACCATCTTTTGTCCATCTCCTTCTAGACTGAGGTCTCCCACACACCGTTTTGGGCGTACAGGTTGGTGAAGGGGAGGCACCCAGGGACCGGATTAGATTCGCCACTCATGTTAGTTGTGGCTGGAAATCAAACCTCGGGTCGTCAGGTTCGTCGTGCCGTGGCTTTGAGCCACACACTGCCGCTGCCAATGATGCACCCATAATGATGACACTTTTGGTAAACAAATATACATGTACTGTATACAGTTTATAATTATGAAAATTATAAATAATTTCACTCAATAATAAGTAGGAGTAACGTCACCACACGTTTTTCATTAACAATCCACTGCTTGATAAAGCTCCCCCCCCAAAATCCACCATCCCTCACGGCCCTGCAAAGCAACAATCCATACAGCACCTACAGCATTCAGAAAAAAACAACTAATTATGGGAAATTAAAGTGCTCGATTGAATAAATAATGCACACAAACGGTGTGTCATGAAGTCACACTCTGCAGTTGACATGGACATGTTGGTGAAATTCAAATTAGATGGTGAAATGTTTCTAAACGTGCATTTTGCAATAACCTAACCTATGGCCAACATTAAACTTGATATAAAACAGAGGTTTCATTTTAAGATTGTTTCCCATCTGTAAGGATATAGGTAGAGAGAGAGAGAGAGGGGAGGGAAAGCAAAATGTGGGGAGGTCAGGAAGAGACTTGGTATAAAACAGGTTTTCTTTTAAGATTGTTTCCCATCTGTAAGGATATAGGTAGAGAGAGAGAGAGAGGGGAGGGAAAGCAAAATATGGGGGAAGTCAGGAAGAGACTTGGTATAAAACAGAGGTTTTCTTTTAAGATTGTTTCCCATCTGTAAGGATATAGGTAGAGAGAGAGAGGGGAGGGAAAGCAAAATGTGGGGAGGTCAGGATGAGACTTGGTATAAAAGAGAGGTTTTCTTTTAAGATTGTTTCCCATCTGTAAGGATATAGGTAGAGAGAGAGGGGAGGGAAAGCAAAATGTGGGGAGGTCAGGAAGAGATGGGACAAGGCGATAAGGTTTGTGTGGTGGGATTTTGGGCAAGGCACCAACATGGCTGTGACCAGTACAAACTGGTCGTGGAATTAAAAGGACAAGCAGGCAAACACTTCACAGGCACACCCCACAACCCTCGCTGGCATCTGCCATCTGTCCCAATTGCCTAGAACAACCCCACGGACCATTGTGCATTAGTCTCGCACGTAAGCTGCCCTCCTAACATCATTATTACTGTCAGACATTGTCTATCCACTGCTCGATGAAGGCATTCTCCAATGTTTCCCACCTTGAGTGGGCACATGTCAATAGAAACACTGATGGCGATGATGATCACGTTGATGCACCACTTTATTTAAACAACAATAGAAATAACAAATTGCAAACGTGGTCCGTTTTTCCCCCATCACGACTCTTGCTTTTAAAGATTCTTACCAAAAATAAACAGCAATCGAGTAAAATAAATTATTTGCAAACCCCCAGCAAGTAACATTCTCATTATGCAGGGAGTGTGCATTACAAAACAAAGCATGCAAACGTGGAGGTTCTTTTTAACGTTTCATTTTAATTTACTTTAACATTGTAAGGGAAACAACGTGAGGAGGAATATTGTGGGAATAACTGGACGGCATCGTCTTGAAGGGGACCGACAATGTTTGTACCGACATTGTGGGGGGGACATTGTGATGATACAACAGCTTGCCACGACTGGGTGGTATGAGGCAAGAGTAATGGGGCAGTGATGAGGGGGAACATTTAATGTATTGGTGAGTGAACGTTATGAGGGGGGCATTGTGAGGGAGCAAATAAGCAGATTGAGGGAGCATTTTAAGAGGACTGAGGGAACGTTGTGATGAAACAGTGAGGGAATATTGTGAAGTGGACAGTGAGAGAATATTTATATTTTAAGAAGGTAAGGGAACTAAGAGATTATAACAGGGCATCGTTGAGGGCACATTACGACAGGATACCGAGGAAGCGAAATGGACGTCTGAGTGAACAGTAAAAAAGGGAACGTTGTGGAGTGAATCTTGAGGGAAAATCCGTGAACAGCAGTGAGGGAGGAACATTTTTAATTAAATTGACGAGGAAAAGTATGAGGGAAACATCGTGCGGGAACTGTAACGTTAACGAGTGAGGGAACACTATAAAGTAAAATTTATGGTGCAATGTAAAGAGTGCACTGTGAAGGCTCATTGTAAGTCGACATTGTGAGGGGCACATTGCATTGTTTCTGCGCGAGAAAGCGGTTGTGGTTGAGATTGTAAAGTTCCTTTGTTCTTTTGAAATTTGCGCCAAAACCACCATGACGTCACGTCCTACCAACACGTAGCTCGTTTTAAAAGCTAATATTTATTTTCAGCCCCGTGTCCATCAAATTAATTGGGAAATGTGGAGAGAAGGTGAAGCTATGTTGTTGAAAAAAAAATTGTGGTATAGTTAATTGTCCTGTAAATAAATAACGTCTGTTTTTATCACGTCATGGTCGCGAGTAAGGCGGTCCGGATTTGACGTTCCTCAAAAAAATAATCCCGTCGAACATATCCGTATTTGAACAATTTATCTCGTCGCAAATCCCATTATTACGCGCGCATATTAACGTATTCCTTTTAAGAGAAGATAACATCTATAAATATCGCACACATTGACGCAAATTACATATATTTTAGGGTCGCCCTGCGCGGAGGGATATGAATGTGCGGAGGGTGAGGTCCAGTGGGGGGTCGTCCCTTGGGTCAGTCCCCACTCGACGGAGCTGAGGGCTCGTTCGGTTTTATTTTTTATTCCTTTTATTGTTGATTTAAAACCATTAAAATGGGCTACTTCTAAGTTTACAATAAGTCCCTCGGTCGGTACAGATCCTCGTCTGTGCGGAGAGGTAAGTGCCGGGCATGACATCGTCGCCTTTCGGTCGTCGTTAATGTTTATTTTTAAACGTTTTACAATATTACATTTATATATCGGTGTAACTAACTCACAAAGTGGTGTTCGACTAACTGGCTAGCTTAACTACCGTGCTTATTTTAACATTCGCGCAGTAATTTGTCGAAGAGTGTTGTGTTGATGCCTCTGGGCTGGTGATGTATGCACAATAGGGGTAGTGAAATGAAGATAAAACATCGCAACGTTTATAATTCACCTAATTTACAATGTTGTTACTTGTATAGAGTATTACCAACACTGAGGCAAACTATACAAGCACACTTTACCGAATACAAATCTACAGTTACATTACTATAACATGTAGAACATGGCATACACAATAGGGGACAAGCGACTGTGGTTATAGTTTATATTAATTCACGTCTGTATATTGTTAACATATGTATGATAGGGGGGCAGATATAATCTATTTATATGTTTTCCTTTGTCACATCAACTGTTTCTTTATAACCATTATGAACACAAAGATAAACTATACAGGCACACGTTACTGTGCTAGTAGCAGTATTGCATTCAATTATAATAATTTGTAAAACCTTGGATTGCGAGCATAATTCGATCCTGGAAACGTTTGTAATCTAAAACACTCGTATATCAAATCACTCTTATATCAAAGCACTCGTATATCAAATCATTCGTATATCAATTGTGATCACATGGCGCTAGACAGACAAAGCGTATGCACGTACTATACTCGTATTGCAAGACCTCGCTCGTTTATCAAATTAATATTTATTTAAATTTTTGCTCGTCTTGCAAAACACTCGCAGACCAAGTTACTGTAATTTGTAAAATGTACACTGCGGGGGGGGCATGTGACATTGTGTTTCTAAAAAACAAACATTTGGTATTTATAAATCGTTAAAGGCGTTCAATGTAGGCCACAAACAGGCGTTGCTATGTGAGGGGGGGGGGGTGCCATCGATCTGGTCGTGGGTTAGAACATCAGTGGCGAAGTGATATCATCGATCTGGTCGTGGGCTATAACATCAGTGGCGAAGTGATATCATCGATCTGGTCGTGGGCTATAACATCAGTGGCTAAGTGATATCATCGATCTGGTCGTGGGCTATAACATCAGTGGCGAAGTGATATCATCGATCTGGTCGTGGGCTATAACATCAGTGGCGAAGTGATATCATCGATCTGGTCGTGGGCTATAACATCAGTGGCGAAGTGATATCATCGATCTGGTCGTGGGTTAGAACATCAGTGGCGAAGTGATATCATCGATCTGGTCGTGGGTTAGAACATCAGTGGCGAAGTGATATCATCGATCTGGTCGTGGGTTAGAACATCAGTGGCGAAGTGATATCATCGATCTGGTCGTGGGCTATAACATCAGTGGCGAAGTGATATCATCGATCTGGTCGTGGGCTATAACATCAGTGGCGAAGTGATATCATCGATCTGGTCGTGGGCTATAACATCAGTGGCGAAGTGATATCATCGATCTGGTCGTGGGTTAGAACATCAGTGGCGAAGTGATATCATCGATCTGGTCGTGGGTTAGAACATCAGTGGCGAAGTGATATCATCGATCTGGTCGTGGGCTATAACATCAGTGGCGAAGTTATATCATCGATCTGGTCGTGGGCTATAACATCAGTGGCGAAGTGATATCATCGATCTGGTCGTGGGTTAGAACATCAGTGGCGAAGTGATATCATCGATCTGGTCGTGGGCTAGAACGTCAGTGGCGAAGTGATATCATCGATCTGGTCGTGGGTTAGAACATCAGTGGCGAAGTGATATCATCGATCTGGTCGTGGGCTAGAACGTCAGCGGCGAAGTGATATCATCGATCTGGTCGTGGGTTAGTATATCAGTGGCGAAGTGATATCATCGATCTGGTCGTGGGCTATAACAGTGGCGAAGTGATACCATCGATCTGGTCGTGGAGTATAACATCAGTGGCGAAGTGGTGATACCATCGATCTGGACCTGGGCTATAACATCAGTGGCGAAGTGATACCATCGATCTGGTCATGGGCTATAACATCAGTGGCGAAGTGATACCATCGATCTGGTCGTGGGCTATAACAGTGGCGAAGTGATAATACAATCGATCTGGACCTGGGCTATAACAGTGGCGAAGTGATACCATCGATCTGGTCGTGGGCTATAACAGTGGCGAAGTGATAATACAATCGATCTGGACCTGGGCTATAACAGTGGCGAAGTGATACCATCGATCTGGTCCTGGGCTATAACATCAGTGGCGAAGTGATACCATCGATCTGGTCCTGGGCTATAACATCAGTGGCGAAGTGATACCATCGATCTGGTCCTGGGCTATAACATCAGTGGCGAAGTGATACCATCGATCTGGTCGTGGGCCATCATCCTCCCTTCACCAAACCCGGACGGAACGGCGTAGTGTGAGGTATAGACAAACTAGCCACCCTCATCCAGCAGTGGATTGACAAAGGCCGTACTTTGATGCAACGTGGATGCCCGTACGATCCTATCCCCTATCCCCAAATGTACAATGTGGGCCACTTACAGTAATGTGCTTAGACTAATGTGTGTATTGTAGCTGTTGACGTGGGATCTGTTAGACGATACTTCACCGCGCTGGTTAGCTCATGACAGCACGAGAGTAAATTGTCTACACTCTGCTGACCACATAGTTGTTAAAGTACTGTACGTGCTTTTGTTCGTATCGTAAACGTTCTGCACAGTGTTTTTGCATGTTCAGTATCGTAGTGCATGAGTAGCTACGACTGTTGTCCACACTTCGTATTATTGCAATGCTTGGCAAGTGACACTGAGGGTGGATGCGCGGCCTCTGCTGGTGGGTTTATTTTATTCCATTGCATCGGTACTAAAGGCACGATGACGTGAGACGAAAGTATTCATTTTAGTGTGCGTACGCAAATATTTCGTAATTCTCCGTGTTACGAAGCGCCTGAAAAAAGGGCGTACACTTGACGGGGAGTTGCGATTTGCCCCCTTACGTTTCCATACCCGTGAACCCCTGATCAGTGCCCTCCCTTATTATAGACCACTTTCAGAGTGTATTGGTCACCCCGTGCCTGTATCAATATCAACGTTGATCCTACAAAGTCCCATCACAAGGGAGAAACACAAATAGACACTCACCACTAGTAAACTCACCACTACACTCACCATGACATACCTGTCAACCCCTTATCAGTGTCCTACCTTATTATAGACCAAATTCAGAGCGTATTGGTCACCCCGTGCCTGTATCAATATCAACGTTCTTCCTACAAAGTCCCATCACAAGGGAGAAACACAAATAGACAATGACCACTACTACCACTCACAACTAGTAATCACCGCTACTACACTCACCACTAGTACACTCGCCATTTGTACACTCACCACTAGTAAACTAACCACTACGCTCATCACTAGTAATCACCGCTACTACACTCACCATTTGTACACTCACCACTTAGGCGCTCACAACTAGTACACTCACCATGACATACATGTCAACCCCTTATCAGTGCCCTACCTTATTACAGACCAAATTCATACCATATTGATCACCCCGTGCCTTATAAATCTCACCTTTCATCCGACAAAGTCCCATTGCCAGGGAGAAACACAAACAAATAGACAAAAAAACATGTTTCTTTCCGTATTGAAACGTCTGTACACCTTATGGACCTCAAAACTCAATTTTCCTGTACAAGAATACGGATAACCCGTATGGGTTGATAGCGATGCGTCTCCCAGGAGTGGCCTAAATGCGGTTTCCCCCGCTCGTTATTGCGTGACGCGAGGCGGTCTTTGCCACGGCTATTTTTACCAAGACAAACGTTTCGAGACTCACGTAGCAACGCCCCAGAACGATCGATGGAGTCAGTGGGGTTGGTGGGGGGGGTTGACGAGTTTGGTTCCAAGTTCAGGGACCAGAGTGGCCTGGTGGTATGACGCAAGCCGTGGTATGCAAAACGGGGTTAAACTCGGTCGCTTAGCCTGTGCCAATGTGTCTCACGTATTGCATTTCACTGTGTAGGTGTACCGTAAAGCGTGTTTCACATCTGCGTGCCAAGGGTATAATAGAAGGCAAAAGAAAAGTCACTATCCTTCCGATTGTTTTTTTTCAATCGTCTTTGGTTTCAGTTGATAACATATTAAGGGGGCACCACTCAATTATATTTTGTATAGGGGTTAAAGGTTAATGGGTTAGAGGTTCTGATTCATGGATGGGGGTTAAGGTTTATGGTTAAGGGTTAGGGTTAAAGGTGTGGATTAGAGATGGTGGTACTTTAAACTGCCTTTTCAGGAGTTTACTGCATTGAATATTCCCATCAATTCACGTTTGATGGGAGAAACCCCATAGATACGAGTGGAAAACAATCACAAGCTCCACACAGATACTCCCATCCAAGCACAACACAACATCAAACGGCGATATCTACACATACTATGCATAAATATAAATGCACAATTATGTTTATATGACATACTAACACTGCTGCATGGTATGTATATGTAATGTGTGAAATACGTATGCAGTCTAATCTACAGGCCTGTAATCTAGGTCAGTGACAAAGGGTTGGGGGATCAGACTTTTTAAACTCCCAATCCCACCAATGCAACAAAAGTTGAGAATCGGTGAAGCTCTCCTGGGCTAGTAAATAGCAGAATACATACGTTGTGGTGGCATTATTGTTGGAAGTCTTGGCCTCTTCAAAATCATGTACAGTTTGGTCTATATCAAAGTGTATATTTCACATCAGGTTTTAAGTACCATATATTTTTATATACCCACTACACATCTAAAAAGGCATTAGCTAATGGATCCAGATGCACTTTGGACATTCAAACACGAAAAGGTAACGTTATCTGTACATTAATATACATGAGTATGGCATTGCCTAGTAACACTGAGTGTGCTATTTGTGTCCCTCGCAGGTAGCTTTGTCTGGTTGGAAGGAACGCCTGGATTGCAGTCGCCATGCCAGGGGTGCTGGGTGCACAGAGGCTGATGGAGCTTTTGGACGATGCCTTGGCCAAGGAGACCAAGGCAGGGCTCAATCGCCTCCTGCAGATTCCTTCCAACCAGGTTCGGTCTTGATGCCTTTCGATTTGTGCTGCACACCAAGACAAAGAGCATATTTAGGACAGAACCCTGTGCCCTGACGCAGCTTTAAATCAATGTTTCGTGTGTCCCTAGATTGCACGTGACAGGTGTTGCCGATTGATTTATAATGGAATGTAATTTAATTGTCAGCCGCTTATGGCTGTGGGCTCTGGAGCCTAAAAAAAAAAATAGTTGACAGATGTGGTCGTTCAGCCATGCACCCAAAGTTCCTCTTACGTGCTTAGTGCGTCATGGTGACTCTCTCACTTCACCATGTGGAACCAAAGTTGGGCTGGGAAACTTAGTGCATTTTTTTTGTCATTGCCTGTTTGTACGTTTGACTCACTCATTGCACAGTAACATTGTACACTTGTTATGAGTATCCGAGATTTCTATAATAATACAACAGGTAAAAGTGGAGCTCAATTTAAATTAATAACTTTGTTTTAATGCTCAATACAATAATTGTATTATATCACCTTCACAAAAACACGTATTGTACTTTTTAAAATTCACTGTTAAATGGGTTGAAATGAAGTGGGAGGCATTGATTGTTAACGGACCATGTCTTTTTGGCTGGTACAGGACGAGGCTATCTCTCCAGCACAGAGAGACGAGGTTGTGCGCTGGCTCGCACAGCTTAATGGAACTTTCCGCTTCTACCCCGAGACTCTGGCGCTGGCCGTCAGTACCCTCGACCGCTTCCTTTCCATCGTCAAGGTAAGAGCGAGCCAGTCCCAACACATGCTGATGATAAAAATGTGTGATTTTGTAAATTTGTTTAGAGTTGATTGACTTTAAACACAATTAAAATACAACTTTTCAGTGCAATAATAATTTCAGTGTATGTGTGCATTCATGATAAGAGTGTTATGTAAAGCACTAATAAAACTTTACTGTGTCTACAGGCGCGACCAAAGTACCTCCGCTGCATGGCTGTTTCTTGTTTCTTCCTGGCTGCCAAGCTCTCAGAGGAGCCAGAGGTAAGCTCACTAATCACCAGGCAACTGTACCTGTGCTTGTGTCATTGCAGATTTTTCCAGAGCCATTACTGTACACTCAAACACCTTGGTGTAAACAATTCAGCTGAAAAAGGCCAATTTTTCTGGGTCACAAACTGGGGGAAAAAGAAAACTGAACCGTGACTTCCTCATTCGCATTAAGCCTCAAAAATAGATCCCTGAACCACCTTGTAGTTTTGCACCGTTGAATGTTCCGAAACACAGCGTGGAGGATGAAAAATATACCGCCAATAGGAACAACTTTAAGAGGCTTAGTGCCGGTGGGTTGCATGTGGCGTTACAAGAGGCCCGGACGCGCATTGCAGGCGGTGCCGATGGTGAAGGACCTGGCTCACGAGAGCGAGTGCGGCTGCTCGCCACGCGAGATCCTGCGCATGGAGATGCTGGTGCTGGACAAGCTGGGCTGGGACTTGCGGGTCGTCACCGCTCTCGACTTCCTGCACATTGTAAGATGTCGCCTGGTGATGCTGCCAAAACATGCCCGCTGTCTGAATGGACTCGACAGAGCTGCCTGGGCAGACACAGGGCCCTGGGGTATAGTCGTGTGTGCAGTGAAGAGGATGATAAACACGACTGAAGCAGGGAAACCAGCAACTTTCAAGCATGCATTCCAACACACCTACAACTACTGCCTGGGGAAATTTTAAAGATCACCGAAATTCCCCTAAATGCACACTAAGCTTGGTATACTGTATTCTTTAAATGACCAATGTTCATTTCTTGTTTATTCTGTGAAGTAAGTAACCTACAAATGGCTACGAATGTTTACTTTAGCAAAAAGATTACTCATTAAGTCAATACTAAAATTGATGAGTTAAACTGCTGAAGACTACAATCACTTCATGATAGTTTAAACAGCTCATTAAAATAGGGTTAATGTGCCCTAACTTGTTACCACGAGTGTTCATATTCCATGCCACCTTACTTGTGTTCACTAACAGAAGCCCACCATGTTAACAATGCTCTCGTGCACTTTATTTCAGTTCCAAGCGCTGGTGTGTTGCGGGCGGGGACATTCGCTCTCGGCACACGAACTGAGTCGTTTGACGAACCTGCTGTGCCGCTGCCTGACACGCGGACACCTGCTGGCCACAGCTCGTCGGCCTGCCACTCTCGCTTTGGCTGTGCTCAGTCTGGAGCTGCAGCGCAGTGGATCGCCCGGCTGGTTGGCAATCACTGCTCAGATCCAACGTAAAGCCGAGGTGAGCCGTTCACCCAGCACCATTATTCCACAATCACTGTCACGCACACTCAAGTTGAAATCCAGCTCCCACTCCTGACCTATTACATTTGTGACTTAATGGCTGTAATGTGGCCCTGCACTACATAAATACTTTGAGTTTAATGTACAAATCCTTTGTCAATATGCTGCTAGATGAAGGCCTCCCCACATTGTTGAGGTTTTACTTGACCATACTAGTCAGTGTAGGTTGGTAAAAAGGAGGCCCAGGCCTGTCAGATATCACTACCAACTTATGTTGTGGCTGGGAATAAAACAGGGGTTGCCAGGTCAATAGCCGTTTCTCCACTCTGCTGTAATGAGTTTCGAAATTTAGGCCAGTATTTCTGGACATCGAGAACATCCGTAATGCCACTATGCTATTGATATAAAATATATTGCTCTTGATTTGCAGGTGAGGTTATAAACCCTGTTTTATATTCACGCAGCTTCATCAGAAAGTTTTAGGAATTTTCATCTGAAAAAATAAATTTAAGTATCCCAATGTATTCCAAAGCTTTACCACGAAAAATTGTTCACGGCAAAATACTAACAGACCAATTTATTTTCTGGTAATGTTTCCCCCCCCCCCACCTCATTTGACATTGTGATTGCAGATTGAAGTTCAGGATCTGGTGCTGTGTGGGGAGGAGGTGCACCGCTTTCTTTCCACACCACCTTGCCCAAAGCAGCAGCAACAGCAGAAGTGGATGAGTGGGGAGAATGCCGTGTACGTGTTTGCGCCTCAGGCATGCAAGCCACGACCAAGCCTTTCCCACGTCAACAAGCCAGTGCCGTCACCGCGCAGCCCCCTCCTGTCCGACAGCTCTCCCCTGTCCTCCCCCGAGCCTGTGAAGGTCACAGTTATTGGGCATCCTTACCCTTCTAAGCCCATCCCTGTGCCGAACTGGAGGGCTGAGGAAACAGACGCCGACTACTGTGATTCCATTAAAAGCCTGTATGGAGAGGAAGGGGAGTGGGGTTCCCCATGCCCACCATTGCAGCCACCCATGTCTTTATGAAGGCATTGTGCATGTGTAGGGAGAAGTGTGCCAGAAACGAGTGAGAGTATGCCAACCGTGTGCGTGCGCATTTATTTTTTTGTTCATGAGATTTGTTAGTTACCTGTGATAACATAATGAAGGGGCAAGGATACGTTTAACATTTAAGAGCCTTTACAGCTGCACAGCAACTCAAGTCCGTCCAAACGTTGTGCAAGCAGGTTTATGCTTCGTTTATATTGTTGACCACCAAAATGTCTTCATGATACAAGCTATTATTTATACTTTGAAAGTTCCTTAAGTTCATGTTACACTTAAAATTAAGAGAATGTTATTTTCATTTCATTTACAACAGTATTTAACATCATTAAGTTGACATGCATATGGAGGTTTAAAATTGGGGTCCGTTCTAGAACCTGAGCTCGTGTTGTATCCCTTGAGTATGCAGTTTTGAAATTAACATGTACCTTTTCCTCTTGCTGAATTTATTCTTAGTTTAGGCTGCCACATTATTTTGAAATTTAGCTTGTGGAATAAACAAAGTGAAAATTAAGTTACATTTCACTTCCAAGGCTGTTGGTGCTGTGAAAATTTGATCATTGTAACTATTGCCACTTAAAAATCAGTGGGTAAAAAAAGTTTTCCAGCTTTTGCTGGAAAAGTGCGCACTTCTTCATACTTATTGCTCTTCAGTCTGTTACTCAAAATGTAGTCTAATGTACTGTATGTTGATATTTTCTCTCTGGCGCTTAACAAGTGCAATGCACAAAAAAATTCCTAAAACTTGAATAAAAAAAAAGGTGTGTAAAGTATTTTTGTATGTTTTCCTGTTTTTGGATTTTGTTAGTGTTGATATAAATGTATTGCCACGTGAGCCTTTAACATGAGCTGAAATGTTGGTGTGCTTAGGCACAAAATACATTTCCTACGAAATATATGTTATGCATTTACATATTTTAAAATAATGTTAATTGCTTAACATTTTGAAAGTGCTAAAATGATATTCAAGTGAAAAAAGCAAGAACATTTGAAAACCACGATCTGGGTGCACATGTGTCGTGTATGAACATAATGCAGTACTTAATCGTAAGTTGCTTAAACAACCACATTCACAGTTCTGCAATAGAGGGTTTAGATTTGACTTCTCTATTTAGTGGTGATCTGCTCATAATATTCTGTAAATGGCAGCTAAGCACACTTTATGACAGCGCTTTGATCATGTCAGATTTGTAAAGTATGCCCTTAAAGATTTAAGTAACTCTTACACTAGAAATGTATTATTCGACTTTGTATATGTGCTGTATATTTGTTGTATAATTTTACTTTATTTTATGTCGATGCTGTACTGTGCTTTACATGGCATGCCTGCAGAATAGGCAGTGTTGATGCTGCCTACTTTGCCAAGGTGCCAGTCTCCAAAAAAATAAATGTTGCTCAAGCATATGTTATCAACGTGTCTTTTATCCCAAAGTCGAGGATACTTTTGGCATTTTTTACCACGAATGTGGGGTCTGCACCTTCCTGTTCACTCATTCTTATCCTTGACCACTCCACAGGCTTTCACATTCTGATTCATTACTTAAAACCACCTTTTCAGAACTGCCTCTCGGTCTCTGCCCCGCTGCTTAATTGTCCATCACCTTTCCGATGTGGTTGTCCTCTTGCAATACTTCCTCGCCATCCGAGCCAACTTTCAGCTCGTCTTACATGGATACCACTCGTCTTAATCAGCACTTTATTTTTGACCTGTTCCAGTCTGTTACCTAATATCCATGTCATGTTTTCTGTGGTGCTCGGGACTTTAGAATCCAACAAACCAGTATGTCAATAGGGTTACGAGTCATTCATCTTATAAACTCCCATTCAAGTCGGAATCTTCCTGTGTCATTACTCCACAGGTTTGTCCATTTCAGCCATGCCTTTGGAGCCTTGCTTTGATATACAAGTCCAGTCCTCTTACCCCGTTGATACTTAAATGCATCCGTTTTTGGTAGAAGAGTTCCCCCACCAACTTCACTTTTTGCTCTTCTCTCTTCCTTTATAAACCTAGGTCTCTGTTCTACTCATCTTTCAAGCTCTTGCATTTCTTCTCTGCTTTTGCCACAATGTCATCCGGCAAGCAATGCGCGTCACGATGCCTTTTTCGGTCTCCCTCAGCAGGGGGTCTCAGACAAAGCAGGAAAAGAAATGCCGAGGGTTCATGCACTCCTCCCACGGCAAAGTCCACTTTAGGTGGAGGGGACTAGAATACACAAATATTGACCTTGCCTCTACGGGAGTGGAAATGTTACAGTACTTAAAAGCACCACAAACTGTGTGGGCCACATAATTTCAATGTGCTTTTGTACACCGTTCTTTAGTTAACCAACATTTCTTTTTTGTGGATAATAGTACACTTTTAAAATCACATTTACTTTGTATGTATGTTTAATTTCTTTCGCGCCATACGTAGCTAGCCAACCGCACTAATCGGATGTGCTGACTGAAGTACAAATATGTCAAGTGGCCGGCAACAAAGATCTATTTATTGAAGGTTTGATAGAAAGATTTAAACACGTAGGCTTTCGCGACCAATATCCACAATAGAGGTTTTTTGGGTTAGATCGCGTAAATGTGTCGTTAAAAACCACCACCACCCGACACAGCCAACTAGCAAAGGTTGTCACGTAAACACGTTTACGTTACACGAATGCGTGTTGATGTGACAACCCTTACTAGTTGGCTGTGTCGGGTGGTGGTGGGTTTTAACGACACATTTATATATTTACGTGATCTAACCCAAAAAAAACCTCCATTATGGTTGATAGTTAATCTTAAATGTATCCATAAAAGTTGTTTTCGGTTAGATCACGTAAATATAAATGTGTCAAATTTCGATTTAAAGCTTTCGTGACTGCAGGGATTCATCTTCTTGGTTCTTTCGGTAAAGTCACGTAGGAGGGAAATAATAAAATAAAAATAAAACATAATAAAATAATTCTCACGACGTTTCGGCCACAACGCAAGCAGCCGTCCTCAGGTGAAGACCTTCAGACGCTGTCTTCGACAGACCTGGTCTTCACCTGAGGACGGATGTTTGCGTTGTGGTCGAAACGTCGTGAGAATCATTTTATTATGTTTTATTTTTATTATAAATGTGTCGTTTAACCTGCCAACACCCGACAGCAAATTCGTAAAGATTTATCACGGAAATAAAACGTGCCAATTTGTTACTACTTCAGCACACAGGTGTGTTGGGGAGTAAACCCACAACATACAATTCGAGTACGACGTTTCACTGGGTGATTACCACCAGCTTCAGGCGATTAGCCAGAATTAAAATGTAGCAAGGTTATAAGAACTTGGAGAAAATAGGTAATAGTAGGGGATTCTAAAGTCTATCAGTGCGAGGGAAGAAGCAGAATATATATTTTGTTTACTTACAATATTGTGGTCGAACACTGGATGGGATGAAACGGCCTGGTAGAGAGTCCTGAATATGGGTGGATGGAATAAACGATTTAACTTATTTGGAAGCAGTAACCTCTACAATATATATCGGAGTGATAAATAATCAGGCGAGTGGGCCATCAGTGATTGTAGATAATCAGTGAGTTCTGGATCAATCAACCCGACTGCCTTACATTGAACTACATCAGCTCGAGAGATGGGCAATGAGCCTTCCACCCCAGATGCGTGCCCTGTAGAGTTATAATAATTATTCTATCAATGAACAATTATAATAATTTCTAGATTTGAAGTTTTCGTGACTGCAAGGATCCATACTCTTTGGTTTTTTCGGTAAAGTCACGTAGGTTGAAAATATAAAATAAAGAAGTTTTTGTTTTCATTTGAATTTATTTTATTCTTTTTACCTACGTGACTTTACCGAAAAAACCAAAGAGTATTATAATCATTGTTCAGAGTTGAAGGCGGTTTGGAAAGAAAATAAATCCATGTTGCTTATGTCTCCAATTCAAGCATATGAGCAAGTAGTTGTGTCGTTAAAAATAAAAACACAATAGCGTGTGTAATAGGTAATTGACAATTTACTTCATTATTTGGATTAACGTGTCTTTGACATTGTTCTCAATATATTTCAGCAACTGCACCCGTCAACCACCAGGGTGCAGCATTGGCACATTACGTTAAAGATTTCTGTTGATCGCTTGCACTTTTTCTTGTAGGCAACAATTATGTTACTGATGTAAAACAAAAAACATCCAAATTAT
This sequence comes from Lethenteron reissneri, assembly GCF_015708825.2. NCBI lineage: Eukaryota > Metazoa > Chordata > Hyperoartia > Petromyzontiformes > Petromyzontidae > Lethenteron > Lethenteron reissneri. Next base: position 10,589,009 of record NC_083810.1, read on the forward strand.
TATACAATTATTAACGTGGAAAAGTTACACGAATGCGTGTGTTGTAAATGCAAATAAACTAAACTATAATGCCATTATAATTGCATTCCACAAAACTGGCAGCAATGTGTAAAGCGGCTTTAATCTAGACTAATGAGCCATGGTAGCCCGAGTACACATACACGTTCCGTTCACATTAATCAAGGTTATTCATTATATTATTTCTTTTTCTCATAGCGGAATACAAATCCCCACCCTCGTTCAGTAGAAGAGACTGTCAGCATGACTTGCCAGACGGCCCATTAATAATCCGGTCACGAATCTTGTAACGGTGCTGCGCCTATTCAGAGCAGATTGAGAAATTCCTCTGTGGGCTAACAAAGGAATAACAACTAAAAGAAAGACGAGGCAGAATTTAAAACCACAGAAAGTGCAAAAATGCAGAAAGCCTTCAGATACAAATGGGCAAAATGTTTTGAATGTTACTTTTGAACAAACATAGAAGTGTATTGGCGTTTAGGCTCAGTGTTGCTGTGTAGTTGAGGCCCTGTTATTGACGAATGTTACGTTTTCCATCGGTAAATAATTAATTTTATAGGTGAAAATAAATATTTTCACTGTACATTTTTTCATCCGAATAAAATGTGCATGCTAACCTGTCTTGATTTTGGACAAATATGGCCAACATTTTAAAAGCTCAAGTAAAAAAAAGGAAACTTCCGTTGTTTATAGACTTAGTACGCTATAAATTAAAGAAAAGTGGGAATATCTAAGTGCATTTATGCACCTAAAAACATCTACATCTAGATAATTTTGGGGGGAAAATGGCCAAAGTAACCAACTTTATTTTTTAAATCTATTATTTTTATTCTTCCATCGTTTGGAAACTTTGAGAATTCAGAATAAAGATACATCTCTTTTAAACCCACAAAACAAATGGTTGTTCAGAGAGTAAAAAAAAAACATTCCATTCCTCGATAAGAATTAGTAGAAGCAGGGGATATATCACAAGGACAGGGAGCAACGTCAACATTTTCCCCTAGGCAACCCCCGTGTCCGCGTGTTTGTCTTTCCCCCGCAGTGTTAACCCTGCTGCTCCTCCTCCTCCCGTTGCTACGGTGACAATGAGCAGGTTGCCATTTTGAGGATGGATCTCGAGCCAAGGGCACACACACATCGACTGCCTTCCAAAGCAAAAATACAAAGAGAGCGAGAAGAGAGAGAGGGCGGGGGGTATGAAAAAAAAGAGCCACAGCCTGTAAAAAGATCATACCTCTGTTCGTGTTATTTTCAACTTATAAATTGTCAGGAATTTTTTTTAAATAAATGTCATGTATTTCTAGTTTTTTTTTTCTCCCGACGTGTTTATATTACAGAGGTTGCACATTTTTCCTGCCATGTGGAATTTTCCAGTTCACGCCCTTGTCTTGTTTGGCCGTTGCGTAACCAGCCAAAGATGACACATTAAACACTCAATTCATCACGACGTTCGTGAAGGGATGACATGTAACACTTTGAAGACACATAATATAAAGAAGAATACTCTGCAATGCTTTGTCAATCCACTGCTCTGGGAGGGAGGCCTCCTACGTGCCGTTTTGGTTATGGGAATTATTTGACCACTTTACCACGCCGGTCAGTGTGGGGTGGATGAACGGAGGGGGGGGGGGGGCAGAGCCAGTTCGGCTAGTCTACTGGACATCTGTAAAGAGCTTCATATCTTTCCAGATTCCTCCAGTATAAACAAACATTCTGATTCAGATTCTGACAGCTGCGGCGGGGGAGTCGAACTCAGAATCTTGATATATCCTGAAGAAATTAGGTGCCCGAATTCATGAATGCACTGCGCCACCACTGCACGCCCACAAAGAACAATATAAAAATTACATTAATGATGCGTATTTCATAGAGATGTCGGACATACATTTAAATACTGTCAACGGATTTACCTGCTGCCATGGAAACTAGGTCGCCGGAACCCTGATTTTATCTGACATTCGGCAACGAGAGAAATGCCGGCTATGCCAGCCCTTCGATATGCCCTTGAACACAAAATGAAAACAGCCACCTTCGCCCGCGTCTCCGTCAAACAATAAAATCGACACAAAAAAATTCAGCCTAAAATGTAGCAGCAGATGGAAGCGGCGAAGGTTTTATCCTTGCACATTGCTACTCAAATGGTAATGGGAGGACTGCTAAATTGATTTTTTTCGTACGATTGGTTGTCCGTCTTCATGTGTTGTCTAGTTACCTGTTATCTTGTCCGAATTCGTTCCAGTTGGCCGATTGCGTGCAGGGAACGTGCCGTGCATACCAAGTCAATTCCTTCATTCCGCAAAGATCGTCCCGTATAGCCTTCAGACTGTTGGGGCAAGTGCTGTTCGCAAGTACACTACTACCCATTAAGGCTGTCATTGCATACGTAAGGGTACCTGGCTCATACCACGACCACCGTTGGGTCTCCCCAGTGCTAACGTTTACACACCGCATCAGGTAATCACTTTAAGGCCGAGTTGACTTCGGGGCAATTCATGACCGAGTTCAAATATTCTCCATTATTGTTGGTGCCGAGCGGCAATCAAACTTGTGTGCGCCGGCTGAACAGCGTAGCGCGCTAACCACTGCGCCACCGCTCCCCATACCACACACACCTCACCACAACCTCACCTGCCTGTCTGCCTGACATTGTCACACTGTAACACGCGCCTGGGCAGGCAGGCTGAGCAGGCAGGCTGAGCCTGCATGGCGAGCGATGTCTCGTTGAGTCTGTGGTCAGTCCGTGTGCGGGCATGCCCTCTGCTCAAACTGCGGAGAAAGACTGATGGGAGCGGTGTGATTAGTGGGGGAGCCTTACACACACACACACGTGGGTGGTGAATGTGCAGGGCGGTGGTGATCACACTGAGCTATGCGCCTTGATGGCACGGCTAACATCAGTGGAGAGCGAGACCTGAACCAATCCTGCGATTGGTGCAGATATCCACCGACCGTGATCTTGAGGCCTTCATCCAGCAGTGGATTGACAAAAGGGGCTGTAATTATTAAGTATCATTATTTTATTATTACGTGAGAAAAACAACTTAAGATGCTTGGGGAAAATTAAGGGCCCACACCTACTTATAGTACAATGCTGTCCGTTCAGCGAAAGTTGATCAAGTTGAAGATTAAACAGAGCGCTGATGATGACTAATTATCACTCTGCACCCCGTGTGAGCTTTGGATCTGTTAGTTGCACAAAGCATCCCGCTGGGATGAGCGCACAAAACACGTCCTGCAAAAACAACAGCGACATCGGACTTACAATTCTGGGAGAGTTGAAGTTGTTACAGTACGATTATTATTAACACGGGGGGGGGGGGGAGCTTAAAACATTCCATTGTTGTCCCCCACCTTCCAATTAAAAACACAAACCACACTGAAGCTGAGCTGTGACGCTACAGCTAGGGGCTCAGACATGCAGATGTGTGTGAGTGAGTGTGCGTAGTGGTAAGCATGGGGAGCGGTGGTGCAGCGGTTAGCGCGCTGCGCTGCGCTATGAACCTGGCGACCCGGGTTCGATTCCCGCTCACGGCTAACACCAGTGACGATTATCTTAACCGGTCCCGGGCCTCCCCTAGGTCGACTCAGCCTTAAATGAGTACCTGGTGCGGTGTGTAAACATCGCCACTGGGGAGACAAAGGCGGCCGGGCGTGGTGCTGGCCACCCCACCCCCTCGTGTACCGTTCCGGCCTTCATAGGTGCTCGCTAACAGCACTTGCCCCTACAGCCTGCTACAGGCTACACGGGGGATCTTTGTCTTTGTTGTGTGCCTGTAGGTGCTACGCTAACAGCACTTGCCTCAGTCGGTGAAGGCTATACGGGGATCTTTGTCTTTGTTGCATATCTGGCGAGCCAACTTCCACGCATTTTAATGCAGGATTCTAGAATCGCGTGGTGAGGATTGGCCCAGCAGGAATTTTGACACGAAAGGGCTCCAGGGAGCAGTACTGAGCACGCACGGACCATTCCGTCAAGAACACTGGGTGGCCTTAAGAGGGAAAGCGGTGTGTTTAACATGCGACGATTTGGGGTGATAACCCCGTCTTCGTTAGGAAATATGAAATTTTAGAAAAATGCTCAAATCAGCCGTTTTTCTTTTCTTAAAGACACCAGCAAGAACAACGAAATACAGTGCGGTACTGTAAGAGTGTTTTTTTCTTGCAGACATTGAGAGCTGTTGGAAAAAACACGTTTCACTGCTAACGTCGACGAAGTGTATAAGCGCACTGACGTGTCTTCGTCAGCCAAGGTCTAAAAACACAACTTGTGCAGGTAGACCGTGGTAACGTTTGCTACACAATAGCGGTACCAGGTTTCTTTGGTACAAAATCAATTAGTGCCCCCGGAACACAGGTGCCAATTCCCAGGCTGTGTCGGGTCAAACCTGGACAGATGGCAACATTCATTGTCATTCACCTGACAAGAGAGTCTAGTTATGGGTTTATTGCCAGTGGAAGTAAGAAAACACCATTGGAACCTCCTTTGCCAGTAGCAAAATATGATAGTTGTTTTTTTTTACCCTTTTATCTGGCAACAAAACCAATGATCATATTTTGCTACTGGCAAAATGAGGTTCCAATGGTGTAAATGCTCACCCCGAGCTCTCACTCTGATGGTGCATTGTCTTTGAGTTGTGCGCCTTTTGGCGTCATCTGGTCCAACACCATGTGAGACTAGGCTCTAATAAAAGCTGTCTCTCGGGTGTGGACCAATCAATTTCAAGGACAGTGCATACATTATCAGAGTTGTGTTTGTTTGCATCCCGACTGTAAGAAACGTTCACAAAACACGCACGGGGAGTTGCATGCGCGTGATCATAGTGAAAAGATACAAAACGAAGAATCCATGGATGAGAGAACATGTATGTTGAACTTCTTTCGCACCGTACGTAGCCAACCATTATCCAGGCTGTTAAGTAAGTGGGGCTTGGCCAGGACACGTGATGGCTGGAAGGGATGATGGGCGATTGGCAAGCATAATAACGGATTTGCAGCCAAGGAATGGAACGAGTCGGGGAGAACGTCCACCAAGGAGATGGAGCGATGAAATTGGCTAATGTACAGGTGCTAGGTGGATTATAACGTCTTAGGATTTGTGAGTGGTGCTGACGACTTGGGGACGACTTCATGTAGCAGCGGATAGACCATGCCTCGATGATTATGATCACAAACATGACTTTGGCACGACATTGCTGTGGAACGCATAACATCAACAGCCTACGACTGATTTATTGAAAGATCCGTATCATCCCGCTGATAACTCTAGAACCAAAGTAATGCAGGCACAGAATGAAAAATGTAAAAAAAATCGGCCAAAACAAAACATTTTCCGTTTCCGAAATGTAAGCTTATTTTCGGAGAGGGCGTGACCCGAATCGGAGCGGTCAACATTTTGTCAGCGGAAGTGATCAACTGCGAATTCTCACGAGACGCCGATTGGAATTAATATAAATTTCTATATATATATGTTTTTTAAACATATTAATATTGATTCATTTTCATACACGCGTACCTTCATCTAGAACAGCAGAACAAACGATGAGCCCCCCCTTGCACTTGGTACGCCTTCTTGCGCAGTCAGCTGTTGTGGCTAGATGGTGCTAAGCATTAAGTTGACGATTAAAGATATAAGAATAGGGATTTCCCATTTTTTCTGGCTCAAACAGTGGTCGACCAGGCTCACGAGGCTCAAAGAAGCCGTCTCTGGTGTAGACCAATCAGTTTCAAGGACAAAGCATATATTAGAGTGTTTTTTGTTTGCATTCTGACCACAAGTATTGTGGTTAATGCAGACATGATTCCTTGTTAAAAGGTTTCAGTTTTGTTGCCAGAAAAAAAGGGGAAAACCCTATTATTATATTTTGGTACTGGCAAAGGAGGCCTCATATTGACGATTAAAGGTTTCATGCCCACTCCTGTGCCCTTCAGTGTCTACCTGATAATTATCATAAGTAATGGCCCTAATTCAAGGTGCAGCACAGATCAAATTATCCCAGCTACTCAGTGCAAAACTCTAAAAAACCAAAGGAGGTGTTGGAAAGGAAAGAGTGGAGTTTCTGTGGACAATGAATGTTGAGGTTTACTACCCGTTACCATTGGTCAACGTCGACAGCCTTTGTTACACACACTACTTCAGGTTTATTTTTTGGTAAAAACATATATCTATTGCCATAGTTTTATCTCAAAAATCAATCAAAGCATGTACACCGTTTAGTGGTCCGTCGTTCCAGTGAAACCAGAATTGGGAAATATTTCCTTCATCTGCCTCACCCACACAAATATTATTGTAAAAAACAGTCATTGTTTGGTGTTCCTCGTCAACATGTTGGCATGATAGTGTATAGGGTATAGGCACGAACCTTGCACCCTGACAAAGCAGGCATATCGCTAACATCACGCACGCATTTGCGGCCCCCATTCTTTTTTTACGCACGAAGCGTTCCTAAAATGTACAGTGCTCGCAAATGCGCGCGAGATTTCGTGACGATTAAACATGTGGCCGACTGGTGACACTGAGCAGGGTGCTGCAGAGTGGCCGATCAAAGGGGGTGGGGGGGGCGATGGGGATGACCCCCCCCCCCGCCGCCTCCTGCTCTTCCCTTGACACCCTTGAAATGGATATTTTATTCCATATTTACCAGGTAAAGGTACATCGAATATTTTTCATGAAATGCAGGGACACTGTTAAAAAATCTTGACATTTCTGGAAACCCCCTCTCCCCATCTTGGGAAGTTTTTGTATGTGCCTCTGTGTGCCGTACTATGACCTCCGTAACCCCAGAGTTCAATTCCCGGCTACATCTAAGCATCAGGTGGTGAGTGATCGCTAAATCGGTCTTGGCCGCCCCCTCCTTCACCAACCGGCACACGGTCATGTGGTGAAGTAAAGATCGAACACAGCACCACGACTGACATGGCATGAAGCCTTGATTCAGCAGAAGCTTTACAAAGGGCCAACGATCCATTGCTATTGTTGTTTGGAGGGGGGGGGGTGGTTTGGATGGGTTCTGGGACGGAATTAAAGTGTTCGATTGAAAAAGTCGAGTACAGTAATGTCGTTCCCCCGCATGCCCTCTTCGTGTTCCAGGAAGAACCGTTTTCATTCATTGTACGAAATGATGAGACCGTGGCTATTCGCGGCGACCTCTGCCGTGTAGCTTAACAACCCTGACATCATGACGAATCGTGCCTTAAAACCTGTTCACGGATGAGCATTGCTATTTCAGCCCGGTTTGCTATCGCGCGACAGATCTGAAAAAAATACCATCACCCTCCGACTGACTTTTGAATACGACTCAAAGTTGTGGCCATCAACCAGCGGGTCACATACCTACCTAACCACACAGTGGTCGAAATGGGCCAGTATATGATGGTATGGCCATACGTAGTCTTAGACCAAATATTTACACAGTACCAGCACTTTTCAAAAACAGTCCCTATTCCTAGACTGGGAAATGTCCGCATCTGGTGTAAAACAGCAGTTCAACATGGGTTTCCGTACGACGAATAGGTTTCATATCGCAACTTATCCACTGCATTTCGAACACAGCTCAACGACACCCTATCATCAAATCATCATGGAGGAGAGTGACTGCTCTACGCTTGAGGCAATTTACTCCAGTATCTAAAATAACTCCAGTCATAGTCGTCATCAATAGGTCAATCTCGGCCATGTACTGTAGACTCCCTCTGCCGCTGTGCAAGTAAAACGTTCAAGACCTTCTCTCCTCTGCGTAAGACTGTCACTTCTCTAAAATATGTTTTTATTTTTTACACAATGCACACACGCACACATCCCTTTTTCTCAAAGTTACACACTTCCACTTTTTCAGTGCAGCGTGTTGAGATGGGGTTGCATTTCACATGCTCCGCAAAGTCAAAATTGTACTGGCATCCGATCGAGGCCAGCCGGTCTGTCTTCCTTACCTCTGAAAGCGTGTTCTTTTTAAAATCAGTAAAACATATAAAATACATTTCATAATAAAGGTTTTTGGGTTAGATCGCGTAAATTATGTGTCGTAACCCTCCACCACCCGACACGGCCAAACAGTAAAAAATGTGTCACGTTTACAAAAAGACAAATAGTTCACTACTTTTGCCCAATTGTAAATTTCACTACCTTAGCCCAATTGTAAATTTGTCTTTTGTTAACGTGACAATTTACAATTGTGAATGATGTGGATTCACTCTTCACCACACCGGTGGGCTAAAGTAGTGAACTGTTTATTTGTCTTTTGTAAACGTGACACTGTTTCTGTTTGGCCGTGTCGGGTATTGGAGGGTTACGACACATTTATAAATAACGCGATCTAACCCAAAAACCTTTATTATGAATAACATTGGTCGCGAAAGCCTACGTGTTATACCAAATACATTTCCTTGACCTCTCAAAACCTCAGCAGCTTTCCCCATGCTTGCAAACTCCGACGTGACCACGTAAAAAATGAGTTCGCTGCTGCAAAAAAACATTAAATCATGCAAATAATGCACGTTGTATCTCGAACATGCGCGTAAAAAAAAAAGAGACAACATACGCATGCTTGTGATGGAGAAAATACCCCCCCCGCCTCCAAAACACAACATTGTTAACTCTGTGCATCACACATCTGTGGTTCGAGCGTGCCAATCATCTCCGCGTGGGTTTTGGAGTTCTGTGTATTGTGGGGGTCACATCAGAATGCATTCCAGAACCCACACCCTCCCCCGCCCCTGTGCCATGCCTCAGACACGTCTCGACACCACCAGCCCCACCACCACCACCCCCTCGCCTCGTACCAGGCGGAGACTTGGTCCAGCCATTGACTGACACCGCCCCGATACGCGTGTGGAATGGAAAATTCTTGTTTTTTTTTCGCAAGGAAGTGTGCCTCAGAGAAGCTCACAACAACTTCTCAAAGAGAAACCGTTGCCCATGTTGTTATGCAGTATTTATCAATCTACTGTACGCGTACAATCAACTGGAATGCAGCCGGGTGTCATAACATCCCAGAAGCCAAGCGAGAATTGAGAATAATGTGTTTGGCGAAGCCACGTAATGAAGTGGCCAAATGCGAGGCATTTAACAACCCGACGCAGCCACACACATTACATGTCACGTGGTGTACACGCGTTTAACGATGTGGCAATCATTGATGTTTTTATTGTTGTTGTTATCGTTGTTATTTCAGCTCACCGGGCAGGTTGAAGAACAAGCTTCACATCCCAAATCGAGAAACTAAATGCAGCGTTTCGCTTAAGACCACGACAAGCATGCCGATTAGCACAATTGGCTACGTACGGTGCGAAAGAAATTCAACATAGCACTACGTACATCAGGGACAGAGAGAGTCAGAAAGTCAAGAGCAACGATTCAAAAAGTCAGAGTCGGTTCCAACAACATGACCCGCAGTAGACTGACAGAATGCCTGTAGATGTACGTTATACACGATGCAAATATGTTCATGGCTAATGAGATGTAGCGGCTGTTGACTTGGTGTGCTTGGCATTGACTTACCCCAACCATAGCGATATACAAATTTCACTTGGATTGTCATTTGTTTGTTTAGACAATAAATAAGTCCCTTTCGACGAACATCTTTGTGTATTTCAGTAGAGTTAGTCATCTGCTCTGCTTAATACGAATATATTATTTTTGCCCATCTATGCGAGTGCTGTAAAAATATTAGGCATATGGCAACGCATCAGCAATGGTCAAGCCACTGCTGGATGACGGCCTCCAAGCCACCGCCACTACCCAGCTGCCTTGTACCTGCATATGGCGAACGGATTTCATCACTCAATCTCCTCGGACGACGTAGTCTCCGATAGTTCCAATCGATACATACAAATTTTAACCGTTACACTCACGAAACAAGGATTAAATAATGTGAGGTAAGACTCGAGTGTTGTGAACTTTTCATATTACTGTTTTGTGTGCCACATATTGTCCACGTGGATGGCTGCCGCTCCAGACCTGGAGCCAATTACAATTATAAAATGTAAAAGTTGTAAAATTTAAAATCACAAGGCAATTGTAATTAACTGTAGCGTTACCTCACAAGGCGGTTCCAAACGTCATTATAAGCGACCAAAGAGGTCCGATTGGCGTATTCGGTGGCTTAGGTTCATGAGGCCACACATTGCTGATGACAATAAAAACACGGAAACACGCTTAAGACAATCTTGATAAAAAATCAAAGCCAAATGGTAAAACAATCGGAAAGTTTGCAAACATTGAAGAAATGCCAACATTTTGACAAGTTTCATCGATGTTATCGTTCTAGTACAACGACATTTAAATAAATCGGTTCAAATTCTGTAGGAAAACAGAGCTAAAAATATTCTTGGTTCTTTCGGTAAAGTCACGTAGAAGGGAAATAATAAAATAATAAAAATAAAACATATAAATAATTCTCACGACGTTTCGGCCACAACGCAAGCAG